>NC_056727.1:221652073-221956026 GCF_019279795.1 Protopterus annectens
CTTTTTTCCTATCAACACCTTTTTGGTGGTTCCAAAAATTCAAAATGCTAACTCTTCAACAACTTCTTCCTATGCTAGCCAAGGATTCCTGGCTGGCAACTCTAGACTTTGAAGAACCTTATCTTCACATCCCAATAAGGGAATCCTACAGAAAATACCTACACTTCAGGGCAGACTCCATGCCCTTTCAGTTCTTTGCACTTCCCTTTGGCTTATCTACTGTGCCCAGGGTATTCACAAAGTGCCTAGCTCCAGCCATTGCATTTTTCAGGCAGAGAAATATTCATTTATAGCCATACCTGAACGATTGATTCAGTCAGGAAGCCAGGACTTGCTATTACAACACCTGGCATTTGTAAGGAGACTTCTAACTTCACTGGGGTACACCAACGAAAAAAAAATCACACCTTTTACCCTGCCAACAGATTGTATTCCTGGGAGCAAGCTTGAACAAACCTTCCCAGATGGCATTCCTCACTCCAGAGAAACAAGTTCATTTGACAGCCTACTTCAAACTACTGGCCACAAAAACCCAGCTATCTGCAAGGAAAATCCTGCAAGCCCTGGGGTTCATGGCCTCTTGCATTCTGTTAATTCCATGTGCAAGACTGCATATGAGGAAACTTCAATGGTATCTAAAAAGTCTGTGGTGACAACATTCTCAGGACTTGGAAGCAATGATTCCTATCATTCCTTGTCTAAGGGCAGAGTTCCTTTGGTGGGCAGAGGCATGCTACCACAACAAGGGACTCCCTTTCACTCTAGCTCTGCCGCCCAAACCCTAGCAACAGACGCATCAGACTATGCATGGGCGGTTCACAAGGCAGTGCATTCAGAGAAAATGGAACCCAAAACAGATGCACCTGCATATCAATCAAAAAGAAATTTTAGCTGTACAGAATTCTTTGATAGCCTTCAAAGACCTTATTCTTCCAGGACAACTATTGCTAAAGACGGACAACACCACATTTATGTGGTACATAAACAAGCAGCGGGGAACCCTTTCCCACCTCCTCTGCAGACTAGCCATGGCTTTGTGGAACACAGCTTTGAGCTACCAAGTGAACCTACAAGCTCAGTTCCTGCCAGGCAAACTAAATTCACTGGCCGACAACTTAAGCAGAAATCTCATGGAACCACACGAATGAAAACTGAAACCCAAAATATTCAAGTTCTTGAGGAACAAATGGGGAACACCAGAGGTAGACCTGTTTGCCTCCCCTCAGAACTACAAATTGAACAAATTCTGCACCAGAACTCCCCACAGTCAAGCTTGGAAAGTGGATGCCCTGTCCTTTACCTGGGAAAGCCTCTCAAGTTATGCCTTTCCCCCTTTGCCTCTCCTCTCCTCTCGAAGGTTCTATTAAAGATCAAACGGGACAAGCCAAGGACAATACTGATTGCACCAGACTGGCCACGCCAGCACTTATACCCCCTTTTGCGCAGTCTGATAGTGCTGCAACCTTGGCACCTGCCTCAGCCCCCCCCCCCCCGTCCTTGCTGTCTCAGCAGGCGGGTCAGATTCTTCACCCTCAGCTTCCAACCCTGAACCTTGCAGCCTGGCTAATTCCCTGAGCTCACCTGCAGCAACCCTCAGTAAGCAGGTGCCGGATGTCATTCTTGAGGCAAGGAAGCCTAGTACTAGAAAATCTTATTCAGAAAAGTGGAAAAGATACTGTTCCTGGAGCCGGGCTCAGGGGATGGGCACAACAGTACCCAGCTTACCTCATAGTCTCTATTATTTAACAGAAATGTTCCACAAGGGCCTATCTTTCTCTTCAATTAAGATTCATGCCTCTACCATATAAGCACATTATAATACTGAGCCACCCCTCTTCTCTCATATCCTGCTAAAACAATTCCTTAGAGGGGGTCAAAAATTTAAGACTACTCAGGAGAGCTCCCACTCCAGATTGGGACCTTAACTTTGTATTGGAAAAACTCACCCCCCCCCTTAAAACAGCTGCTACAGCAGAGTTGAAATTCCTTTCTTGGAAAACAGCTTTACTTCTGGCCATCACTTCAGCAGGAAGACTGCCTGAACTGCATGCCCTCATGGCAGTGGAACTCTTCATTATCTTCCATGTGGACAGGGTTTCCCTCAGGACTAATCCATCCTTTATGCCCAAGGTGGTGTCTATTGTGGCTCTAAACCAGTCCATTCATTTGCCTACTTTTTTCCCTAATCCTCAGAATAAAGGGGAAAGGATACTGCATTCTCTGGATGTACACAGATAGTTTTGATTCTATTTGGACAGGACTAAGCCTCTCAGAAAATCTGGCCAGCTGCTAGTTAGCTTTGCTGCAGGGGCAGAGTGGAAGGCCATTTCAAAGCAAACCATTTCCAAATATATACCTCATTGCATCCATTTCTGCTGCAAACACCATGGGAAACCTACACCACAGGGGATAAAAACACATTCCACCAGGGCTGCATCTACCTCTACTGCATTTCTCAGAGGAGTCCCTACCAGGGACATCCTATAAGCTGCAACCTGGAGCTCTGTACTTACCTTCACCAAGTATTACCACCTGCCTAACTTTTCTAAATCCAGAGCTGGGTTTGCCACAGTAGTCTTACAGGGCCTTATTGTTAGCCCTAATTTTCTTTATCTCCACCCTTCCATAGCTTTGGGAATTAACCGAAATGTGATGACTGCAACAGTGAAACACGCAGAACATAGTACAGTTGTGCACACTTATAAATGTAGATGTTCTAGTGTATTCACTGTTGCAGTCCTGGTTACCCTCCCTCCAGCCCCCTGACTTTTCTTGACTTTTACCTTTCCTCTTTGTTTGGTATATATTATATAATGTGTATTTGCTTTTTGCTGGGGGTGTTCCATACCATATAATTGTTTCCTATTGTGGGGGTACCTGACATCTGGGGCAAGAAAAGCTGATGTAATGGCATCGGTTGCATGTTTTATACCCCTGACAACCTGACGTCATGGAAGAAGCTACAGCATCCGATGCAGAAATCTGAAGACTCTGGTATTCAGGCCGGCTGAGAGCTACCTGCAGACAAATAACCCAAATGTGATGACTGCAGCAGTGAATACACTCAAAAATCTACATTTATGGTAAGTGAACACAACTGTACTTCCTTCCAGCCAAGGTGGACATTATGGTGGTGACATTCCACAAGCACAAATCCAGCTGGGGATCTTGCCTGCTCCGTCCCCTCCTGGATCCAAGAGCAACATCCCTGTCTGCACTCCTATTGCTCCTTCTCAGATCCAACACCAGATTTTGGAGTTATCAGGTCCAAGCATTTCTGGAGCCAAGACATCTGAGCTGCTAGGTACTGTTACCTCGACTCAGATGTCTCCCTGTCTCGCCCAGCACCGATGGTTTCGGAGCCTAGCAATTTTCAGAGCCATAGCTTCGGCGGTGTGTCTGAGGGGTTGACGTTGGCTATGATATTCTCGAAGCTGTCGCTTCCTCTCTGGTCTTCATTGTTTGACAGCTTGTCTCGGACTCCCTACTTGGATCTAGGGGCCACTGCGGTTCCAAAGGATGTTCTTAGTGTTTCACTGTTGCAGTCATCACATTTGGGTTATTTGCGTGCAGGTAGCCCTCAGCTGGCCTGATTAACAAAGTCTTGGGTCCTGCGTCGGTTGCTGTCCTTTCTTCTGTGAAGTCAGGTCGTCAGGGGTATAAAACCGGCAGCGGACGCCATTACTTCAGTCTTTCTTGACATGCAGTGCCCGAAGCAGAAGCAGTTTGCAAGTGCTGGTTGGCCGACTCCTGAAATTTTCATTTTCGAGTTTCAGAACTGAAGTCTTCAACTAAAAGCAAAGTACCCCGTTGGGGAAACTTTCTTGCTCTAAACCGATGTCAGTAAAAGTAAATAATTGTATTACTTGTGGAAAGCAAATACCTCATAAAGATTTTCATTCGTACTGTATTCCTTGCCTAGGCCCTGACCACAGTGTACCTTGCTTTTGGTTTTGTGCCATATTTAAGCCACAAACTGTCCATCATCTGTATATTTTCACTTCTTAATATTTTGGTGCTAGGTTCAATTATCCTGATATGTCTTCAGTAAGCCATCCGACTACCGACATTCCGAAAAAACACAAAGATAAAGACAGAGACAGGCCGCCTAGGTCCAAAGCTGCCGACGACAGTTCTCCTAAGCCAGTCGCCAGTTCGCCGGTACTTAGTGAGGCACATTTGCAGCCCCTGATACCCACTTCTTCAGATTTGCAGGCCTCTACTGAGAACCATTCAGAGTCCGGTATGCCATGAGATGATTCATCTGTGGAACCCACGGATGTCTCTAACTTGGATGAGACCATTGCCTTTGTGCAGGCACCGGCTTCTGAGGGTGTATTCAGGCCTACTGACCTGCGTATTAAACCGATGCCATCTTCTTCTTCAAGGCCTAAAAGTCAAACCATGCCTAGAAAACTGACGCCCAGACCGCATGGTCAGGCCTCTATTCCTAAAAAACAAATGATAAGAATGGCTGAAGACCTTATTACTTTAATAAGGGGAAGCCAGCCTTCCCCCTCTGAGACCTAGGACTGAGTTTGCTTATGATACTTCTGACCAAGAATCTGAATTTTCGGTTTCCTCTGATGACCAGGATTTACCCGTATGTACTTATGAGGATTCTGATGCTGAGGACTTTATTCCCTCTGCTTCCCCCCAGAGGATTTTTCTTTTAATGAAACCTTGCATACTCTCAGGGAGCATTTTTGTTGGGAAAGTCAGGATTTCTCTGATTCTAAAAAGAGGCTTAGGGATTTCTTACTCCTGTCCCAGCACAGGCTTTTAGCCATACCTCCTGTACTAGACATTGTTGTTGATGCCTTTTTGGAATCTAGCTTGCCCCTGACTCTCTACCTCCTGCTCCCCGAAAACCTGATAGATATTACAGGGTCCCTGACTCTCTCAACTTCCTTTTTAAAAATCCTACTGCGGATCCTGAGACTATTTCACAGTGACCCAAGGGCATTAAAGCTACTACTGCCAAAAATTCTGCCCCCTCTAATAGTGACTCCAGGGCGCTGGATAGATGGGGTAAGCGTTCGCACAGGACTAAGTGTGTGTGTGTGTGTGTGTGGGGGGGGGGGCTCCACTTCCAAATCTGCGCAATCAGTTCTCTACACTGCCCTGTGGCTTATTTACTGCGCCCAGGGTATTCACAAAGCACCTAGCTCCAGTCATTGCATTTTGCAGGCAAAGAAATATTCAAATATACTCCTACCCGAATGATATTCTAATTCAGGCAGAAAGCCAGGACATACTTTTGAATCCTCTGGCCTTTGTATAAAGGGTGCTAACTTGTCTGGGGTACACCATAAATGAAAAGAAATTACACCTATCAACAAATTATATTCCTGGGAGCAAGCTTGAATACAACTTCCCAGATGGCTTTCCTCACACCAGAGAAACAAATTCATTTGACAACCTACTTCCAACAAGTGGCCACAAAAACCCTGCTATCTGGAAGGCAAATACTTCAAGCCTTAATGTTCATGGCCTCCTGCAGTCTTCTAATTCCATATGCAAGACTACATATGAGGAAACTGCAGTGGTATCTAAAAAGCCTATGGTGTCAACATTCTCAGGATCTAGAAGCAATAATTCCTGTCATAGCTTGCCTATGCCTAGAGTTCCTTTGGTGGGCAGAGGCCTGCCACCAAAACAAGGGACTACCATTCACACTACCCCTTGCCGCCCAAACCCTAACAGGCATATCAGACTATGCACGGGGGACTCATTTGGCAGGGAAGTGCATTTAGGGCAAATGGAACTTAGGACAGCCTTCAAGGACCACATTCTTCCAGGACAATTAATGGTAAAGATGGACAACACCACCACTATGTGGTACATAAACAAGCGGGGGGGGGGGGTACACATTCTTACCCCCTCTGCAGACTAGTCATGGCATTGTGGAACACAGCCCTGAGCTACCAAGTGCATCTACAAGCTCAATTCCTGCCAGGAAAACTAAACACACTGGCAGACGAACTAAGCAGAAACCTCGTGGACCCACACGAGTGGAAATGGGAACCAAGGATTTTCAACATGTTGACAAGCAAATGGGGAAGCCCAGATATAGCCCTGTTTGTCTCCCCCCAAAACTATCAATTGGACAAATTTTGCACAAGGACTCCCCACAAACAAGCTTGGCAAGTGGTTGCCCTGTCCTTCAGCTGGAAAACCCCATCGCGTTTATGCCTTTCCTCCTCTGCTCTCCAAAGTACTACTAAAGATCAAACAAGACAAACCAAGGACAATTTTGATTGTACCAGACTGGCCACGCCAACACTGGTAACCCCCTCTTGCGCAGTGTATCACTGTTGAACCCATAGCACCTGCCTCAGACTCCTACCTTATTGGCTCAGCAGGAGAACCATATTCTGCACCCTCAGCTTCAAACACTGAACCTAGCAGCCTGGCTAATTACCTGATCTCTTCTTTACCATCCCTCAGTAAACCAGTGATGGATATTTTAGAGGCAAGGAGGCCTAGTACTAGAAAATCTTATGCTGAAAAATGGAAAAGATTCTGTGCCTGGAGCCAGTCTCAACGGATAAGCACAGCAGTGCCTAATTTACCCCAGATTTTACAATACTTAACTGAGATGCTTTACAAGGGCCTGTCTTTCTCCTCCATCAAAATTCATGCCTCAGCTATTTCAGTTCATAAATACACAGATCCTCCCCTCTTCTCTCATCCAATGCTCAAGCAGTTCCTCAGAGGGGCCAGAAATTTACGACCACCCAGGAGAGCTCCAACTCTAGTCTGGGACCTTAACTTTGTATTGGAGAAACTCACTCGTCCTCCTTTCGAGCTAGCTGCTACTGCAGACTTAAAATTCCTTTCTTGGAAAACAGCTTTCTTTCAGCAATCACTTCAACAAGAAGGGTATCTGAATTACAGGCCCTTATGGCAGTGGAGCCATTCATCGTCTTTCATGCGGACAGGGTGTCCCTCAGGACTAATCCCTCCTTCATGCTCAAGGTGGTATCCAGTGTGGCCCTTAATCAGTCCATTCATTTGCCAACCTTCTTTCCTAATCCACAGAACAAAGGGGAATGGATACTGTACTCCTTAGATGTGCACAGACAACTTAGATTCTATTTGGACAGGACTAAACCTCAAAGGAAATCTGAACTGCTGGTGGCATTCGCTGCAGGGCAGAGGGGAAGGCTATTTCAAAGCAAACCATTTCCAAATAGAGATAGGCCATTACATTCATTTCTGCTACAAGCACCATGGAAAACCTATCCCACAAGGGATCAGACCCCACTCAAGCAGGGCTGCATCTGCCTCTACAGCCTTTCTCAGAAGCATCCCTGCCAGGGATATCCTAAAAGCTGCTACCTGGAGTTCTGTACATACTTTCACCAAGCATTACCATCTGCCAATTTTCTCAACATCCAGAGATGGCTTTGCCACTGCAGTCTTGCAGGGCCTTATAGCTGGTCCTAAAGCTATCTAAATTCCTCCTCCCATCCTTAGCTTTGGGAATCTACTCAAATGTGACGACTGCAACAGTGAAACACGAAGAACATAGTACAGTTGTATACACTTGCCATAAATGTAGATGTTCGAATGTATTCACTGTTGCAGTCCTGGTTACCCTCAATCCCAGCCCCCTTACTTCTTTTGGCTATACCTCTACTCTCCTTTACTATGCTGAAAAGCTTTTTGGTGTATTTGCTTTTTTGTTGGAGGTATATCCTTGTTTATTTATAGATTTAGTTGCTTCCCATTAGGGAGGCACCTGACATTTGGAGCAAGAAAAACTGATGTAATGGCGTTGGCTGCATGTTTTATACCCCTGACGACCTGATGTCATGGAAGAAGGGACAGCAACTGACGCAGGACCCAAGACTTTGTTAATCAGGCCGACTGAGGACTACTGCAAGCAGATAACCCAAATGTGATGACTGCAACAGTGAGTACACTCCAACATCTACATTTATGGTAAGTGCACACAACTGTACTTCCCCCGTTGTTAATTTCGGTTCTGGTGGCACTGCTTGGGTTGTCCCAATCTCCCTCAGCTTTTGAGGAGATGGAGAGGGTTCTCTCTGCACCCAGAAGACCCTCATCTCTGCCTGCTTCAGACTCTGGTATCTCCCTAGCTACATCTGTACCCGAGATGCCTACTCTTTCTCCTCTGGGACAGCCTGGCCAGAAGAACTTCCAGCCTGTTACCTATTTGGAATCCCTAGAGACTTCCGATACCTCTCTGGAACACCCCACAGAAGAGATCCCTCAGAAGCATATGTGGAAAAGGAGCCATCTAGATTCCCGTTTGGAATCCCTCACTGAGGACACTGATCTTGATGCAGGAAAAGGGTTCCCCCATATCTCCACCCGAGGATGTCTCTTTTGGAAAAATCATGGATATTTTTGTCAGAAGGGTGATTGGTCCTCCAGAATCCCTAATCCAGAGGAATTGTGTTTCTGGAAGCCTTTAGGTCAGGCCCATCTACTTCTTGGGTGTCCCCACTGCAGATCCCTTTATCGACCTTGTGTCCTGCAGGGCATGGAAGGAACTGGACACAGTGGAACCGATTTCTAAGTGGCCCAGTAAGATCCTTAGTGCCCCTTCTGATTGCCCACATTGAACTATAAAGGGATTCTAGTTGATACCTTGGTGGTTGCAGTGACCACCAAAAAGGAGCTAGCCCAACAGAGCTCCACTGTCCATTCCCCTGACAAGGGAGTCTAGGTCTTTGGACAGGTTCAGAAAGCGGATGCTTCAGCAACCTTTGCTTTGTGAGCACTGAATTACCTGGCACATGTAACCAGACTACAGAGGGACTTGCTCAGCCCCAGGGTCCATGTCTGCCGAGGATCCGAAATCCATTGCCTCGTGAATGGCCACCCCCTCAAGTCTATTTCCAACACGTCCATGAGAATAACCTGCATGCACAGACATGGGCGGCCAGATCAGGCATTGCAGTCAGATGCCACTCCTGGATGCGACTGTGTAATTTTTCAGAACCCTATTAGGCTTCTTTTGTCAGTGCTTCCTTCGATGGATCGACCCTTTTTGGTCCGACAGTTAAAGGCACACTCTCCCAAAGTGCAAAGGATGGAAAGACCTTGTCTGCCATCAGGATGCACTTCTCTACCCCACAACAGTCCTTTTCCAGGAAACAGCATGGAGGTAAGAATTTTTTTTCCGTATGTTGCATGATCCTTTCCGGGCTTCACTAGGGGACTTTTCCTCCTAGAGGCAGAGGGGAAAAATGTTTATAACAGATGCTACCCTCATGGCAGAGGTGGTCTGATGAATCAAGGGTCTTGAGATTCTTTCTCAGACAGGCCTAATCAGCTTTCCTGAAGGATTGCCCGACTGCTGTACTCTGGAAGCAGTTGAGGGACATTTGTCTCTACACCCAACAGCCTGGGAAGCCATCACAAAAGATTGTTGGGTGTTAAAGATCATATTCAGAGGCTATTCTATACCCTTTTGACGAAAATTCCCCCCAAGGAAGATCCTCCCTAGTGTCCCACCCAATTAGCAGGAGGCTGCAGCATTAGCTACTATAAAGCTTCTCTCAGAGTCATCAAAGCATCTCTCCAGACCAGCTTGTATACGGCTTTTACTCAAGATTATTTTTAGTGCCCAAAAAGGCAGGGATCTCAGACCCATTCTCGATCTTACACTCCTCAACAAGTCACTTGCCAACTCAAAGTTCCAAATGGTCACGATACAGTCCATTCTGCCCTTCCTGCAGAATGACAATTGGATGTGCTCTACAGGACCCGTAGTAACACATCAAGATGAGCAGGTGCTCCAGAAGGTATCTATGCATCAGGCTGGGGGCCAGTCCCTACCAATGCTGAGCACTGACCTTTGGTTTCACCACAGCCCCCAGGGTGTTCACCAAGTGCATGGCAGTGGTAGCAGTTCACCTGAGACTGCAAGAATTCCAGGTGTTTCCTTATTTATTTATTTATTTATTTAACATTTGTTGACCGAGCTAGTCTAACTGGATACATGTCCATTTTCAGTAGAGGCCCGGGGAGATGAGCTCCAACACACACAATTACAAAAAAATGTTGCTACAATACAAGAATATAACAGATGATGTTAGCAAAATACCATGCTTTTAACAATCTTAACATGAACACTAAAACAATTTGTGCATTAAAATGATGTTTCTGTATACATTAACTTAAATTACAAGGTCATAGTCTCTTTGGTTATTTAAGGAGAAGCCTGGAGTTAGTACAGAAGAGTAAAAGGAGAGAAGTAACCAATAGTAAAAAGGTGAGCTAGTCAGGGTTAGTACAGGGACATAACCGGTGTGTTCTAAGATATAGTTTCACTTTGTTTGAAAAGTGTTATTGAAGACAGCGATAAAAGTTTAGTGGGGAGTAGGTCCCAGCTTTTTCCAACAGTGTTAGAGAACAGAGAGTCTCCTGCCAAGTTGTTGGATTTACTTGTACAAACAAGTAGTTTATTTGATAATCTAAAGCAGCTAGGATGGCTAGAGCTAAGACAATAGTGGGTTCTAAGTGGAGTGCCAGTGGCAAATCTAGCAATATTATTGTAGGAGATTGCCAGTTTGTTGAGGTTATTTTTTGACAGATTAGTATATATAGGTGAAGCATAGAGGAGTGTGGAGATTAAGTGAGTGTGGGCTATGGTGGTTCTAGCTAATGGTGTAAGGTAGGGTTTGATTCTGTAGAGGGACCCCAATTGCTTATTGACTGTTTTTATTGTGTTGTTAATATGAGTACCAAAGTTAAGGTTGCTATCTATTGTTATTCCTAAGAGTTTGGTGGTTGGGTCAGGAGATATGAGAGTGCTATTATTAGATAGGAATGTAAAATCTACTGGGGTGGACTTCTGGGTTGGAGTGAAAAGCAAAAGTTTTGTTTTTTGGGGGTTCAGGAGGAGGCAGCACTGTAAAAAAACATTTTCAACTGTATTAAATACCTTTTGGGTTAGGGACTGTAGTTCATATGGAGAAGTGGCTGAGCATATTATTGTGGAATCGTCCACGTATTGTATACAGGTAGTTTGAGGAATTGCTGAATGTAGGTCATTAATAAAAATGGAGAATAAAAGTGGGCCTAATATGGAGCCTTGAGGGATACCGAGGGAAATGGGGGAGGTGGGTAGATAGATTGTTATCCCATAGCACAGCCTGCTGTCTATTGTCTAAATATGATTGGAACCATTTTATAGCCAGTGCTTCCAGTGAAAAGGATTTGAGTATATTTATAAGTAGCTGGTGGTTAACCACATCAAAAGCTTTAGACAGATTGATAGAATGCAGAGGAAAGAATATTGATGTTACGTTTTTTGTTAATGCAGTCTGTAAAGGATAACAGGGCAGTGGTGGCACTGTGGAATGGGCTAAATCCATGTTGACAGTTGGCAAGTAAGTTGTTTTGAATTAGGTGGTGAAGTAGTTGCCTATAGATGCATTTTTCCATGCCAGTGGAGAAAGTAAGGCTATGGGACAATAATTTGAAAAGTCATTTGTTACCACCTTTATGTAGGGGATAATGTGAGAGATTTTCCAGATAGCTGGGATGGTACTTTCATTTATGGTTCTGGTAATCAATATGGAAATGGGATAGGCTATGGCTTTAGCTGCTTTTTGCAGATATTCTGCAGGTAATTGGTCAGCTGAGGGGGTGGTTGGTTTTAGTTTTTGGAGAAGGGAGGAAATGAGGGAAGTTGGAACTAATTGCAACTGAAATGAAGGAAGTGAGCTAGTAGTAGAAGTTGGCAGATTTGAGCTATCTGGGGATAGTTGATTGGCAAGAAATTGTATGGCATCTGTGAAAAAGGTGTTGAAGGCATTGGCAGTTTGTATGGGATTCTTAAGGTTATTACCTTGCGGGTTTGGTGTAATGGATTGGCCTGGGTGTAGTAGTTTGTTAATGCTAGTCCAAAGCTTTTGTGGCTTATTTTGGTGAGTTTGCTGGAGTTGGAAGTAAAAGTTTCTTTTATGTAAGAGAATAGCTTTTTCTGTATTATTTCTAAGTTGTCTAAATTTTTGTTGGTCTGTTGGGTTTTTAGTAGTACGCCATTTAACACGGGATTTGTTTCTAAGAAGGATTTTTTGCCTGGGTTCTTTTGAGATCCATGGGGCAAGTTTAGTCTTATTTCTAATAGAGCGTGTTGGTGTGTGGTGGTCTAGGATGGCTAAGAATGTGGAATTAAATTATTTTACGGCTTCATCAAGTGGGAGGTATTTTACTGGTGACCAATTACACGCCTTAAGTTCATTTTTGAAAAGTTCAGGGTTAATGTTTTTTTTGTCCGTATTGTCCTGAAAGTACTTGGGTAGGTTAGGTTGATCTTATGCATGATAATATAGGTCACTGAGTTGTCACTTAGATCATCTGGGAGGTTCCCTACTTTGTATGTTTGATGATTATTTGTGAGAATCCAATCTAAGGTACTTTCTTTATTATTGGGTTTTGTTAATCCTGGATGGAGAGGTAATAGTTTGAGAAAAGCCATATAGGTTAATATGGGTAGTGGGGTGGTCAGTACTACAGGACTTCCAGTTGATATTAAAGTCACCAAGGACTATAGTTTCTTGTGGGAGATTTATAGAAAGCCAGTTAAGGATATTTTCGAGGGTAGTTATGTTATTGCCAGGAGGAAGGTAGATACAGATGATATGTATGGGATATACAAGTATTAAGCTGAGTCTTGAAGTAAGGATTTCAGCATTATTGTCTAGAGGTCATTTAAGGTCTGAAGAGGTAACTCTGCTTTGTAAAGGATTGCTACCCCCCTAGCTTCTTTGTTGTGCGGTCTAGTCTCAGGATATTGTAACCAGGTGGAATGACTTCATTATCTTTAGTTGCAGGTTTTAGCCATGTTTCTGTTAGACATAGGATGTCAAATAAGTGGACATCTAGGAGAGCGTGGAGGTGGACAACTTTGTTGTTAATGCTACGTATATTGAGATGTGCTATAAAGAGTGAGTTTGAAGGTCTGGTAGGGGTTTGTGTACTAGAGAGGTTAGGGCTATGGAGTTCAGTGGTAGGAGTATTCTTTGGGCCTTGGTTTGGATGAATGTCCCCATCAAGTAAGGAGTGGAGAGGTATTCTGCATACAGGATTTGAAAGCTTACAATATTGATACAGAGATTTCTTAGCCTTTAGATTGTTGTACCTGATGTGGACCAGTCTATGATACTTGGCTAGTAGGTAGCCGGGTCTGGATGTAATGTGTATGTGGTTTTGGGAAATAGCTAGTATTGATGTGGCAGTATATTTGGAGGGGTAATGAAACTGTGGACATATTAGATATTCATAGGAGGTTAACAGATAGGCTATAGTTAGAGGAGGTAAGGTAAGAGTGAGACCAAGAGTTAATAGCTTTATGTGTACTAGGATAGGTAATATAGGCATTATGAAGGTTTAGTTTAAGGTACTATGTGGGAGGTAAGGAAGTTCTAAACAGGTAGGGTAATGTAACAAGAAGGGATGGGAGTGCTAATGAGATGGGCCTTCTGATTGGCTGTGAGGGGATGGGGTGTGGTCTAGAGGAATAAATGTAGGAGCACTGGAGGCGGGTGGGAATTAGGGGCAGGGTATGGGAGCGGAGTGAGCCCATAGGGTGAACGGAGCGGGTAGATACAAGTGAATGAAACAGCTCAAGATGAACAATCAGTGGAATGCTGACTGCTAAAGGTAAGTTAAAGTGTAGGTAATTATAGAGTGATAAGTACAGTGGTAGTGTTTATAGGAGGATAGTGGGTGCTTACAGAAAAGTAAGAGGTAAAGTGAAAGAATGATAAGAGCAATGTATAGACAGCAGAATGTAGTAGAAGTATACTATAGGATAGTAGGATAGGCAAATGAAAGAGACTGGATAAGGGTCCCACCTAGTGGACAGAGGCATGTATTACAGCAGTAGTTCTTTGTGGGAAAAGGCTGGTCTAGGACTAAATAAGAAGATTTGATCAGCTAAAGGAGGTAGCAATAAAGGAAAAAAGAATAGGTATTTTGATTGCAGGGTACAGAGGGGGTATGGCTGCTGGCTGTCCAGGCTGGGAAGTGTGCAATTACAGACACCTAGAATTAATAGTACCAAATGTTAGCTTTACAGCCATTATTAGGAAAGTACATTCTTTCTTCCTTTCATGGAAGAGCACAGGGATAAGAATACAGCAACGAGGTAGCAGGTAATTTGGAAAGGGTCCTTAGTTGTCAGGCAGGCAGATTCTTAACTCCTAGTAGAGGGTAAACAAGCTGGAGAGCTGGGAACAAGACAAAAAGCAGTGGAGAGAAAAAAGAAACAAAACGTCCTTATTAAATTAGTACAGGCAATGTGACTAAGCAATTCAGAAAATACATCATTTGTACATTCATTCAGCAATGCTAGAAAATAATTCAGAGAAAGATAAAAACAAACCAGCATTTGTACATTCATTCAACAATGCTAGAAGCCATGGGATAAAATTACAAGCTAGGTAGTCCTGTATCTTACTTTGGTACATTTACATAATCAATACACTGCTTAAGAACTCAAAGAATACTACAGACTTCAAGTACACAATGCATTAAATTATAACTAGGTAATACGTAACTGAACTATAGAACTGCAGTAGTAGTAATCCAAACATCTTCCAAGGGACAGATATGCTAGGTATGAAACTGGCCTGACTATTAGGCACACCTAGGGTATCCAGTTATTTCAGGTTCATTAGTATAAGGTCACCATAGTAAGGCATAGCACTACTACAACAGTCAAAAGAAGCACAGCATCTTAAAATGTATAACAAGGCTATGAAAACTGAACAGACGTTTAAATTGTAATGTTGCTTATATAGTTAACAAGGGAAGGCTGCTTGATGATTGACTCTTAACTGCTCCCACCAGGCATCGAATTCTTCAATCCAGAGGATAGTTCAGCTCACCTCGACCTTGCTCATATCTATCAATCTAAACAAATCCCACCTGGTTCCTGTTCAGGTAATAGACTTTATTTGAGCTCGCTTGGAAACACTTTGGTCCCTAGCACTTCTTACTCCCGGCAGAATCTCCAGTCTGAGATCTCATGTCAGACAGATTGTGGACACTCCTTTTTCCCAAGCCAGTCTTGTTCTTTGGGCCTTGGGATCCATGGTAGCGACAATCACTTGGGTACCCTTGGCCTGTCTTCACGTGAGTGTTTCAGTGGAACCTAGCAGTGTAATAGTCATTTCTCCGTTCCCCTCTGAACTACCATATCAGTATCTCCCAGGCATGTAAACAGTCTCTCATGTGGTGGATGCAGTCAGACAACCTTCTCCAGGGCCGGCCTTTCATCCTTCCTCCCCCCTCGGCCACTGTGACCACGGACACTTCCCAACTCGGATGGGGGGGACACTATCTGGGACAGTCGGTTTAAGGCATGTGGTCCCCCCCCCCCTAGAGACCAAATTGTACATAAATGTTCTGGAGATGAGTGGTGCTTCTCATGTTACAAACCCTCCATTCATCCTCTCCCCACCGAAACTATTGCCATTCTGACAGACAACATGTGGGTAGTCTGGTACACCAACAAGCAAAGAGGAACCAGGTCCTTATCCCTTTTGGAGAGAGGCTGCGAGGTTGTGGCAATGGGCGATATCTTCAAATTGCTTTTTCATAGTGACGCACATTCCGGGGAAGTGGAACATTCTAGTGAACAAGCTCAGCAGAACCATCCTGATGCCTCATGAGTGGTCTCTAAATCCTGCAGTGGGAAATATGATCTTGCAGAGATGGGGTCAACCAAGCTGTGACCTGTTTGTGTCTTCCTCCAGCACCAAAAGTGCAGTGAGTTTTTTGCTGATCCCTCTGCAGGGACAATCACTGAGAGATGCTGTAGTCCATGCTTGACCCCCCGGTCTACTTTATGCTTTCCCTTTTCTGCTCATTCTCAAATTTCTACAGAAAGCACAAAGTGTGAAGTCATCCTCATTGCCCCCTCTTGGCCCCATCAGGTGTGGTTACCCTTCATTTGGTTTCACCTGGTGTGGCCACATTGGACTCTGAAATTTTGGTTGCAGCTCACAAACCTTCCACTAGAAAGGTTTACATCAGTAAATGGAAGAGATTCTCCGTCTGGGCTCATCAGAACAATTTAGACCCCTTCTCTGCACCAGTGTCAGCAGTTTTGGAATTTTTGACTCGTCTTTTTAATATGGGTGCAAGTTTATCTACGGTTAAGGTACAATTTACTGCCATTTCCAATTTTCATGTAGGGGAGAACTTTCTCCCTAGCTTCATCTAAACTATACAAGGCCTTCCTGAAGGATACCTTTCTCCTACATCCTCCTATTAAGGATCCTGCCTTCCCTTGGGTTCTCACCTTAGATCGTCTTTGTGTTTCACTGTTGCAGTCATCACATTTGGTTTATCTGCCTGCAGGTAGCCCTTAGCCGGCCTGAATACCAGAGTCTTCAGATTCCTGCGTCGGATGCGGTCTCTTCCTCCATGATGTCAGGTCGTCAGTGATATAAAACATGCAGCCGACGCCATTACATCAGTTTTTCTTGCCGTGCGTTGCCCTGAAGCAGAAGCAGTTCGCAAGTGCCGGTCGACCCGACTCTTGAAATTTTCGTTTTTGAGTTTCAGAACCGAAGTCTTCAAAAAAGATAAGTACCCCGTTGGGGTTCTTTTTTCTTGCTCCAACTGATGTCAGTAAAAGTTAACAATTGTCTTAACTGTGGAAAGCAAATACCTCATAAAGATTTTCATTCGTACTGCATTCCTTGCTTAGGGCCAGACCACGACGTCCCTCGCTGTTGGTGTTGTGCCTTATTCAACCCCCAAACTATTTGTCGTCAGGCTATCTTTGCAGCAAATTATTTTGGTACTCTGAAATGGCTTCGTTAGGCCATCCGAATACCGATCTTCCGAAAAAACATAAGGATAAAGACAGAGACAAACCGCATAGGTCCAAAACTACCAGAGACGCTTCTGTTAAGCTAGTTGCCAGTACTCAGTGAGATGCTTTCACAGCCCCTGATACCTGCTACTTCAGATTTGCAGGCCTCTACTGAGACCCATTCAGAGTCTGGAATGCCGTGAGATGCTTCTTCGACTATGGAACCTGCAGATGTCTCTACCTTGGATGGGTCCGGAGCCGCTGTGCAGGCATCAGCTTCTGAGGGTGTATTCAGGTTTATTCAGGACTACAAACTTGAATTTTAAACTGATGCCACCGTCTTCATCCAGGCCTAAAACTCACCACGCCTAGAAAAAAAATCAAATGCTTAGAATGGCTAAAGGCCTTATTACCTTAATTAGGGGAAGCCAGCCTTCCCCCTCTGAGACCTATAACTGATTTTCCTTCTGATTCTTCTGATCAGGAATCTGAAATTTCTGTTCCTTCTGATTACCAGGACTTGCCCTTATCTACCTATGAGGATTCTGATGCAGAGGATTCCATTCCCCTCTGCTTCCCCCCCAGAAGATTTTTCTTTTGGTGAAATCTTTCACACTCTTAGGGAGCATTTCCGCTGGGAAAGCCAGGATTACTCTGACTCAAAAAAGAGGCTTAGGGGATTCTTGCTCCTTCTTCAACACAGGCCATTAGCTATCCCTCCTGTTCTGGACATTGAAGATGATGCTTTCTTAGAATCTAGCCTTTCCCCAGATACATTACCTCCAGCTCCCAGAAAACCTGACAGGTGTTACAGTACCTGACTCTCACAAGTTCCTCTTCAAGAACTCTACTGCAGATCCCAGAAACCATTTCCCAAGGACCAAAAGGCATTAAGGCTACTGCTGCCAATAATCCTACCCCTTCTGATAGAGATTCTAGAGCCTTGGACAGATGGGGTAAGAAGGTATACACTTCTGCTACTTTGGCCGTTAGGGCTTTAAATTGCCCGTTTCATATGTTAAAGTATCAGCAGCATATTATGGGACTACTTAAACAGAAGATGATGTTGATTCCTGACTGTGCTGAACACAAAGAATTACAGGATTTTAATGCATGCTGCAGAACAAGTTGGTAAACATACTTTGCACTGTAGTAGATGGAACTTTCGACAAGGGTCCAAACGCAAGTCGCGCAACAAGGGTCGCAATCGAAGATATTAGGTATACTCCTTTGATGGACTCTATGCTTTGTCCTGTTCTGGCGTCTAGTGATTCAGTGCATTCTAATTTAAGTTGTGGCGCACATTTGTTAGATGGTGCGAATACAACGCACATTGTGAATTTAACTGATTTAATTCTTAGCAATGATATGCAACTGGTATTAGAAAAAGGTAGTAAATTTGTTCCAACTAGGATACCAGCGCTCTCGGATATATTATTGGATGTGAAGCGCTTTGCTAGGAAATTGCATTTGAGAGTATATTTTGATGCAAGAAAATCACAAAGTAATAATGTTGTACTTGATGACAGTATATGCACTGAAATTTCTAGTAATGATTGTTCCTTTAGTAGTCTTGATTTATCAGTTTTGAATGATCCTCTTATGGATCTCTCTTTGCATGATTATGACCAAGGGGAAACTTGTGAGTTTAATGCAAATGAATCTGATACTGCTTATAATGTTAGTGATGGTAATTCTGTTCATGTGGATGATTCTGAAGATGTTGAGCGTTTTTTTACTGGTTATGGGAAACTTAACATTCCCAACTTGCCAAGTTGTAGTTCTTTTTGCCCTCCAAAAAGTTTGTTTGTTTTAAGGAATTTTGAAAATGTCCTTTGTAAAAAAGTTGAAACTGAATATGTTAGATTTTTGCAAAAGTATATTGAATTTAATCTAACTAAATCTGAATGGCTAGCATTGAAAGAGATGAAAGCAGTTTATAACAAATATATATTTTGTACAGCTGATAAAGGGGGCAACTGGGTTATTATGGAAAGATGTCATTATTTGAAAATGAGCTATGATCTTTTATGTAATGATGACATTTATGTGCAATTAACCAGTAATCCCATTGCTGATTTTAATTCAGCACTTTTGGATATTTTGGAAAGAGGGGAAAGACTGTGTTTTTTGAACAATAATGATGTTAAAAGGTTGTTCATTGTTAACCCTAAGGATCCTATGTTCTACGCACTTCCCAAAATACATAAGAATTTACTTGATCCTCCAGGTCGCCCCATCGTATCCTGCTGTGGAGGTTTTTTGGAACATATTGGAATTTCTTTGGACAGTATCCTAAAAAAAGAACTTAAAAATGTCACTTCTCACATTAGTAACACTAATCAGTTTTGTCAGCTTATTAAAAACTTTAAATGGCAAAAATCATTTTACTGGGCAACAGTGGATGTAAAGGCACTTTATACCAGCATTAAGACCAAATTTGGTCTAGAAGCTATTGGAAAAATTCTAGGAGAAGGTCCACGAACTTCCTTCATTATTTCACTACTAGAGTTTGCACTTACCCACAATTATTTTTTGTTTGATCAAAAAATATTCCTTCAAAAGGAAGGGACTGCTATGGGGGCTAATTTTACCCCCACTTACGCTATTTTGTTTATGTTTTATTTTGAAATTAATTTTTTGTACACTTTAGATTTTTTCAAAAGAAATGTTCTTTCCTATTACAGATATATTGATGATTTGATCTTTATCTGTAAAGGAGACAAGTTGGCGTTTGAGAAATTTATTGATGATTTACATCAGAATAGATTTGGGTTGGAATTTACTTATGTGAATTCTTGTACTATCCAATTTTTAGACATTTCTTTATATGTTGATCAAAATGGTTTGGTTCAATACAAGCCATTTAGAAAAGAAACTGCTTGTAATAATTTCTTACACGCTAGTAGTGCGCATCCTGCACATTTGATAGAAGCTCTTCCGTTTGGTGAATTTAAACGTACACAGGAACATACTTCTGAAAACATTTTTTTAAATGTGGAATTTGAAAATGTTAAACATAGGTTAAGGTTTAGAGGGTATTCAAACAAATTGCTTAACAGCAGTATGAATAGGTTAGTGAATTCAAGTAGGATAACCCATAAGGATAAAAAAGATCAGTGTAATACCTTAAAGAACTATGCGAATATAAAAGATAATAGTACTAGTATTTATTTTGTGACCAAATTTTTCTCCCTTTTCAAAAATTTTGAAAAATGCAGTGGAATTTTTATGGCCAATTGTGAGTGCCAATGAGGAGATAGGCAATTTGTTTCCAGATCTTGTTTGTTTTTCTTATGGGAGATATGCTAACTTAAAAGAAATTTTGAAATATAACTTTAATTGGAATGACAGGGTAGATTCTAAATTAATTACTTCACCTAGTGGTATGTTTAAGTGTGGTAAATGTAAAATTTGTGCAAATGTGAAGAATTTGTCAGGCAGTATGATAAATGGGGTTAAATATATTGCTCAGAGCCATTTTAACTGTAAATCTTGTGGGGTAGTATACATTATTGGTTGTGATTGTGTTCAAAGTAAGTATTATATTGGCCAAACTAAACGCCAATTAAAAATACGTATTATGGAACACATGGGAGACGTTAGAAATGCCAGAATTGATAGTCCAATTGCTGAACACTTTAATTCAGTTCATAATGGGGCTTTGGATTCTTTATTTTTTTTGTGCTTTAGCTAAACCTACCCCTGGTATGAATGGCAATTATCTACAGAACCTTTTAAAACTTGAAAGTAGATTTATTGTAAAATTTAGCACTTTAAAACCTAAGGGTATGAATTTGGAAGTAAACCTTACACTTTGATATTTGGTTATTAAATTACATTGTGTTTTTTGATGCATTAGATTTTTGTACATTTTCTCTTTGAATGTACTTAGAGAAAATTCTTTTTGAATGTATTTAAAGAAAATCTTTGCTTCATCATATGTCCCTTTAACTCTGATTGGTATTTATGCAAATATTTAATTGTTTAATTGATGTTTTGTATAATATAAAAGCAGCCTAGAAAATGCTGATTTTATTCCTTTGAAGGCATTCAGCCGAGGTACCGGAATAAATTTTGCTGCATCCAGTTTTCGTTTGTTTTTTTACATTTAACTTGCTTGGTTTTGCATTGATACCTATAACTGATTTTCCTTCTGATTCTTCTGATCAGGAATCTGAAATTTCTGTTCCTTCTGATTACCAGGACTTGCCCTTATCTACCTATGAGGATTCTGATGCAGAGGATTCCATTCCCCTCTGCTTCCCCCCCAGAAGATTTTTCTTTTGGTGAAATCTTTCACACTCTTAGGGAGCATTTCCGCTGGGAAAGCCAGGATTACTCTGACTCAAAAAAGAGGCTTAGGGGATTCTTGCTCCTTCTTCAACACAGGCCATTAGCTATCCCTCCTGTTCTGGACATTGAAGATGATGCTTTCTTAAAATCTAGCCTTTCCCCAGATACATTACCTCCAGCTCCCAGAAAACCTGACAGGTATTACAGAGTACCTGACTCTCACAAGTCCCTCTTCAAGAACCCTACTGCAGATCCAGAAACCATTTCCCAAGGACCAAAAGGCATTAAGGCTACTGCTGCCAATAATCCTACCCCTTCTGATAGAGATTCTAGAGCCTTGGACAGATGGGGTAAGAAGGTATACACTTCTGCTACTTTGGCCGTTGGGGCTTTAAATTGCCCGTTTCATATGTTAAAGTATCAGCAGCATATTATGGGACTACTTAAACAGAAGATGATGTTGATTCCTGACTGTGCTGAACACAAAGAATTACAGGATTTTAATGCATGCTGCAGAACAAGTTGGTAAACATACTTTGCACTGTAGTAGATGGAACTTTCGACAAGGGTCCAAACGCAAGTCGCGCAACAAGGGTCGCAATCGAAGATATTAGGTATACTACTTTGCTGGACTCTATGCTTTGCCCTGTTTTGGCGCCTAGTGATTCATTGCACTCTAATTTAAGTTGTGGTGCACATTTGTTTGATGGTGCGAATACAATGCACATTGTGAATTTAACTGATTTAATTCTTAGCAATGATATGCAACTGGTATTAGAAAAAGGTAGTAAATTTGTTCCAACTAGGATACCAGCGCTCTCGGATATATTATTGGATGTGAAGCGCTTTGCTAGGAAATTGCATTTGAGAGTATATTTTGATGCAAGAAAATCACAAAGTAATAATGTTGTACTTGATGACAGTATATGCACTGAAATTTCTAGTAATGATTGTTCCTTTAGTAGTCTTGATTTATCAGTTTTGAATGATCCTCTTATGGATCTCTCTTTGCATGACTATGACCAAGGTGAAACTTGTGAGTTTAATGCAAATGAATCTGATACTGCTTATAATGTTAGTGATGGTAATTCTGTTCATGTGGATGATTCTGAAGATGTTGAGCGTTTTTTTACTGGTTATGGGAAACTTAACATTCCCAACTTGCCAAGTTGTAGTTCTTTTTGCCCTCCAAAAAGTTTGTTTGTTTTAAGGAATTTTGAAAATGTCCTTTGTAAAAAAGTTGAAACTGAATATGTTAGATTTTTGCAAAAGTATATTGAATTTAATCTAACTAAATCTGAATGGCTAGCATTGAAAGAGATGAAAGCAGTTTATAACAAATATATATTTTGTACAGCTGATAAAGGGGGCAACTGGGTTATTATGGAAAGATGTCATTATTTGAAAATGAGCTATGATCTTTTATGTAATGATGACATTTATGTGCAATTAACCAGTAATCCCATTGCTGATTTTAATTCAGCACTTTTGGATATTTTGGAAAGAGGGGAAAGACTGGGTTTTTTGAACAATAATGATGTTAAAAGGTTGTTCATTGTTAACCCTAAGGATCCTATGTTCTACGCACTTCCCAAAATACATAAGAATTTACTTGATCCTCCAGGTCGCCCCATCGTATCCTGCTGTGGAGGTTTTTTGGAACATATTGGAATTTTTTTGGACAGTATCCTAAAAAAAGAACTTAAAATTTCACTTCTCACATTAGTAACACTAATCAGTTTTGTCAGCTTATTAAAAACTTTAAATGGCAAAAATCATTTTACTGGGCAACAGTGGATGTAAAGGCACTTTATACCAGCATTAAGACCAAATTTGGTCTAGAAGCTATTGGAAAAATTCTAGGAGAAGGTCCACGAACTTCCTTCATTATTTCACTACTAGAGTTTTCACTTACCCACAATTATTTTTTGTTTGATCAAAAAATATTCCTTCAAAAGGAAGGGACTGCTATGGGGGCTAATTTTGCCCCCACTTACGCTATTTTGTTTATATTTTATTTTGAAATTAATTTTTTGTACACTTTAGATTTTTTCAAAAGAAATGTTCTTTCCTATTACAGATATATTGATGATTTGATCTTTATCTGTAAAGGAGACAAGTTGGCGTTTGAGAAATTTATTGATGATTTACATCAGAATAGATTTGGGTTGGAATTTACTTATAATGTGAATTCTTGTACTATCCAATTTTTAGACATTTCTTTATATGTTGATCAAAATGGTTTGGTTCAATACAAACCATTTAGAAAAGAAACTGCTTGTAATAATTTCTTACACGCTAGTAGTGCGCATCCTGCACATTTGATAGAAGCTCTTCCGTTTGGTGAATTTAAACGTACACAGGAACATACTTCTGAAAACATTTTTTTAAATGTGGAATTTGAAAATGTTAAACGTAGGTTAAGGTTTAGAGGGTATTCAAACAAATTGCTTAACAGCAGTATGAATAGGTTAGTGAATTCAAGTAGGATAACCCATAAGGATAAAAAAGATCAGTGTAATACCTTAAAAAACTATGCGAATATAAAAGATAATAGTACTAGTATTTATTTTGTGACCAAATTTTTCTCCCTTTTCAAAAATTTTGAAAAATGCAGTGGAATTTTTATGGCCAATTGTGAGTGCCATTGAGGAGATAGGCAATTTGTTTCCAGATCTTGTTTGTTTTTCTTATGGGAGATATGCTAACTTAAAAGAAATTTTGAAATATAACTTTAATTGGAATGACAGGGTAGATTCTAAATTAATTACTTCACCTAGTGGTATGTTTAAGTGTGGTAAATGTAAAATTTGTGCAAATGTGAAGAATTTGTCAGGCAGTATGATAAATGGGGTTAAATATATTGCTCAGAGCCATTTTAACTGTAAATCTTGTGGGGTAGTATACATTATTGGTTGTGATTGTGTTCAAAGTAAGTATTATATTGGCCAAACTAAACGCCAATTAAAAATACGTATTATGGAACACATGGGAGATGTTAGAAATGCCAGAATTGATAGTCCAATTGCTGAACACTTTTTCAGTTCATAATGGGGCTTTGGATTCTTTATTTTTTTGTGCTTTAGCTAAACCTACCCCTGGTATGAATGGCAATTATCTACAGAACCTTTTAAAACTTGAAAGTAGATTTATTCTAAAATTTAGCACTTTAAAACCTAAGGGTATGAATTTGGAAGTAAACCTTACACTTTGATATTTGGTTATTAAATTACATTGTGTTTTTTGATGCATTAGATTTTTTACATTTTCTCTTTGAATGTACTTAGAGAAAATTCTTTTTGAATGTATTTAAAGAAAATCTTTGCTTCATCATATGTCCCTTTAACTCTGATTGGTATTTATGCAAATATTTAATTGTTTAATTGATGTTTTGTATAATATAAAAGCAGCCTAGAAAATGCTGATTTTATTCCTTTGAAGGCATTCAGCCGAGGTACCGGAATAAATTTTGCTGCATCCAGTTTTCGTTTGTTTTTTTACATTTAACTTGCTTGGTTTTGTATTGATACCTATAACTGATTTTCCTTCTGATTCTTCTGATCAGGAATCTGAAATTTCTGTTCCTTCTGATTACCAGGACTTGCCCTTATCTACCTATGAGGATTCTGATGCAGAGGATTCCATTCCCTCTGCTTCCCCCCCAGAAGATTTTTCTTTTGGTGAAATCTTTCACACTCTTAGGGAGCATTTCCGCTGGGAAAGCCAGGATTACTCTGACTCAAAAAAGAGGCTTAGGGGATTCTTACTCCTTCAACACAGGCCATTAGCTATCCCTCCTGTTCTGGACATTGAAGATGATGCTTTCTTAGAATCTAGCCTTTCCCCAGATACATTACCTCCAGCTCCCAGAAAACCTGACCGGTATTACAGAGTACCTGACTCTCACAAGTCCCTCTTCAAGAACCCTACTGCAGATCCAGAAACCATTTCCCAAGGACCAAAAGGCATTAAGGCTACTGCTGCCAATAATCCTACCCCTTCTGATAGAGATTCTAGAGCCTTCGACAGATGGAGTAAGAAGGTATACACTTCTGCTACTTTGGCCGTTAGGGCTTTAAATTGCCCGTTTCATATGTTAAAGTATCAGCAGCATATTATGGGACTACTTAAACAGAAGAAGATGTTGATTCCTGACTGTGCTGAACACAAAGAATTACAGGATTTTAATGCATGCTGCAGAACAAGTTGGTAAACATACTTTGCAATGTGGTTTTGATGCTTTAGAAGCATCTTGCAGGGCTGCTGTCACTGGGTCTGTACTTAGAAGGCATGCTTGGCTTAAGGAGCAAAACTTGCCAGATCATGTTAAAGCTAAATTACTGGATGCTCCCTTAAACCAAGACCGCCTTTTTGGAAACAAAGCAGAAGTCATCCTCAAAAGGATGGAGGAAAAAGCTAAATCTATGCAAACTGTTAAAGATTTCCTACAAGTACAGCCTCCCAGATTTAGTAGGCATTGGCCTTCAAAGAATTGGTCCTTTCCAGTCTCTTCCAGGCCTTCTCTGTCCAAACCCAGGAACAGCAGATCACCTAGGTTAGTCTCAGGCTGCGCACAGGCCGAAGCAGTGGGGGGGCTCCCACTTCCAAAGCAGGGAGTAGTAAGCCAACCCCCTATGGAAAAATGGCACGATGACTTAACCTTAACCCTTCCAAGCCCTGCTCAACTGCTTGCTCCCTTAGCAGGAAAGCTCGCCCTGCATGCAAAAAACTGGGAACTCATTACCCAGGACAAATGGGTTTTGAACATAGTTTCCCAAGGATACAGATTCCACTTCCACACACTACCAACCCCAAACGGTTGGCCAGATTTACCCCCAAATCAGTGGGCAGAGGCCCAACAGCAGGTTCTTTCTCTTCTAACTATCAGGGCTAGTCGACCTGTCCCAACAGAACAAAGGGGGCAAGGTTTTTATTCAAGACTTTCCCTGGTACCCAGAAAAAACAGCTCCTCGCGTCCTATCCTGGACCTCACTTTTGTAAACACCTTTCTTGTAATCCCATTAACAAACTTTACAATAAGAGGAGAAAGCTATTACATGATAGAACAAAATCCATAAAAGGGAAGTCACCCCTGATCATTATTAGTAAAAAATTACGAGCACTCATAAAATCAACTAAGGCCAATTTTGAGAGAAAAATTGCCATGGATTCAAAGGACAATCATAAGGCCTTTTTCAGCTATGTTAGGAACCTGGGTGGAAACTCACAGATATGCTCAGAATTAGTCCAAAATGATACAAAAATCACTGAACCCACAGACATTGCCAACATACTGGCAGACAGGTTCAGTGCAAACTTCACCCCTCCCCTAAAGGAGAGATAACTATCCCAGCCGAGTGTAGCCTCCCGGACATCTCAAATGCGCAGGTGAAAGCTGCTCTCTCTAAAGCTAAAAACACAGCATCAATGGGACCGGATGGTGTCCCCGGCTGTGTGCTACACGAGCTAAATGAGGAATTAAACCCGCACATAAGGCAGCTGTTTAATCTCAGCCTTACCACAGGATACGTGCCCAAGGAGTGGCGTGACGGCAACTGTGGTCCCACTCCACAAAGGTGGCGCCTCTACGGACCCTGGTAATTACCGGCCATAAGCTTAACAAGTCTAGTCTGCAAAGCTATGGAGAGGATCATAATGGAGCTCATAAACAAAGATATAGGGGACTTGCAGACATTGGACCCGACCCAGTTTGGCTTTGTCAAGGGAAGATCATGCCTTTTGAACTTGGTCGACTTCTTGAAATAGTCACCAAGGCCATTGATGAGGAAAGGCAGTCCATACAGCCTACCTTGACCTTGCAAAGGCTTTCGACACAGTATTGTAGAAAAACTTACCAGCTTAAATGTAAACCCATATGTCACAAGATGGGTTGCAAACTGGCTTAAGGACAGAACCCACAGGGTTAGAGTTGCTGGCGCTGTGTCAGACTCCAAGCCGGTCACAAGTGGTGTCCCACAGGGCTCGGTCCTTGGCCCCTATTGTTTGGCATCTACTTCTCAGAAGTACAGGCCAACATGGGAGGACTTTGGCTGACAAAGTTTGCAGATGACTGCAAACTGGGCCATAGTGGAAAGTGCATCGGACACTGATATCCTTCAGAAGGGACTCACGGAAACAGATAGCTGGTGCCAGAGCCATGGCCTGAAGTTAAACGCCAAAAATGTATAGTCATACCCTTCTGGAAAAACAAGGTAACCCCAAGCTACCATATAGGTGGCAATCCACTAAGCACAGAAGAGGTTATCAGGGACCTGGGGACCCAGGTTGACAGTGGCCTTTCTTTTGACACTCACATTGCTAAAGTGGTTAGAAAGACCTTCTACATTGCCCACCTGATCATGAAGGATTCACCTCCAGATCTAGTGAGGTCATTGTTCCCCTGTACTCTTCACTTATCAGACCAATGATCGAGTACAATGCCCCATTCGGGATGTATCTCACCCGACATCTGCAGCAATTGGAGAGACCCCAAATGTTCCTCACCAAAAGGATAAAGGGACTCCAAAATCTGTCATATGCTGCCAGATTGAAGAAACTCCAGCTCTATTCAGTCGCATACCGTCTGCTCAGAGGTGACATGTGCCTGACATACAAGGCCATGTCCAACCCGGAATTAATGGACATGCTCCACCTCAAAAATCCAAATCCACCAAAACCACTAGAGCAAGCGACTTAAACCTTAGCACGGATATAAATAGGACGTGCTGGAGGGATAGATTTATCACTCAGAGACTCCCTATGCTGTGGAATAAAATCCCGGTCCATGTGAGGCAGAGCACCTCGCTGACTCTGTTCAAGAGAAATCTAGACCTGTGGATGGGAGATCGTAGGTTTACCCCGGGAATCATCTCTGGGTCACTGCTGGACAGAGGCACAACAAACTAATGGGCACAGTATTTTTTCATATAAGGGGTGGCGTAAGCCACAATAATTTGGGCTAGGCTTATAAATGCCTTAGGGCAGATAGCCTAGTATAAACCTATGAACCTATGAACCTATGAACCAAAATTCAAAATACTAACACTTCAACAGCTTCTTCCTATGCTAGGCAAAGATGCCTTGCTGGCAACCTTAGACTTAAAGGAAGCTTACCTGCACATTCCAGTAAGGGAATCTTGCAGGAAATACCTATGCTTCAGGACAGGCTCCATGCCCTATCAGTTCTCTGCACTTCCCTTTGGCTTATCTACTGCGCCCATGGTATTCACAAAGTGTCTAGCTCCAGCCAATGCATTTTGCAGGCAGAGAAATGTTCAAATATACCCATACTTGGATGATTGTCTGATTCAGGCAGAAGGCCAGGACGTGCTATTACAACATCTGGCATTCGTAAAGAAACTTCTAACCTCACTGGGGTACACCATAAACTAAAAGAAATCTCATCTAGTACCCTGCCAACAGATTGCATTCCTGGGAGCAAGCTTGAACACAACTTCCCAGATGGCTTTCCTCACTCCGCAGAAACAAGTTTATTTGACGACCTACTTCAAACTATTGGCCACAAAACCCCAACTATCGGCAAGGAAAATTCTGCAGGCCCTGGGGTTTGTGGCTTCTTGCATTCTGCTAATTCCATATGCAAGACTGCATATGAGGAAACTACAGTGATATCTAAAAAGCCTATAGTGTCAACATTCTCAGGACCTGGAATCAATAATTCCTATCACTCCTTGTATAAAGACAGAGTTCCTTTGGTGGGCAGAGGCCTGCTACCACAACAAGGGACTCCCTTTCACTCTACCCCCTGCCGCCCAAACCCTAACAACAGATGCATCAGACTATGTATGGGGAGCTCACTTAGCAGGGCAGTGCATTCCGAGCAAATGGAACTTGAGACAGATGCACCTACATATCAATCAAAAAGAAATGTTAGCTGTACAGAAGTCCTTGTCAGCCTTCAAAGACCGCATTCTTCCAGGACAACTGTTAGTAAAGACAGACAACACCACAGTTATATGGTGCATAAACAAGCAGGGGGGAACCCACTCGTACCCTCTCTGCAGACTAGCCATGGCTCTGTGGAACACAGCCTTGAGCTACCAAGTGCACCTACAAGCTCAATTCCTGCCAGGCAAGCTAAATTCACTGGCAGACGACTTGAGAATAAAATCTCCTGGCCCACACGAATGGAAACTAGAACCAAAAATGTTCAGCCTCTTGAGGAACAAATGGGGGACTCCAGAGGTAAGACCTGTTTCCCTCCCTTCAGAACTACCAACTGGACAAATTCTGCACAAGGACTCCCCACAGTCAAGCTTGGAAAGTGGATGCCCTGTCCTTTACCTGGGAAAGCCTCTCGGTTTATGCCTTTCCCCCACTGCCTCTCCTCTCTCTAAGGTTCGATAAAGATCGAATAGGACAAACCAAGGACAATACTGATTGCACCAGACTGGCCACACCAGCACTGGTACCCCCTCTTGTGTAGTATGACACTGCTGGAGTCATGGCACCTGCCTCAGACCCCTTCCCTACTGTCCCAGCAGGCGGGGCAGATACTGCACCCTCAGCTTCAAGCCTTGAACCTTGCAGCTTAGCTACTTCCTTGAGCTCTCCAATAGCATCCCTCTGTAAGCAGGTGCTAGATGTCATTCTGGAGGCAAGGAGGCCTAGTACTAGAAAATCCTATGCTGGAAAGTGGAAAAGATACTGTTGTTGGAGCCAAACTCGGGATGGGCAGAACGGTGCCCGGCTTACCTCATATTCTTCAGTACTTAACAGAAGTGCTCCACAATGGCCTATCCTTCTCGTCAATTAAAATTCATGCCTCTGCCATTTAAACACATTATAATACTGAGCCACCCCTCTTCTCTCAGCCCCTGCTAAAACAATACTTTAGAAGGGCCAAACATTTAAGACCCCCCCCAGGATAGCCCCCACTCCAGCCTGGGACCTTAACTTTGTATTGGAAAATCTCACCACCCCCCCCCCCCCTTTGAGCCAGCTGCAACAGCAGAATTGAAATTCCTTTCTTGGAAAACAGCCTTCCTTCTAGCCATCACTTCAGCAAGAAGTGTGTGTGAATTACAAGCTCTCATGGTAATGGAACCCTTCATTATCTTCCATGCAGACAGGGTTTGCCTCGGATCCAGTCCTTCCTTTATGCCCAAGGTGGTGTCTAGTGTGGCCCTAAATCAGTCCATTCATTTCCCTACTTTTTCCCTAATCCACAAAACAAAGGGGAACAAATACTGCACTCTCTGGACGTGTACAGACAACTTATATTTTATTTGGACAGGACTAAGCCTCTCAGAAAATCTGAACAGCTGCTAGTTGGCTTTGCTGCAGGGGCAGAGGGGAAGGCCATTTCAAAGCAAACCATTTCCAAATGGATAGCCCATTGCATTCATTTCTGCTACAAGCAACATGGAAAACCTACCCCATAGGGGATAAGATCACATTCCACCAGGGCTGCATCTACCTCTGTAGCCTTTCTCAGAGGAGTTCCTACCAGGGACATCCTAGAAGCTGCTACCTGGAGCTCTGTACATATCTTCACCAAGCATTGTCACATGCCTATTTTTTCTAAATCCAGGGATGGTTTTGCCACTGCAGCCTTGCAGGGCTTAATAGCTGGCCCTAATCTCTCTAAATTCCTCCTCACTTCCTTAGCTTTGGGAATCAACCCAAATATGATGACTGCAACCGTGAAACATGAAGAACATAGTACAGTTGTGTACACTTACCATAAATGTAGGTGTTCGAGTGTATTCACTGTTGCAGTCCTGGTTACCCACACTCCAGCCCCCTGACATCTCTTGGCTCTGCCTTTCCTTCTTGTTTGGTATATTTAAGTTTTCTGGTGTATTTTCTTTTTGTTGGAGGTGTACCATAACATATAATTGCTTCACATTGTGGGGGCGCCTGACATCTGGGGCAAGAAAAACTGATGTAATGGTGTCGGCTTCATGTTTTATACCCCTGACGACCTGATGTCATGGAAGAAGAGACAGCATCCGATGCAGGAATCCAAAGAATCTGGTATTCAGGCCGGCTGAGGGCTACCTGCAGGCAGATTACCCAAATGTGATGACTGCAACAGTGAATACACTCGAACATCTACATTTATGGTAAGTGTATACAACTGTACTTTCTTCAGGCTTTAATTTCATCCCCTTTTAAACCTGCAGTGAAAGTAGACTCAAAGTTCCATACCTGGAAAACTATTTTCTTGGTAAATATCAATCTCTCTAAGAGGGTTTCAGAACTGCAGGCTTTATCTTACAAACCTCCATGTCTTCCACAAGAACAGAGTTACCTTTCATACTAATCCCTCCTTTTTGCCCAAGGTCGCTTCTGAGGCTAAATTAAACCAAGTCATCAATCTTCCGATGTTCTTTCTGAACTGTCATAGACAACTACGCTTTTATGTGGACAGAACCAAAACATTCAGGGACCAACATTTTGTATCCTTTTCCAAGTCCAGGTTAGGTAACCAGTTTCCAAGGTTATGCTAACCCATTGGATTACCAGTTGCATCATACTTGCTTATTCCTCCAAAGGCATTTCATTACCTGCTCTTATTAAAGCCCATTCTACCAGATCTGTTTCGACTACTTCAGCTTTTTGATATAAACTTCTCACCAGTGAACTTTGTGCACCTGATACATGGTCCAACCAGCATACCTTTATTTCCCATTACAAGCTGGACTGTGCTCTGGAATATCCTTCCTTGAGGACCTCCCAAGTTCCTTTAGTAGCTGGGGACTCTGTCTGATAGGTTGAAGAGCAAATGAAGGCAAAATCATCAGATAATGAAGTTATGTGCTCACCACAGCATTCCATCTGTGTTATTGCCTCTCATTTGCTCTTCAACTTTCCCTCCCTCCATCCCCATGCCTTTTCAAGGACCTAACGGATATTGTTTTGGACAGATACTCATTTCCCTTTGAGCTCCTGAAGTATCCTAGCCTGGCTGATTACTTCATTTTAAGTAATGTCTCTTGCCTTTGGATGTTTTGTTTGAGTTATGCTAGGTTGCAGCAAACTGTGATGGATTTGGAGGAGAGGAGCATCATGGGTAAGGGAGGAGGTCAGATGTTGGAGCCTACAGCTTTGGTATACGGTTGAGTTGGATCCAATGCTTGGATTCTAAACCCATAGTTTGAGAAGCAAATGAGAGGCAACAACTCAGATAGAATGTTATGGTGAGTACATAACTACTTTTTTCTGCTTGTCTGCCTTTATTTCCTCCTTTAGCTTCTAGATTTGAATCTAAACAATTCCTTAAAGGTGTCCTTCATATTGGGCAACCCAGGAAGCCTATTCCTCCTCCCAGGGATCTTAATTTTGTATTGGAGAAGTTGACTCTGGCTCCTTTTGAGCCTGTAGCTTCAGGTTCCTTGCAACATTGCTCTTGGAAGGCTGTTCTTTTCTTAGCCCTTACTTTTGCCAGACTAGTGTCTGAGCTTAAATACCTTATGGCTTGTCTTCCTATTTTGGTGTTTCCTAAGGACAGTGTGCCTTGTGTACTAATTCTCCTTTTATGCCCAAGATGGTGAATGAGTTATCCCTTAATCAGGCTATTAATTTGCCCACGTTATTCCCTTTTCCACAATCTGCTAGTGAGAAGGTGCTGCACATTTTGGATGTCCATAGACAACTCGAGTTAATTTGGATAAGACTGAGACCATTAGGAAATCTGATTATCCCCATCCCCATTTCCTTTCATTCCCAGGTCCTTGGGATTAGCTGTATCCAAATGGACTGTTTCCTCTTGGATGTCAAAAATGGTTTCTTTTTGTTATTCCTTTCATGGTAAGAGCCTTCCTTAGTCTAAGACTCATTCTTCTAGGGCTGTTGCTTTGTTTTCAAGGGTTTGGATACCAACTCTGTTCTTGAGGCAGCTGTAAGGTACCAAGCACTGCAAGTTGGATGGAATCTCCAGAGTTGGAGCTGGTTTTGCTGGTGCCATCCTTCGTGGCTTCCTAGGGGGTTCTGCTGGTCCTCCTCTTCCCTGCCTGCTTCCTGAGCTTTTGCACTGTCCCTGATGTTTTGAATACTGCAATAGTGAAATGGAAGGACATAGTACAGTTGTGTAAAATCTTACCATAACAGTAGATGTTCTTCTCTTCACTGTTGCAGTATTCACTCCCTCCCTCCTCCCCCAGGTCCATTTGTTTTCTGGATGCACTGGTTATCTCTTGTTTTTCCTTGGACTGGCGTTCCTACTGGTGCTTTCTGTTCTGAGAATGGTATGTCCGGATGTCACCTTTATGCCCTATGCTACGCAAAGGAGCATAAATGTGACATACAGTGTACCTTAAAGCAGCTCAAGGCTTTGGTATACTGGCCCGATGTCACGCTGCCCTAGGCAGGGTATCCCTAATGTTATAAATACTGCAACAGTGAAGAGAAGGACATCCACCGTTATGGTAAGATTTTACACAACTGTACTTTATGATGTTGTATACCCATATGATGATTTTTGGCTAGAATGTCTAGATTTTGTGAGTTTAGAATCTCTTGATAGGTAAATGGAGGTGTTTGATATGTCCAACCCAGAGAAAAGGAACATGTGTGCCTTCAGTCGGCAAAACCCTTACAAAGATTACTGCAATCTGTGTCTGTACTTAACAGATCTAGAACAAGATGACAGTAATAATGAGATTTGCCAAAGTTTCCATCCTAAAATAAGAGAAGGCAGATGGTCCTCCAAGGGTACATGATCAAAAGAAGGCTTACTCCCTTGTTAAGCAAAGATGCAGTGTCTAGGTACTTGCCAACAGGGTAGAATGGATAGTCCCCAGAAGAAAATGAATATGGAGAAGTGAGTTCTGAAGGAGGTCAAAGGAGACCATTTTAATTGGCAAGTCCAGTTGGTGCTCAGAGGTTTAAGGGTGTCAGCTCTGTAGAAGCACTCAAGTAGGAATTTGGCACGTATGACTACCACCATTGAGGCTTCTGGTGATGCAGCTTCAGAGGCTGTCATTACAGTATGTCCCACCAAGGATCTACTTCAGTAGACTGACATAGCATAATACTGACATTTAGAATGCCAGATGTGCAAATTAGATTTTTAATTTTTAACATTTTTGGCATTGTTAAAATTCGATCTGATGTTGTCCGTCTTCGTCTATTCTTGACTATTCCGTTACGGTTTCGATCCTCTGAATTGGTCCGGCCATTATACAGATCGCACCAGCCAAAAAACTCTTGAGCTAAGATTCTCTCTCTACATTACCTCAGATCTCGTTTGCCACATTTATAGAAAGATGCGTCCGCTAACTCTTCTCCTGCAGCTAAGTAAAATCTTTAAATTATCTAACTTTCTGTCATAGTTAATATCCTTTTAATATTTCTTAGCCTTTATCTACCCACCTTTTTCTTGTGAGTGATTTAATTCCTGTAATTCCCTACACCTGTTGGTATTTCTCTTCTACCATTGTTGGTAGATGTTCTTTGTGTTTCACTGTTGCAGTCATCACATTAGGGTTATCTGCTTGCAGTAGCCCTCAGTCGGCCTGATTATCAAAGTCGTGGGTCCTGCGTCGGTTGCTCTCTCATCTTCCGTGACGTCAGGTAGTCGGGGGTATAAAGCATGCAGCTGAAGCCATTATATCAGTCTATCTTGCCGTGCGGTGCTCGAAGCAGAAGCAGTTTGCAAGTGCCGGTCAGCCGACTCCTAAAATTTTTGTTTTCGAGTTTCAAAACCGAAGTCTTCAACTAAAGCTAAGTACCCCATTGGGAAAACCTTTTCTTGCTCTAAACCAGTGTCAGTAAAAGTCAATAATTGTATTTCTTGTGGAAAGCAAATACCTCATTAAAGATTTTCATTCATACTGTATTCCTTGCCTAGGCCCTGACCACGACCTCGCTGTTGTTTTTGTGCCTTATTTAAACCACAAACTATTCACCTCTAAATATTTTGGTACTTGGTTCAATTATCCAGATAGGTCTTCGTTAAGCTGCCTGACTACCGACTTTCTGAAAAAATGCAAAGATAAAGACAGAGTCAGGCCGCCTAGGTCCAAAGCTGCCGACGACGCTTCTCCTAAGCTAGTCGCCAGTTCGCTGGTACTCAGCCCCTGATACCTGCTACTTCAGAATCGCAGGCCTCTACTGAGACCCATTCGGAGGCTGGTATGCCGCGAGATGCTTCAACTGTGGAACCTGCGGATGTCTCTACCTTGGATGGGTCCGGAGCCGCTGTGCAGGCACCGGCTTCTGAGGATGTATTCAGGCCTACTGACTTGCATATTAAACCGATGCCATCTTCTTCTTCTAGGCCTAAAACTCGAACCATGCCTAGGAAACAGACGACCAGACCGCATGGTCACGTCTCTATGCCTAAAAAACAAATGATAAGAATGGCTGAAGACCTTATTACCTTAATCAAGGGAAGCCAACCTTTCCCCTCTAAGAGACCTAGGACTGAATTTGCTTATGATACTTCTGACCAGGATTCTGAAATTTCTGTCTCCTCTGATGACCAGGATTTACCCTTATCTACCTATGAGGATTCTGATGCAGAGGACTCTATTCCCTCTGCTTCTCCCCATAGGATTTTTCTTTTGGTGAAACCTTGCATACTCTTAGGGAGCATTTTCACTGGGAAAGCTAGGTTTACTTTGCTTCTAAAAAGAGGCTTAGAGATTTTTTACTCCTGCCCCAACACAGGCCTTTAGCTGTCCCTCCTGTGCTGGACATTGTTGACGATGCCATTTTGGAATCTAGCTTGGCCCCTGACTCTTTACCTCCTGCTCCCAGAAAAACTGCTAGATATTACAGGGTTCCTGATTCTCACAAGTTCATTTTTAAAAATCCTACTGCGGGTCCTGAGGGCATTTCACAGGGACCCAAGGGCATTAAGGCTACTACTGCCAAAAGTCCTACCCCCTCTGATAGAGATTCCAGGGCCCTGGATAGATGGGGTAAGAAGGTATACACCTCTGCAACCTTGGCCATCAGGGCCTTAAATTGCCAGTTTCATATATTAAAATATCAACAGCATATTATTGGATTGCATAAACAGAAAATGATGATTCCTGATTGTGCTGAAAATAAGGATTTACAGGATTTAATGCATTCTGCTGAACATGTTGGAAAACATACTTTGCAATGTGGTTTTGATTCACTAGAGGCATCTTGCAGGGCTGCTGTCACTAGGTCTGTACTTAGAAGGCATGCTTGGCTTAAGGAGCAATCTTTGCTAGAGCATGTTAAAACTAAATTGCTGGATGCTCCCTTAAATCAGGACCGCCTATTTGGCGACAAAGCAGAAAAAGTTCTTAAAAAGATGGAGGAAAAAGCTAAATCTATGCAAACTCTTAAAGATTTCTTACAAGTGCAGCCTCCTAGATTTAGTAGGCATTGGCCCTCAAAAAATTAGTCCTGTCCTGCCTCTTCCAGGCCTTCTCAGTTCAAACCCAGAACCAGCAGAACACCTAGGCTTCAGTTCCAGGGTACACACAGGACTAAGCAGTGGGGGGCTCCCACTCCTAAATCAGGGGGTAGTAAGACCCCCCTATGGTAAGCTGTCTCAATGACTTAACTTTAAAACTTCCCAACACAGCTCAACAGACTGCTCCTTTAGGGGGAAAGGTTGCTCTGCAAGCAAAAAACTTAGAACTCATTACCCAGGACAAATGTTCTTTAAACAGTTTCCCAAGGATACAGATTTCACTTCCTCACGTTACCAACCCCAAACAGCTGGCCAGATATACCCCCAAATCAGTGGACAGAGGCTCAAAAGCAAGTACTCTCTCTCTTAAGATTAAAGGATGTTCAGACTGTACCAGAAGAAGAAAAGGGACAAGGTTTCTACTCAAGACTTTTCCTGGTACCCAGAAAAGACAACTCATGGCATCCTAACCTGGACCGGTCTATCCTAAACACCCTTTTGGTGATTCCAAAATTAAAGATGCTTACTCTTCACCAGTTGCTTCCCATGATAGGCAAACATGCCTGGTTGGCAACACTGGATTTAAAGGAAGCCTACCTGCACATCCCAATTAGGGAATCTTGCAGAAAATACCTATGCTTCAAAGCAGGCTGCATGCGCTATCAGTTCTCTGCACTGCTCTTTGGCTTATCTACTGCGCCCAGGGTGTTCGCAAATTGCCTAGCTCCAGTCATTGCATTTTGCAGGCAAAGAAATATTCAAATATACCCATACCTGGATGATTGTCTAATTCAGGCAGAAAGCCAGGACATACTTCTGAATCATCTGGCATTTGTACAAAAGGTGTTAACTTGTCTGGGGTACACCATAAACAAAAAGAAATCACATCTGGTACACTGTCAACAAATTATATTCCTGGGAGCAAGCTTGAACACAACTTCCCAGATGGCTTTCCTCACGCCAGAGAAACAAATTCATTGGACAACTTACTTCAAACTAGTGGCCACAAAACCGCTGCTTGTCTGCAAGGCAAATACTGCAAGCTTTTGGGGTTCATGGCCTCGTGCATTCTACTAATTCCATATGCAAGACTGCATGAGGAAACTACTATGATATCTTAAAAAGCCTATGGTGTCAACATTCTCAGGATCTAGAAGCAATGATTCCTATCATACCTTGCCTACGGTTAGAATTCCTTTGGTGGGCAGAGGCCTGCCACCAAAACAAGGGACTACCATTCACTGTACCCCCTGCTGCCCAAACCCCAACAACAGATGCATCAGACTATGCTTGGGGGGCTCACCTGGCAGGGAAGTGCATTCAGGGCAAATGAAACCCAAGTCAAATGCACCTGCATATCAATCAAAAAGCAATGTTAGCTGTACAGAATGCTCTGACAGCCTTCAAGGACCACATTCTTCCAGGACAATTAATGATAAAGATGGACAACACCGCTGTTATGTGGTACATAAACAAGCAGAGGGGCACCCATTCTTACCCCCTCTGCAGACTAGCCATGGTTCTGTGGAACACAGCCCTGACCTACCAAGTGCAACTACAGGCTCTGGACTATAAGTAAAGCTATGTGCTGGAAATTGATGCTTTTGAACTGTGGTGTTGGAGAAAATGTTTGCAAAGTCTGTGGAATGCAAGAAGATCAAAGCAGTCAGTACTGAAGGAAATAAACCCAGACTGTTCATTGAAAGACCCAATAACAAAACTAAGATTTGCATAGGTTGGCCACATAATGCAAAGACAAGGTTCACTAGAGAAAACACTGATGCTGGGAAGGATTGAAGAAAAAAAGAGGTCAAGATGGGCTGACAGCATTAATGAAGCAGAGAGTATGAATTTGCATGAATTAATTGAAACAGTTTGACAAACAGGCCTGGAGTGCTTAAATCCTTGAGGTTACAAACAGTTGGGCTCAGTTAAACACAGCAAGTGTTTTCTAGTGTCAGAATGCCACAGTTTGAGACTGCTGAATCCTTCCCAAGAATGATCTGCCCTTAGGGTCCATTAAGGTAGAAATATTTTTCTTCGGTAGTGGAGTCTGGTTTTGTTGGATGGAGTGAATTATTAATGACTGTGCACCATTGTGTTTTCATAAGCTGTTATGTGGAAACATTCAAATTTTTCTCCCTAAGGAAAGACTTTTCTAATGAAGACAGTTTGCTGCTAGTTCGGTGCAGATGTTTGTATTTTGTCATGATCTCTCTGACAAGGTCCTGCATGAGACTGCTTTTGAGAGTTTTGTTTTTACTTCCTGTGACTTTGCCCCTGCAGCTCTTTTGCCATGTTTCTTTATCTGATAACACCTTAAACAGTTTTTTCTTTGTCCATCTTCCCTTTAAATGTTTTCTTTTTTCCATTTGCCCTCTTTCCTGCTCCTAACATATACCAGCACTGTCTCCAAGTTGCATTGCAGTACAGCTGTAATGTTTCTGACATATGCTGTTTTATTCCTAATTGATATGCTAGTTATAGGCTTATTTTGCTTTGAATGTACTTAAAATATGTTATAATTTTCAGTTATCCAATTTCAAGGTATGCATTTTGTAACTTTGTTACAGAGCTTGATCTCTGCAGAATGTGTGTCCACACACGGAATTGTGAAACAGTTGTTCTATCTTCAGAGAACTGGAAAGTCCATTACATATTACAATTGTTTTTGCGGTGGTGGGGAGCCTAAGCATCCTTGCATTGTCCACACCCTACCTCACTACAGAGTTTCACAAACTTGAAGAAAAGCATGTGCTTGTTTTTCTTGTAGTTTCCTTTCCCTGCGGCTAACATTGTTGAAAGTAGTTTGTCTAGTCATTTTCAGCAGTGAAGTCAACACATGGCTATGTGAGATCAAATTGTACAAATCTTGATGCTTACTTGAGGTCACCTTGAAAGCAAAGTTTTGCATCTCATTGCCCATGCTAGGGTAAAAGTCAAATAGCCGGTACACTTGAAAACAATAGACAAATTTGCTTTGTATTGTAAATGAGATGCAAAGAAGCTGTAACACTCAAATCCTGCTTATATTTTTTTCCTGCAGGTTCAGATTAGTTTCTGGTAGAGTTGAGTTCTGAGACATTTGCTAAACTTTTGATAATTTAAGACAGCTTTATCAACGACTGAATTTCAAACCAAGTGTAATTCTTTGTGATTTGGAGACGAATGATATTTAAAACACAGTACATTTTTGTCATATTTTTGAAAATTTATGCTCAGATACAAATATTACAGCATACTTATTTAATACATTTTTAACGTGTTTTTGATGTGTTTTAAATACAGTTTTGGTGGATGATATAGTGCTGAGATTAAGGTGAAGCACTGCATACCAAAATAGTAAGAAAAGTATAAACTGTTTTCTTTTTCAGTTATTTACAGGCAATAAGAAGCAGCCTGTTATTGTACCCATGTATGCAGCAGGACTGGTAAGTGTTCCATGAATCTTTTTTTTCAATTTAAGTAACTTAAAACATGTGAAATCAGATGTGATGTTATCAATTTTCATTCATTCCTCGAGAAATTTTGGATCCTATACTCTGATCTGACTCAGCCGTTAAACTAGCTCTTGGCCACCAAAAAAACTCTCAAGCTCCTTCCCTACCCATAATGCACCAATCTCAAAAATTCCTCTTGTCATTTGCCACTTCCTCTTCTAGACGTATTCGCCTTCTGCTGTCGAGTCATAGAGTGGGAGATAAGTTTCTGATGTATTTCCTTTTCAAAACAATTTATTTGTTCGATATGTATATTTTCTTCATCACTATGTTAGCAAACTCCTTCCATACACTCTGTAGTGTGAATTTTCTACCTACCATTGTTGGTAGGCCTAGTTTTCCTTCCCAGTCCTTATACACTTTGTGTATTTTTAAGTATACACCATTGCTGGTATTTTATTTCCTTTCCATTACAACTTGTGTAATTTCTTCAGTGCCATTGGTGGCACTTTAACCTGTTCTGTCCTTTTCTAGTGTTTAAAAAAAAAAAGTTGTATTTTTTGGTTTAATCTCTCTTTCACAGGATGTCTGAAAAAAGTCCTTTGGGATTCAAGAAATACAAGTGTGGGCACAAATTGCTTCTCTGTGATACCCATTTCTCTCTGCGTCTACTGTTGGGGCCCAGATCATTTAAAGACAGATTGCAGCATTTGCAAGGAATTTAATCCTTGTGGTCTTCTGACAGCAGAAATAAATTAAGATTAAAGGGTTTGCTACCCACTTCTTTTTCTGAAACCATCACTGGGGCTTAGTCCTCAAAACAAAAAGCCAAAGACCCCATTGAAAAGGTCTGAACCTGTGGAGTCTTCCATCTCTTCTTCGTCGGAACCTCCTAAGAAAAGATAGAAATTGGATCTGAAACTTATGTTCTGAACAAATCTCCATCGGATCGTATTGTCTTGGATCTGAAGCCTCTGTCCAGAACCACATATTCCACCTATTTTGGACCCAGTTCTGTCCAGAGTGACTTCCCCGTTTTTTTGGAAAAGCACTTCAAATCTCCATCCCTAGCATCTTCACATTCTTCCAGGAGTCTCACCGATGCAGATGTATACAGAATGATGAGGAAATTCCTCATGGTGCAAATTCAGATGGGAGTTCTTACAGCTCCTACCTCTTTGGGTCATGAAGCCCGATCATCCATTACTCTATTGCAGCTCCTTCTGTAATCCAGCCTGTTACTTTAGAGCCCTTGAATCCAAGTCATCTGGTTCAGATTTTAAATGCACTTTCTTCGGAACTGAATGTTGCTCTGACTTCCTTGGAGCCGGATGACTTTTGGAGCTGAAGCATCCTTGTCAGATCCAGGAGGTTTTCTCTTCCTCTCAGAGCCTCGGCACTGGACAGCTCTGCTCAGACTTCCTCCTCGGGTGGGTAGTTTTTGGAGTGGAGGGAGGTGATGGGACAAACTTGCTGTCTCGGCTCTGTTATCTTCCTTATCACCAGAACGGTCTGCCTTTGAGGTTGTGAAGAAAGTGTTCTCTGCTCTGTCAGGACAGATGGGTCCTACCCCTTCAGATGCACTGTCTACTTCTCAGATATCTTTGTTGTGTCTCGAGCATCAACATACTGACCCACAGGGACAGCCAGCTCAAAGCTTCCAGACTACCCAGCAGGGTATCCTAATCTCTTCTGATACATCACCAGACCATCCCACTGAGAAAGTGCAAAAGCAGGCACTTGGACTCTCCTCAAGAGTCAGTAATGAAGGATATTGATTTCGATGAAGGAGAGGGGTCCCCAAAATCACCACCTGGTGACATCTTATTTGGAGACATTCTGCAGATCCTTAATCAGAAGGGCGTCTGGTCTTCCCAAGATCCTTCTCCAGAGGAATCAGTATTTCAGAAGGCCTTTGGAGCTGGCCCGTCTTCCTCCTGGTTTACTCTGCCCGATGATGAGCTCTTTGATTTGGTCCCTAGGCAGGCATGGAAGGAACCTGATTTGGTTGAGCCAATCCCTAAAAGACCAGACCAGATTCTAGCTCCGCCAATAGGAAGGAAATTTTGGGGTAAAGGGGTGCCAGTAGATGCCATGGTCATGGCAGCAGCTACAAAAAAAAAAACTTGCTGAACAGAGTTCCACTGTCCATGCTACTAACAGAGAATCTAGGGTGATTAACAGATTTGGGAAGCATTTTTATGCTTCAGCAACTTTTGCACTCATATTGCTTAACTATCTTGCACATTTTGTGAGATTTCAAAGAGACTTGATTAAACAGCTATCGAAATCCCTTTCTGGAACTGACACTGCTGAGGCTCAATCTTGAATAGCCTCTCATTTGGCTATCCTACAAGCTATATCTAATTCGTCCATGAGGCTGATCTCTCTCACTGCAGAAGGCACCTCAAGGGCAGCGGGCTCAGAAATTTCCATCAAGAGACATGCCTGGATGCGTCTGTGTGATTTTTACAGAACCATCAAGTCCTCATTCATCATTGCTCCCTTTGACAGCACTTTTTTTGTTTGGCCCCATGGTGAAGGATACAATCTCCAGGTGAGAGAAAGACGGAAAGACCCTGTCTGCAGTGGGTATGCGTTTCTTGACCCCTCAAAGGACCTTCTCCAAGAATAAATGGGGAGGTTGAAAATGTGGTTCAAAAAGTCCCATGGTCCTTTCCAGGACACACACAGAAGTAGTTCCCCCAGAGGCAGAGGGGGAAGCTACAATGGATGGAGAGGCCGCCCAGAAAACCAGGAGTCTAGAGATTCTTTTGCCGACAGACCTTTTTAGCACTCCTGAAAGGAGGCCGGATTGCCCGCCCTGGAGGCAGTTGGGGGTCGCTTGTCCCTGCACCAGAGAGCTTGGCTGCATATAACAAAAGACATTTGGGTGCAGAGGATTATTTCCAGAGGTTATATAATTCCCATTTCCCTGCCTCCTCCATGTATAAGAAAATGTTCCACTGTTCCACCCAATCAGAGGTTAGCAGCAGCACTAGAAATTCAAAAGCTGCTAAGAAAGAGTCATCCAAGAGGTCCACCAGACCAAATAGAATCCAGAACTTCCTTGAGATTTTTTTAGTGCCCAAGAAAACAAGGGAATGGTGGCTAATTTTGGATTTCAGTGTATTGAACAAGTCAGTCTGACACACAAAGTTCTAGATGGTCATGTTTCAGTCTATTCTGCTCTTTCTGGGCAAGGATGGCTAGATATGCTCGATAGACCTTCAAGATGTGTATTGTCACATAAAAATGAACAGTCGATTCAGAAGGTACTTGTGCTTCTGGCTGGAAGCCAGTCATTATCAGTTCAGATCACTGCCCTTTGGCCTCACCACAGCCCCCAGGGTGTTCACCGTATGTATGGCAGTAGTAGCAGCTCACTTGAGACTGCAGGAATTCTGAGCGTTTCCATATCTAGATGACTAGCTTATTACCGCCACAACCAGGCATTGCCTGATAGAAGCACGTGATCAGGTGGTACAGAATTATTTACATCTCTGAATAACCATAAATTGCGACACGTCTCCGTTACAACTGACCCAGACATTAGAATTCACAGGGGCTGTGTTCGACACGGTATCTATGGTAGCTTCTCTTCCTTTTTCAAGAGTACAAACGATAAGGATGCAGGTTAGGAAAATAATTTGCAGTGCCAGAATTTCAGCCCCATTGATTCTGCAAGCCCTGGGATCAATATCAGTGGCAGTAATTTTAGTCCTTTTAGCAAGATTCCATATGAGAATTCTACAATGGATGCTAGCAGTACAATGGTCATTGCTTTCTCAACCTGTGTCTATGAAGATGAGAACAACTTTGGTATGCGAAAGATACTTTTGCTGGTGGATGCAGTAGCAATAGGTATTACAAGGCCTTCCTTTCATCCTCCCTCAGCCCAAGGCTATAGTGACCATGGCCACTTCCCAGATTGGATGGGGGGCATTTCCTGGGGGAAAATGGTCCAAGGCACTTGCTCCCCCGAAGAGGCCAACTTGCATATCTGTGCTCTGGAGAGGAGAGTGGTGCTTTTGGCAATGCAGGCATTCCAAGACTCTCTCCCTATCAGAACAGTTGCAGTCCAGACAGACAATGTCAGTAGTTTGGTACATCAACAAACAAGGGGGGAACCAGTTCTTATTCCCTGTGTCAAGAAGCCCTCCGAGTGTGGCAATGGGCAGTATCTTCCATCCGCTTTCTAACAGCAAGGCATATTCTTGGGAGATCTAACATGTTAGCAGACAAACTGAGCAGGTCCATCTTACTACCCCACGAGTGGTCTCTCAACAACAAGATGACTAATATGATTCTTAGTCAGTGGGGCCAGCCTTGCTATGATCATTTTGCCTGTCCCTTAAACAGCAAGTGCAGTAGCTTTTTTGCCCTAATCCCCCCCAGTGGGGAAATCACTGAGGGATGCTCTACTCCACGATTGAGCCCCGGTCTTCTGTATGCTTACCCTTTGACACCCCCCCCCCCCAATTCCCAGATTCGGCCTGGTTGAAAAGCAAAGCCATCCTTATTGTGCCTTACTGGCCTCAATACATTTGGTTTCCCATCTTTTGGCCTCATTTACAGTATCCACCTTGGATTCTGGAGCCAAAACCTTCAACACTATTCCCTTTTCTGGCATTATAGATGGAACTCTCCCAGCTAGGCATCAACCTATATGTTACCAGATGGGTAGCTAACTGGCTCACTGATAAAACCCACTCAGTCAAAATAGGGGACGCCACCTCAAGTAGTAACAAGTGGCATACCCAAAGGATAGGTCTTGGGGCCTCTACTGTTTGGGATATACTTTTCTGAGGTGCAAGCAAAAACCAGTGATCTGTGGCTGACCAAGTTTGCAGATGACTGCAAGCTGGGCACTGTGATGTGCCCTAGTGATGTGAACATCCTCCAAGAGGCCCTTAACTAAACTAATGACTGGTACCAGAAGCATGGCCTCAAATTTAATGATAAGAAATGCATCATTATCCTCTTTGGGGAAAATGATGTCCCCACTAATTATCACATTAATAACAATGTACTAAGCACGAATCAGTCGTGAGGAATCCAGGTTGATAGCAACCTGACTTTTGATCACCATGTTGTCTTCGTTGTATGAAAGGCTTTCTACATGGCCCACCTCATAAGTAAGGGTATTTCATCCAGGAACGAGGAGGTCATAACATCCCTCTACTCCTCCCTTATCAGACCCATTTTTGAGTAAAATGCCCCCTTCGGCATGTACCTTGCTAAGCACATGCAGCAGTTGGAGAGACCACAGAGGTTACCTGACCAAGAAAATCCAGTGTCTCAAACACCTGTCATGTACAGGTGGGCCAAAAGCCCTGTCTCTCTACTCAGTCTCGTACAGACTGCTCAGAAGTGACCTGTCTGGCATACAAGGTTGTCTCAGACTCGGCCTTGATTGAGTTGCTGCATATCCATAAGTCAAACTCCACTCGTGCAACCTGCATGCAAGGTCTCAACCTGGTCTGTGACATTAATGGAACTTGTTGGCAGGATAGGTTTGTGTCCCAGTGACTCCCCCATCTGTGGAATAGACTTCCTCTCCATGTCAAGCAGAGTTCCTCACTAGCCCTCTTTAAGAGGAACCTGGACAACTGGATGGGAAACAGAAAATATACCCCTGGGATCCCATCTGTGTCCTTGCTGGATAGGGAAAGCAGGTGCTAACTTTATGGGAACATGGGCAAAATTCTTGGCTAGGCTTATAAGGGCCTCTGGGCTAATAGCCTAGTATTGTCCTATGAGCCTATGAACTTCAGACCTTCTGTAGCACCTGACAGGCATAGTTCACTCGGATATCTTAAGCCTCAAACTAAGAGTGGTTTCTGCAATTCCTTTAATAGCCGGACAGCCAGTGCTGTCTTTCCCCTATCCATTCATACTTTTATCTTCCCATAAACCTTCTACTAGGAAACTCTATAGGAGTAAATGGAAAAGGTTTGTTGTTTGGGCAGAGCAAAGAGCAAAATCAAACTGACCCTTTCTCAGCTCCATTTCAATCTGTTCTGGAAATTTTTAGCAAATCTATTTAATGGAGATGCTAGCTCATCAACTATAAAAGTCCAACTAGCAGTAATCTCTAACTTTCATGTTGGATTTCAAAATTCTTTACAGGCTTCTTCTAAGCTGCGCAAAGCCTTTTTGAGAGGCACTCTCCTGCTAAGACCCCCTTATAAAGACACCTTTATAAAGACCCCACTCCACCATGGGATTTAAATTTGGTACTGCAAACCTTAATTTGTTCTTCCTTTGAACTGGCAGCTAAGTGTGATCTTTAATTCCTGACCTGGACAGCTATCTTTTTAGTTCCAATTACATCTTGTAAAAGAATTTCAGAACTTCAAGCATCATCTTGTAAACCTCCATATATGATTTTTTCATAAGAATAGGGTTATGTTTTGTACCAATGCTTCGTTCCTAAGGTGATGTCAGAATGCAACATCAAGCAATCCATTAACTTACCAGTATTCTTTCCAAAATTTGCAAGTAAAGAGAAATATATGTTGCATGTATCGGATGTTCTTAAACAATTGAGTTTTGCTTACACAGAAAAAATAAATTAGAAGTACAGATAAGCTGTTTATCTCCTTTGCACATACTAAATTCGGTGAATCAGTTACAAAGCTAACTCCAGCTAGATGAGTGACAGATTGCATTTCATTTATCTATAACAAGTTGAATCTCCCCTTACTAAAATCTTTAAAAGCTCATTCAACTAGATCTATAGCAACTTCTTCTGTGTTCCAGTCTGGAGCTTGTATGGATGATATATGTGCGGCTGTAATTTGGTCAAATTCTCATACTTTTATCACTCATTAGAAAGTAGATCTGGTCTGAAGGGGAAGAGCAGTCTTTGGCTCAGCTGTATTCAGGAATATCCTTCCTTAGAGTCCGCCCAGGATTTTAGGTAGCTGGGGACTCTGTCCCATTAGTTGAGAAATAAATGAAAATTTGCATCGTCAGATAATGAAGTTATGTACACATCATAATGTTCCATCTCTGTTGTCCATTTTCATTCTTCCTCAATTCCCCACCCACCAACCCCCATCCTTTTTAATGACTGACTTCTGGAGGAATGAGGCTTCAAGGACACGACTGCCCTTTCTGTTGAGCTCCAGGTATGGTTTATTATAATAGTCTTCCTGTCAAGCAGCAAACAAGATCTGAGGGATGTTGGGGATTGATGTATTATGGGAAAGGAAGGAGCTTGTGAGATTTTTGATGGCCATGAGCTAGTGTAACAGCCGAGTTGGATCTGAGGATCGGATCCAAACCCATTAGTTGAGGAAGAATGAAAATAGACAACACAGATGGAATGTTATGGTGAGTGTAACTTATTTTCAAGGCATATCAGTGCAAGTTAGAATATAATTGAAATGAGTTGCAGAAGCAAATTGTAGGCAATGCTATACCCTGCCAAAGTACCTCTGTTTGAATGATGTAGTGGGATGTATGTGAATACAAAATAGTATGCCATGCTTGCAAATATCTTGGGGAAGCTAAGTAATGCATTGAGAGTACAGATGGAGTAATTGCATCCAGTTTGCAGTGCCTTTTACATATTCTGATATTTCTCCATTTTTATTTTCTAATTGATTGGTTCCAGTTTCTTACTATTCTTGAAAACACGGGTTCCATTTTCTGACTGTTCTTGAAAACGCATCTTATACAACCAGTTCATAGTTTCTCTAAATGTTGGCGGGACTTTGCTGAGATGTGTGTGCATGCACAGTTGGAGTAATATGTTTCCATAATCTGTGTTGTCATTTATTGATGTGAATGATCAATCACATAACTTTAAATACTTGCCAACTATCTGTCTTTAATCCAGAAAACAGGATCAACCAGATGTATTTTTGGGTGGTTAAGAGTAGCAGAAAGAACGTTGACCTTGGTAGTGCTCATCTGTTGTGTGTGATAACTCTAGAAAATTACAAAAGGTTAGCATACCTGAGTTGGTAAATTAGATTAATGTATTGGGGAACCTCAACACTCCAGGCAGCAGGCTTATACTTTTAAAGGGAGAAACTGCATTACTCTGTGATGTCCCCCCAACCCCAAAATCCATCACTGTTGTCTGAGAGTTTAAAACTATTGTAAGTGTTATAGTGCTCAGCATACCAACATGCAAAATCAAGAAACTGAATGGACACGTTTGACTCATTTTGGGCTCGCCGTAGTAATCTGCTGGTTTCACATTAAATGCATTTACTATAGAGAAAAATACCTCACTGTTGAATGTTTGTTAACTGGGTATGTGGGCTGATCACCCTTTACTGGTTTAAACCACAACCAGTGTTGGTTGTGAAGCATGGTTAACACATGTAGTACAGTGAATAAATTGAGTTAGTAGATGTATAGCAGAAGTGTATTATAAGGAGTGCCTTAGAAGGATATTTAAATGTGTGCCATGCATATTTATATGTGCTGTATGAGTAAAAGACAAAGGAGGTGAGTTACTGGTATTAGTTGCATTGTAAGCAGGATAGCATGTATGTCGCTTTCTAGTGTAAGGATTGATGTCTAATGAATGTGTGCTATTATGTGGCCAGCACAAAAGTTATGCACCCCAAAACTGGCCCATAGATGTTAATCTTCTTCATAGGATCATAGGAAGTTACAAGGCTAATGACCCCAGGGCTCTTGTAAACCTAGCCAAGTTCAACCCGTGTTCCCAAGGGTGTCTGGTTCAAACCAATACTAAAATCAGCGACTGTTGCCCTAGTCCAAGAGGGACAGAGATGGAACCCCTGGGGTGAATTTCCGGTTACCCATCCAATCATCCAAATTGCACTTAATAGGGCCAACGAGGGGCTTTGTTTAACATGGATAGGAAGCTTGTCCCAAAGGTGGGGCAACCACTGTGAGATAAATTTGTCTCTCCAGTAAGTTCTATGGATGTCATATACCAGGTTAAGGTCCTTTGAGAGAGTGACCCGTGTGCCATTTGACTTGTGAATGTGCAACATTTCCATCAAAGCTGGGTCAGAGATTGCTCTATATGCAAGGCACAGGTCACTTCTGAGCGGTCTGTATGACACTGAGTAAAGTGACAATGAGTTCAGCCTGTCCACATAAGACAGATCTTGAAGACCCGAATTTTCTTCGTAAGGAGCCTTTGTGGTGTCTCCAGTTGCTGCAGGTGTTTGGAAAGGAACATACCATAGGGAGCTTTGTGTACTCTGTTATTGGCCAGATGAGCGAAGAGTGCAGGGGGGTTTTAACCACTTTTTCTGAAGGTAATGCCTTTACTTATGAGATGAGCAATATAAAATACCCTTCTTACCACTGTGAAGACATGGTGATCAAAGTTAAGGTTGCTGTTAACCTGTGTGCCAAAATCAGTCATCACTGACTGTGTGCTTAGGTTATTGCTATTGATGTAATTTGCAGGAACATCACTCTTGCCGAAGGGGATAATGATGCATTTTTTTGCATTAATTTTAAGACCATGACTTTGGCACCAGTCATTAGTCTGCATAAGACCTTCTTGCAGGATGTTGACATCGTTACGGTTTTCAATGATCACTCCCAGTTTGCAGTCATCAGAAAACTTTGTCAACCACAGTCATTTAGTTTTAGCCTGCACTTCGGAGAAGTACATTCAGAACAGTAGGGGATCCCAGAACTGATCTCTGTGGAACACCACTGGTTACAGGTCTGCCGGAGGAGGTGGAGTCCCCTATTTTGACCGTATGAGTTCTGTCAGTGAGCCAGTTTGCAACCCACCTGACAATATATGGGTTGATACCCAGCTGGGTGAGTTTATCAATGATGCCTGAGTGGGGAATGTGTCAAAGACCTTGGCTAAGTCTAGGTATGACGTATGTACAGGATTCACCCTTGTCTAGGGCTTTGGTGACGGTCTCCAAGTTTTAACAGGCATGATCTCCCGTTGGGAGGGTGGCCTAATGGCTAAGGTGTTTGCCTTACAAACACAAGGTGCAGGGTTTGAGTCTCGCAAGGGATAATTAGCTAGGTTTAAAATGGCTCGCAAAGGGCTGCTAGCCTAGTACTAATCTGTGAACCCATGAACCTATTAACAAAGCCAAACACTGTGGGGTTGAGCATTTGAAGATTTCCTATATCTTTGTTAATAAGGTCCATGATGATTTGTTCCATGGCCTTGCAAATAAGGCTGGTCAGACTAATGGTTCTGTAATTCCTGGGGTCCGTGGATGTAACCCCTTTGTGCGAAGGGATAGCAATAGCTGTTTCTCATTGTATTGGGATGAAGCCAGTGCTTAGGCTGTGATTGAAAAGCATGCTCAGTAGTGATGCTAATTCCTGTTTTAACCCATGTAGAACACAGCCTGAGATATTGACTGGTCACACGGAGGCTATTTTTTTGGGCTTGGAGAGGGCATTTAGGTGGGGGACAGGTGTTTGGGATGCTTTGGGATATTTGTGGCTGGGACAGGGAAGTGAAGTTTTCACTGAACCTGTCAGCCAGCAGGTTTGCTATATCCACAGGTTCAATATATGTAGTAACATTAACTACGAGTTCAGCACAAATCTGGGCCTTACCTTTGAGGTTACGGATGTAACTAAAGGATGCTTTGTGGGTATCCTTGGTCAGGGAAGCTAATTTAAATTCATAGTTAGCTTTGGAGGACTTCACTAGGAGTCCTTATTTGCTTGTTTAAGTTGAGAAAGGAGTGTTTCCAGTTTTGAGACTATTCCTTCCTGCCCTTAGACAGCAATTTTTTTTGCCTGTTGTATAGCCTGTTAATGGCAGTTGTCAACCAGGCAGGCTATTGAGAAGTCCTGATCAATAACTACTCAACAAACTTAATAAATAAATAAAATCAGTGTAGATAAAATAGTATAAGTAATTAGGATTAAGCTCCAGCATTTTATGCATTCACTATATGCTGCTCTACAATGTCTGTGATACATTTAACTCTTAAAGGAAGAGCATGTGCAATTAGTATTTATTTTTGTAGTGTGGCTGTGCTCCCCTGCAAGCATCCATGACTTTAACTCGTGACCTTGGAATTAGTGTATTTAGTAAGTGAAGAGAATACCCTCACTTAAGTGCTTTTTGCTTCCCTTTCTGTTGACTATCAGGCATTCCTTGATCAGTTTTGAGCCCTTTCATTCCCTTTTACTGGGTATCCAGTGATAACCAAAGGAGCCACCATTCAGTAAGCAAAGGAGGTGGTTTATGCCTTCTGCAGCATCTCAGCTATAAGACATTTCTGTTGAGGCTCTAACAGTACTGCTTTTAGCGGATGCATGCACTTGCATCACCACAAGACTTTCTAAGCCTTCCTCATGTGTGCATGTGACCACCCAGACTCTCATCAGGGTCACCAGCTTGGGATGACTAAGCCCATTCCCCAGTCCTGTCTATTTTCAGTGGTTTGCAGACCTCTGCTTTCATGGTACTATCTCTCTCTCCCCAGGAATGAAAGTGGCAACAGCATCCTCTCCACTCCAGTCCTCCCTTTCCCTGGCTGTTCGAGTTCATGAGATGCTATTCAAGTTCTGGGTCTGATGTCTGTTTCTTTGTCTGAGTTATTGGCTATACTAAATCAGAGACCGACAACCTTTAGATTTTTGGATCCAGGATTCAGGCTTCTCCCCTCTACCCATGATTCCCACTGTCCTAACAGTACCTCAGATCTATCTTGCTGCTCATTGGGTTTGGATGTCATCCCTGTACTCAGCGCACTTGATACTTTTGAGAGATAAGTTTAGCCTTTTTCTTCCACTAGTGAATCTTTGTAGGTTTCAGGATATTTTCTTTCACAAGGCACTTTTCCTTTTCCCTTTTTTAACCTTGTGTTTTTTTTCTTTTTCCCACCTTCCTTTCCTCTTCTTAAATCCAGCTGCTGTACTGACAACACCTCTTTTAGTTTTTCCTTTTCCAGTCTGACCTTTGGATCCAGTGATCTGGGAGATTAGCGTTTTCCACAGGATGCCTATGTTAGAGCCAGTACTTTGATATTCTTCAACTCTGACAGCATCTGTTACCTGATGGACTCAGACCATTGTCTGATCTCAAAGGGTCACTGAGCCAAGAGGCTGGTGCTAGTGCACAGGAGTCAGGGTTGACTCTGAGACTGTCTGATCTGTCCTTTCTGCTGAGGGTACTGGCTCTGTACAGCTCTGCTGTCTGCTTCAGAGCGGAGTCTGATCGAATCTTTGGAGGTACCTATTTTGGATTCTTCTAATCCTAGGGATCCCTCTTTGGATCTAATTCAACTTCAGCGGCTTTTAAAAAGGTTCTCTCTAGGCCTAGAAAAGAAGTCTCCCAGTCACACTCAGCCCCATCCCAAACCCATCTGGCTATGAAGGTCCCCTGTCCACTTCATCCTGTTTGACAGGGGCAGCTAGTTCCCTTAGGTCTTGAGGAAACTCGTGAGGCAAGTTCCTCTTCTGCTTGTGAGCCTTCCCCAGACTCCCTAAATGTGGAGGGGCATAGGACTTATTTTTGCAAGAGAAAGAATCTGGATATCCCCCTCCAAGATTTCCTCACTGCACATACTGACTTTGAAGAAAGGGAGGGTTCCCCAAGATTCCATTTGGAAGACATCACCTTTGGGGACATGCTGGAATTAATGAGACAAAGGAGATTGTCCACCTACACATGCTCCCAAGAAGAATCAGTATTTCTGAAAGCTTTCAGAACTGGTTCATTTACTTCTTGGGAGGTCCCTCCTGTTGTGATAAACTCATTGATTTGGTACCTCAGCAGTCATCAAAGGAACTGGATATAATGGAGCCGATATCACAAAAACTTGGTAAGATCTTGGTTTACCCGAGAGACATCACTAGAGCAAGGGTCCCCTTATCGATACTATTGTGGTTGAAGTGGCCACTAAGAAGCAGCTACCTGAAGAAAGCTTGACTGTCTGTTCCCCTAACAGGGAGTCTAGGGTTTTAGACAAGTTTGGAAAGTGGACTTGCACTTTGGAGACATGTGTTAGCTTACTTAACCAGATTCCAGAGAGATTTGACTAAGGAACTGTCCAAGTCCCTCTGTGTTGTCTTGCCTGAAGAGGAGTGCAAGACCATGGACTCGCTGCTTGCTACCTTTCAGTCCATATCAAATGTGCCTATGCACCTTCTTTCGAATGCAGCTGATGGCATGTCCAGTGCAGCAGACACCAGTATTGCACTACACTGACATGCCTAGATGCATATCTGTGATTTTGCAGAGCACTTCAATGTGTCCTTTTTGACTTCCCTTTACGACGTGTCTACTTTCTTTGGACCCAAAGTTAAACACTTGCTAGAAGTGAACAAGAGGATAAAACCATGTCTGCTTGGGTATCCATTTTTACACTGGTTAAAGGACATTCTCATGGAATAAAAATGGCAACAGACTGCTTTCAAAAATCCCAAGGCTTTGGTCATGACATGTCAGGAGATAGACCCCCCCCCCCAGATCAGAGGGAGGAACAATTTCAGTGGATGTCACCCTCATGACAGAAGTGGGCCATAAAAAAACAAGGGTTTCTTTGTTCTTCTGCTGACCAACCTTTTCAGAACTCCTGAAATGTTGTCCAACTGCTGTAATCTATAGGCCATCAGGGGATTTCAAATGTTTTTGAATGTTCAGTGAGAAAATCTTGGGGGGGGGGGGATGTCCAGATTTTGCATCCCTAAGCCTTGTTAGCCGTAAGAAAAGATTATTGGGTGTATAGAATCATAATCAAAGGCTACTTTATTCCCTCAGTTTCTCAACCTCAAAACAAGCAAAGAAAACCTCCTGATGTTCCACCCAGAGGATGTCAGCAGTCTTGGAAGTCTTAAAGGTACTAAAGAAACAAGTGATCCACGAAGTCCCACTAGACCAGCTGGTGTCCAGAGTCTACTCAAGATTATTTTTGGTTCTAAAGAAAAGTGGGGACCACAGGCCCATTCAGGACCTCAGTCACCTAAACCAGTTTGTAAGATGGGCAAAACTATGGATGGTCACAGTTAAGTCAGTTTTGCCTCTGTTGAATAACGACAAATGGAAGCAGTTGGTGAACTTGCAGGACTCCTACTACCACATAAAGATACTGAGGCAGCCCAGGAGGTTCCTTCACCTTTGGCTGGGAGCCAGTCACTTTTAGTTCAGGGCATTGCCCTTTGGTTTCACCACAGCCCCCTGGGTATTTACCAGTTGCATGGCAGTGGATGGAGTTTGTCAGGCTGCAGGATGTCTGGGCTAATATCTTCTTTCTCAAAGGATCTACTTGCTTGAGTTAGAGAGACTGCTCAAGGTATGGCCTTCGTTAAGAAATACAGTCAGTGTGGAGAAATTACAGTGGACTCCACTCCAGATGACAAAGTTCATATTATGCCACCTGAATAGCACTTCTCAAATTCTCCAACTGCTGGATTACAGTGTCTTTTCTCTGGCTCAGCAGATGTGTTCTATCTTATTTGAAACCACAGGCATAGTCCATTCTTCACTTACTGGGTTCTGTGGCAGCTCCCATAACTCTGGTTTCTCATGTCAGGTTTTACATAAGAGTGCTGCAGTGGACTGTCAGCCCATGTAATTTCCAGTCAATGTAACAAGGATTTGCAAACAGCATATTCTTTGGTGGTTAATTTCCCCACTGGTTCCTGTAAGTTGTCCCTTCATTTTTCTGCTCTCTGCAATCCCACAGTTACCACTGATGCTATCTTCCTAGTGCAGAAGTGTCATTTTGAAGGGAAGACTTTTGCTGGCATGCGAACATCGACAAGGGCCACGCTTTACCTCATTGTACTGGAGATGAAGGCAATCCTCCTAACATTGCAGGCCTTTCAGGAATTCTTCTCCATGGGTGTGATTGCAGTTCAGATGGACAATCTGTCCATAGTCTGGTACATCAACAAGCAAGAGAGACTTTATCATGTTCATTGTATCAAAAAGCCATGAGGGTGTGGCAATGGGCAATGTCTTCTCAAGGTTTTCTTTTGGCAGCACACATCTCCGTGACATCCAGTGTGTTAGCAAACAAACTGTGCAGGTCCATTCTTCTGCCTCACGAGTGGTCTCTGTCATTCGGAGGCTACCAAGATGGCCAGCCATGCAATTTTTTTGCTATACCCTCAACACCAAGTGCAGCAGCTTTTTTGCACTGATCACTCAGAAGGGGAAGTCATCTAGGGGCTCTCTTACCCATCCTTGCCCCCCAGGCCTCCTGTATGCTTTTCCACTGTTTCCTCCAGAGTTTCTTCAGAAAGTGATTTGGTGCAAGGCAAGTATGATCCTCAGTGCCCCCTTCTGGCATCTGCAGATATGGTTCCTTTTTCTGTGCCTTCTTCTGATTCCTCCTCACTTGAGTGTTGGACCCCTTTCCAAACCTGGTTTCTAATTAATTTGGCCAGCCTCATACAGACTTCAAAGTCATAAACCTGACTGCTTTGTTTCTGCATTTCCAGTGGTGGCCAGAAACTCCAGGCTTTCTTCCCCTGTGCTCCATTTCTGTCTTCCTCCCAAAAAAACAGCTACTAGAAAAGTCTAAGAGTAAATGGAGGGCTTTCTCAGCTCCCTACCTTCTATTATGGATTTTTCAGTAAATCTGTTGTACGAGGGTACAAGCTTTTCCACTGTTAAGGTCCAACTGTCCGCTATTTCCAGTTTTCATGTGTGAGGGAATCACTCCCCTATTGCTTTGTTGAAGATATCTAAAACTTTTTTACAAGGCGCCTTCGTTCTTAGACCACCATTGAGACACCCTGTTGCCTTTTGGAGTATTACTGTTTTATTTCAGACCCTAACCAAGCTTCCTTTTGAATCTGCAGCTTCAGTGGATCTTAAATTTCTTTCTTGGAAATGTTTTCCCTGGTGGCAGTTACCTCAGTCAGAATAATTTATGAACTACAGGGTTTGTTATGCATGCCACCACATTTGATTTTTCACAATAATAGGGTTTCACTTTGGACCAGTCCTGATTTTCTTCTTAAGATTGGAATCTACTCATAATTAGGGAATTCATTTGCCTTTTTTCTTTCCTAATTTTTCAGATAAAGCAACTATACCTTGCATTTACTGGATGCAAGTTGCCAGTTGAGATTTTATTTACATCTCAACAAGAATTTCAGGAACTCTGAATTTTGTTTCACACTATCCAGGTGGCTGTCTGATTGTATTTCCTTTGATGTCCTCCTATTCCTGTGTTGCAGTATTCATAACATGAAGGAGATACCTGCCTAAGAGACCAGAGCATCCAGCCAGTATACCAAAGACTTAAGCTACTGCACAGTACATGTGACATTGCACATAGAACAGCCGACAGCCATAAAAGTGATGTCTGCGTGTACCTTCCTCAGAACTTCTCTGCCGCCAGTCCAAACCACAACTTCCACCATTTGTCTGATTTCCAAAAGTATTTCTACTATTCATATGAGTGCCTCATTGGGGAAAACCTTTATTATGCTTTTGCTACTGCAGGCTTGTTAGAGATTAATATCATCCAAGAAGGGCAAATGCCACTATGGAAGGCAGATTCTACACAAAAACAACCACGACCAGTCTGTTTTCTGTCTGGATTCTGATCACAGCTACAAGTCCTGTGCTGTCAGGCGTCCATCCCTAAAACATTCCACAGTCATCTGTCTGCCCTTAATATATATCTTGAAAACCAGAAACTAAAGCAACTAGCACTGAATATGGAAGGTACTCCAGGTTTGTCAGTTGAGCCCCCAAAGAAAAAGGTGAAAAAAGTCAGGCCTGAATCTTCGGCTACACCTCTGATTCCTGACGTCTCCCTCAAGGCTGGTGAATGCCTGGAGGTACATATAATGTCGAGTCCTCCTCCTTTGTTGGGTACTGATTTAGAAGCCATTAGAGGGGATTCCTTCAGAGTGTCTGTAGAGGTATCGCAGACATCTGTTCTGGACGGCGAGGGGGAACTGTCTTTCGCTTCTTCAAACATTCCTCGTAGTACCTCTGCTACCCTTTCCATTGAGGTTTTACCACTGTCAGGTCTGGAGCCTAGGCCTATGTCAGCCCTTTCGTCCCAGCCTAGGGTAGGCCTTCCTCTCAAGAGAAAACACAAACAGAAACATGTCTCCCCTAATCAGGAGCCTTCCCCAGACTGGCAAGCCTTTTCTCAAGAGATTTTGAATGCCTTTCTGGCATTTAGACCTTCCAATTTGCAGCCACTACTCCAGCATCTCTTGCTTCCCCTTCACCTAGGAGTACATCTGCTGAACAAGAGACCTCTGAAGAAGTTTAATCATCTTCAGATGAAGTTCTGGCTTAATCCACTCAAATAGACTCCTCTGGGATATGCCTCCCCTGAAGCTGATTCCAATGGCAGAGATTCTCCTGAAGAGGATATTGCATTTGGAGAAACTATCTCTAGAATGAGGGTGTTTTTAAAGTGGGAATGTTCCCAGGTTTCAGAAGTACAAAAGAGGTACTAAGACATCTTACAAATAGGTTCTCCTGCTCCTTCAGCCATTCCACCTGTTTTGCCAGCTTTCCAAGATGCCTTTCTTGCAGCCTCAAAAAACCCTGATGCATAGCCTTCTGCTCCTAAAAGGCCAGACAAGTTCTACAAAGTTCCTGAAGACAGTAGTTACCTGTACAAATGTCCTCTTGCAGACCCAGCCGGGATGTCCTTCAAGAATGCAGCTGCAGTCCTGACATATGGGTTGTCCTGCCTCAGGCAGCCCCTCGGTCGGCCGGATTCCAAAGTCTGGGTCCGGCGTCGGCTGATGTCGCCTCCTCCCCGACGTCAGAGCGGCTGGAGTATAAAGGCATCCGCTGACGCCATCTTCTCCAGTCTTTCTTGCCGCGCAGTGCCCGAAGCAGAAGCAGTTTGCAAGTGCCGGTCGGTCAGCTCCTGTGTTTTCAGTTACCGAAGTCATCTAAAAGCTAAGTACCCCGTTGGGGAACATTTTTTCTTGCCTCAGCCGATGTCAGAAAAAATTGAAAAGTTAATAATTGTTTGTCTTGTGGTAAACAAATACCTCATAAGGACTTCCATTCTTACTGCCTCCCTTGCCTGGGCCCAGACCACAACGTCTCGGCCTGTGCTGCCTGTGCTTGCTTTAATAAGCGCACACTCAGGCGCCAGGCAGAATTTGCCGAAGACTTTTTTGGCAAATCTTTCGCTTATATCATGCCGTCGGAACAACCGACAGCACAATCTACCAAAAAATGCAAGGACCGGGACCGACATCCTCGGCCCGCGTCGTCTACCGATACCACGCCTAAGCCCTCCGCGAGTGTATCAGTCCCTTCAGAAGCGGTAATTCAACTGCCCCAGGCCAACGACACCACTTTAACGCGTTCTTCGGTCCCAGAGATTTCAGCGGTGCCGGTTGTTGATTTTCCTCCAGAAACCGAAGCTCTAGATTTACCCGACACCATTCCTGTGGACAAGGTTACCCCTGCACATGGGGCAGCTAGGCCTCCGGTATCCATGTCCATCAAGGCCTTTGCACGTGCTAAGGCTGCCAGCCAGGCCAAGGCCCATCCTAAATCTACTTCTCAGGGCCCCTCTTCTGATAGACAGATCATGACTCTTGCTGCAGATCTAATCTCTCTTATCTGGGGTTCTCAGCCGCACCCAGACAGAGGTGCTCAGCCGCCTGCAGATAAAAGGCCTAGAACTGAGCAGACAGACACCCTCTCTTCAGATGAAGCCTCTGGGGATTCAGAGCACTCAGATACCCAGGAAGAATCCTTCCAGGCCTATGAGGACTCGGATGCTGAGGATTCAATTCCCTCTGCCTCCCCTCCAGAGGATATTTCTGCATAGCCTTCTGCTCCTAAAAGGCCAGACAAGTTCTACAAAGTTCCTGAAGACAGTAGTTACCTGTACAAATGTCCTCTTGCAGACCCAGCTGGGTTCTCTCGGTCTGCTGATAAAACCATCAAATTACTGCCCTCAGATAAGGACAGTAAAATGATTGAGAGAATTGGAAAAAAGGTCTACACCTCTTCTACTCTGGCATTTAAGGCCATTAATTATCAGACACATATGTCTAAGTATGATCCGGACCTACTTTCGCAGGCCTGTAAATTGCTGATGGATCTCCCAGAGTCTGCAGCAAAATCCCAGGTTTCTTCCCTTTTGGCAGTTTCATCCCAGGTTACCAGGCATTCCATAAAATGCAGTTATGATGCAGCTGAGGTGTCTGCAAGATCAGTAGCATCTCGTTCGGTCCTTAGGAGGTATTCCTAGCTGAGATTACAGCCTTTGCCTGAGGATTTCAAGGCAAAAACTGTATGGGTGCACCACTGGACAACACCGCACTGCTTGGTTCTAATGCTGAAGCACTGTTCAAATCCCATCAAGAGAAAGGTAAAGAACTTCAGGAGCTTCAACATTTTTGTTTCCCCAGATGTTCTTCGTGTTTCACTGTTGCAGTCATTACATTTGGGTAATCTGCTGGCAGGTTCCCCTCAGTCGGCCAGATTAACAAAGTCATGGGTCCTGCATCGGTTGCTGTCCCTTCTTCCATGACTTCAGGTTGTCAGGGGTATAAAACATACAGCTGATGCCATTACATCAGTCTTTCTTGCCGTGCGGTGCCCGAAGCAGAAGCAGTTCGCAAGTGCCGGTCGGCCGACTCCTGAAATTATCATTTTCGAGTTTCAGAACCAAAGTCTTCAACTTAAAGCTAAGTACCCCATTGGGGAAACTTTTTCTTGCTCCTTACCGATATCAGTAAAAGTTAATAATTGCATTACTTGTGGAAAGCAAATACCTCATAAAGATTTTCATTCGTACTGTATTCCTTGCCTAGGCCCTGACCATGACGTACCTTGTTGTCGGTTTTGTGCTTTATTTAATCAGCGCACTATCCATCGTCTGTATATTTTTGCCTCTAAATATTTTGGTTCTCTGTTTAACTATCCAGAAATGTCATCGGTTAGCCATCTGACTACTGGGATTCTGAAAAAATGCAAAGATAAAGACAGAGACAGGCCGCTGAGGTCCAAAACTGCCAACGACACTTCTCCTAAGCCAGTGCCAGTTCGCCGGTACTCAGTGAGGCTGAGGCGCTTTCGCAGCCCCTGCTACCTGCTACTTCTGATTCGCAGGCCTCTACTGAGACCCATTCGGAGTCCGGTATACCGAGAGATACTTCAACTATGGAATCCGAGGATGTCTCTACCTTGGATGGTTCTGGAGCCGCTGTACAGGCACCGGCTTCTGAGAGAGTATTCAGGACTACAGACTTGCATATTAAATCGACACCGCCTTCATTACTAAGGCCTAAGTCTCGATCCATGTCTAAAAAACTGATGCCCAGGCCACCTACTCAGGCCCTTATGCCTAAAAAACAAATGACAAAAATGGCTGCAGATCTAATTACTCTAATCAGGGGTAGTCAACCCCCCCCCCCCCCAAGAGGCCTAGGGCTGAGCTTGATTATGAATCTTCTGATCAGGATTCTGTTTCTTCTGACTCTTCTGATTACCTGGATTTGTACATACCTACTTATGAGGATTCTTATGCAGAGGATTCCATTCCCTCTGCTTCCACTCCTGAGAAATTTTCTTTTGGGGAAACTTTACATACTTTAAGGGAGCATTTCCTCTGGGAAAGCCAGGAATTTTCTTATTCAAAAAAGAGGCCTAGGGATTTCTTCCTTCTACCTCAGCATAGGCCTTTGGCTTTACCTTCTGTACTAGACATTGTTGGTGATGTATTCTCGGAATCCAGTTTGGCCTCTGATTCCCTACCTCTGGCTCCTAGTAAACCTGACCGATAGTACAGAGTTCCTGAGTCCCACAAGTTCCTTTTCAAATATCCTGTTTACAGATCCAGAAACTATTTCTTAGGCGCCCAATGGCATTAAGGCTTCTACTGCTAAAATTCCTACCCCTTCTGATAGAGACTCCAGGGAGCTGGATACATGGGGTAAAATGGTTTATACTTTTGTAACCTTGGCAATCAGAGCTTTAAACTGCCAATTTCATATGTTAAAATATCAACAGCATATTATTGGACTGCTTAAACAGAAAATGATGTTTATTCCTGACTGTGTGGAAAATAAAGATTTACAGGATTTAATGCATTCTGCTGAACAAGTTGGAAAACATACTTTGCAATGTGGTTTTGATTCTTTAGAGGCCTCTTGCAGGGCTGCTGTTACTGGGTCTGTGCTTAGAAGGCATGCTTGGCTTAAGGAGCAATCTTTGCCTGATCATGTTAAAGCTAAATTGTTGGATGCTCCTTTAAATCAGGACCGCCTGTTTGGCAACAAGGCTGAAGTAGTTCTTAAAAAGATGGAAGATAAAGCTAAATCTATGAAAACTGTCAAAGATTTTTCACAAGTGCAACCTCCAAGATTTAGTAGGCGCTGGCCTACTAAGAATTGGTCCTTTCCAGTTCCTTCCAGGTCCTCTCAAGCCAAACCCAGACACAGCAAAAACCCCAGGTTTCAGTCCCAGGGGATGCTCAGAACTAAGCAGTGGGGGGCCTCCACTTCCAAATCTGGAAATAACAAGACACCCCCCTATGGTAAACAGTCTCAATGACTTCCTTTTAAAATTCCCAAGCACTTATCTTTTGACCGCCCCTTTGGGGGGAAAGATTTCTCTTCATGTAAAGAACCGGGAACTCATAACCCAGGACAAATGGGCTTTAAATATAGTGTCCCAGGGATACAGATTTCATTTCCACATGTTGCCAACACCAAACTGGTAGCCAGACCTACCCCCAAATCCCCTGGTTCCAGAAGAGGAAAAGGGACAAGGTTTCTACTCCAGGCTTTTTCTGGTACCCAGAAAAGACAAATCATGGCGTCCAATCCTGGACCTGTCTACTCTAAACACCTTTCTGGAGATTCCAAAATTCAAGATACTGATTCTTCACCAATTGCTTCCTATGCTAGGCAAAGACGCCTGGTTGGCAACTCTAGATTTAAAAGAAGCATACCTGCACATCCCAATCAGGGAGTCCTGCAGAAGATACCTATGCTTCAAAGCAGGCTACTCTCATTATCGATTCTCTGCACTGCCCTTTGGCTTGTCTACTGCGCACAGGGTATTCGCAAAGTGCCTGGCTCCAGTTATCGCATTTTGCAGGCAAAGAAGTATTCAGATATATCCATACCTGGACGATTGTCTAATTCAGGCAGAAAACCAGGGCATACTTTTAAATCATCTGACATTTGTAAAAAGGGTTGTAACTTGTCTGGAGTACACCATAAACGAAAAGAAATCACAACTGGTACCCTGTCAACAAATTACATTCCTGGGTGCAAGCTTGAATACAACTGCCCAGATGGCTTTCCTCACGCCAGAAAAGCAAATTAATTTGGTAACTTACTTCAAACAAGTGGCCAAAAATACCCTGCTATCTGCAAGACAAATACTGCAAGCCTTGGGGTTCATGGCCTCCTGCATTCTTCTAATTCCATATGAGGAAACTACAGTGGTATCTAAAAAGTCTATGGAGTCAACATTATCACAGCATGGAAACTATGCCTATCATACCTTGCCTACGCCTAGAGTTCCTATGGTGGGCAGAGGCCTGCCACCAAAACAAGGGACTACTATTCACACTACCCCCTGCCGCCCAAACCCTAACTACAGATGCATCAGACTATGCATGGGGGGCTCACCTGGCAGAGAAGTGCATTCAGGGTAAATGGAACCCAAATCAAATGCACCTACACATCAATCAAAAATAAATGTTACATGTACAGAATGCTCTGACAGTCTTCTAGGACTACATTCTTCCAGGACAACTAATGGTAAAGACTGACAACACCACGGTTATGTGGTACATAAATAAGCAGGGGGGTACACATTCCTACCCCCTCTGCAGACTAGCCATGGCATTGTGGAACACAGCCTTGAGCTACCAAGTGCACCTACAAGCTCAATTCCTGCCAGGAAAATTGAATACACTGGCAGATGGACTAAGCAGAAACCTCATGGACCCACGTGAGTGGAAACTGGAACCAAGGATTTTTAACATGTTGACAAGCGAATGCGGGAGCCCAGACATAGATCTATTTGCCTCCCCCCAGAACTACCAGTTGGACAAGTTTTGCACAAGGACTCCCCACAAACAAGCCTGGAAAGTGGATGCTCTGTCCTTCAGTTGGAAAAACCTATCAGTCTATGCCTTCCCCCCACTGCTTTGCTCTCCAAAGTTCTACTTAGTCAAACAGGACAAACCAAGGATGATCTTGATTACTCCAGACTGGCCGGGCAAACACTGGTACCCCCTCCTGTGCAGTGTGTTGCAGTTATCTCCGTGGCACCTGCCTCAGACCCCTTTCCCTGCTGTCTCAGCAGGAGAACCAAATTCTGCACCCTCACCTTCCAACATTGAACCTTGAACCTTGCAGCCTGGCTAATCACTTAAATTCACCCTTATCATCCCTCAGCAAACCTGTGATGGATTTCATCTTGGAGGCAAAGAGACCTAGTACTAGAAAATGTTATGCTGACAAATGGAAAAGATTCTGTGCCTGGAACCAATCTCAAGGGATGAGCACAGCAGCACCCAATTTACCTCAGATTTTGCAATACTTAACTGAGATGCTTCACAAGGGCCTGTCTTTTTCCTCCATTAAAATCCACGCCTCAGCTATTTCAGCCCATTATAATACAGAACCTCCCTTCTTCTCTCATCCTCTGCTCAAGCAGTATCTCGGAGGGGCAAAAAACTTGAGACCACCCAGGAGAGCTCCAACCCCTTCCTGGGACCTTAACTTTGTTTTGGAGAAACACACTCTACCTCCTTTCGAGCCAGCTGCTACTGCAGACTTAATATTTCTTTCTTGGAAAACAGCCTTCCTTTTAGCAATCACTTCAGCTAGAAGGGTATCTGAATTACAGGCCCTTATGGCAGTGGAGCCTTTCATCATTTTTCATGTGGACAAGGTATCTGTCAGGACCAATCCATCCTTCATGCCCAAGGTGGTTTCCTGTGTGGCTCTTAATCAGTCCATTCATTTGCCAACCTTCTTTCCCAAACCACAGAACAAAGGGGAACAGATTCTGCATTCCTTGGATGTGCACAGACAACTTAGATTCTACTTGGACAGGACTAAACCTCAAAGAAAATCTGAACAACTTCTGGTAGCATTTGCTGCAGGGGCAGAGGGGTAGGCTATTTCAAAACAAACCATTTGTAAATGGATAAGCCATTGCATTAATTTCTGCTGTAAGCACCATAGAAAACCTATTCCCCAGGGGATCAGATCTCACTCCACAAGGGCTGCATCTACTTCTGCAGCCTTTCTCAGTGGTGTTCCTACCAGGGCCATCCTAGAAACTGCTACCTGGAACTCTGTTCATTCTTTCACCAAGCATTATCATTTACCAATTTTCACTAAATCCAGAGCTGGCTTTGCCACTGCTGTCTTGCAGGGCTTTATAGCTGGCCCTAATGTTGTATAAACTCCTCCTCCCTACCATAGCTGTGGGAATCTACCCAAATGTAATGACTGCAACAGTGAAACATGAAGAACATAGTTCAGTTGTGTACAGTTACCATAAATGTAGATGTTAGAGTGTATTCACTGTTGCAGTCCTGGTTACCCTCCCTACAGCCCCCTAACTTTTTCTGGCTATACCTCTACTTTCCTTTACTATGCTTAAAAGCCTTTCTGGTGTATTTGCTTTTTGTTGGAGGTATACCTTTGTGTTTTTATGTTTATTTGCTCCCCATTGGGGGGCACCTGACATCTGGGGCAAGAAAAACTGTTGTAATGGCGTCTGCTTTTTTATACCCCTGACAACCTGACGTCATGGAAGAAGGGACAGCAACCGACGTAGGACCCGAGACTTTGTTAATCAGGCCAACTGAGGGCAACCTGCCAGCAGATTACCCAAATGTAATGACTGCATCAGTGAATACACTTGAACATCTGCATTTATGGTAAGTGTACACAACTATACTTTCCTAAATTCCATAGGAGCTACCCTTCTAGGCCTAATTTTGTAAGGTAGAAGACCACTGCACCTTCCTAACAACACAAGAAGGGCACATGCAGGCTGACACTTCTAAATCCTAGCCATCCTCTGCTCAAAAGGCCCCCTTTCCAGACAAGCCAAGTAGTCTGTGACTGCATGGCAACTTTCTCAGAAATACCTCTTTCTCAGCGCCTTTCTCATTTACTTCCAAAATGGACAAGCATTACCACAGACAGATTGGTTGCTGTCTATTGTATAATGAGGTTACTACATGACTTGGAAAATCACTCCTCCCTTCATGGGGATTCCACAACCCTCAAAGGACCAGATACACCTTTTCCCTCAAGTCATTCAAGACTTGCAAACACAAGGAACCATACAGGAGGTTCCCTCCTTGGAAAAAGGTTCTATTCCAGGATCATCTTAGTTCCCATGAAAGATGCTCCTTGGACACCAATTTTAGATTTGTCCCAACTCAATCCATTCCTTTAAGTCCCCACCTTCAGGATGCTCACCCTGTAAACTCTGTTTCCACTCTTGCTACTTCACGCTCACCTGGTTTCCTTAGACATAAAAGATGCATACCTTTGCATTCCCATCCACCCTCTGTTCAGGAAATTCTTAAGTTTTTCTGTTGCTTCCTCTAATTTTCAGTTTGGCGCTTTGCCCTTTGGGGACTCTACCGCTCCAAGGGTATTACAAAATGTTTGGCTCCTGTCATTCCCTTTTGCAGACTCCATGGAATTCTCATCTACCCTTACCTGGATGGCCTGCTCATTCAAGCAGAACATCCAGACACATTACAACAGAACCCTCAAACCACCATCTCTTTGCTCCTCAGTCCGGGATTCACTATTAACTACAACAAGTCTTCCATTTCTCCTTCTCATGATCAGGTTTTCCTAGGTTGCAGAATAAGGACAGACCTTTTGATGGCTTTCCTGCCTTTACTAAAGGTGCAATCACTGCAGACTTGCTTCAGATAGTTGCATCCTCTCTGACTGCCAGGAAATTCCTCAGGATGTTCAGGTTCGTGGCTTTGGTCATACCTGTGCTGCCCCTAGCCAGCCTCCACATGAGAAATTCCAGTGGTACCTGAAAGCACTCTGATCCCAGCATGGTCATCATCTAAAATTTCTTTCTACTTCCTTTCCAAAAGAAGGAATTGCTTTGGTGGATTCAATACATTTCTCAGAAACTAGAAATCCCCCTGCAGCCACTTCCTCCAATACAAGAAATGTTCACAGATGTTTCAGATCTGGGATGGGGAGCAACTGTGGCGAACCTAAGGGTCCAAGGCCTGTGGTCTCCCTCCATAAGGAAGCAATGCATCGGCATCAAAGAGATGAGGGCTCTGATCCTGGCCCTTTAAGCCTTCAGGTCATCTCTTCTACCTGGCCATTTGAAGCTGTTCACAGACAACGCCACTGTTTTCTGGTATGTGAACAAGTGGAGGAGAAGAAAGTCTTGTCTTTGCTACAGATTATCAATCCAAGCCTGGGAGATTGCTCTTCAAGCAAAGTTAACTTTGACAGCTGTTTATATTCCTTCAGCTCAAAATTTTCAGGCAGACAGACTGAACAGATCCATGACACAAGCCCATGAATGAATGATTCACAGGTATGTTTTTCTGGACATCATCAATGGGGTACACCTCAAATAGATCTTTGTCTCCCCATATGAACAGACAACTTCCAAAGTTCAGTGCCAGCGTCCCACACCCTCTGGTTTGGAAGGTGGATGCCCTCTCATTCTCATGGAAGGGCTGTTTCTCTACACACACACCCCCCTTCCCCCTAATTCTGAAAGTCCTGATGAAGGTACAGAAAGACAAACCAAAAACCTTGTTGGCAAAGACTGCATTGGTTCCCTTTTCTGGAGTTAGCCAAGGGCAGTCATCTAAAGTTACTTTACAGGGTGACTCTACTCACACAAGACAAGGGATCTGTTATTCACCCACAATTAGCAACACTGAACCTGACTTTGTGGGTGATACACTTCTGATTCCTTTCAGACACCTCTTCTTTGAGTTTCAGTGATTTTAAAAAGCTTGTTTTAGCTACATATTGTACTTATTTTACTGCCTGCACTTTAACAAAGTCTTTTGTGTTTAAATTACCTGTTTAACTGTTGTAGGTTACACACTCAAGTGTGATAGCCATTTCTGCGCATTTAAAGTGTTTTTTTATTGTATCTGCTTTATTCCCCCCCCTCCCTGAACATCACTTCCTGGCTAAGGCTATAACACAACAGTTAATTCCTTGGCGCCATCTTTAAACTTATTACTTTCTCCCGTCCTTCCCCTGCAGGGCGGCTTCTATGATAGCGTGCTCACTCGGGACTCCTGACCCAAACTGTAAGTGTTCTGCTACCAAAGTTGTTATAGTTTCTATGTTGTGTATAGGTTTAGACTATTCAGTAACAGCTTTTACTTAGTTGTCATTGTAGAATTGTGGTCTTAAAGTATAGTGTTGGTAAATAGCCCGATAGTTACTGTAATACAACTGTTCGAATAGCGCTAACCTTGTGTCTCTATTACGTAGTTTGTTGCTGCTGTAAGGAAGTATATTTGTAACACACTGTGAGGTATAGGCTGGAAATATTAGACTAATGGGTTAAAACGCCTTGTTGTTACAGACTGTTAGAACTCTGTGTCTTACATCTTGTTAGTGTTTATTTGTAATTCGTGTTGATAGTGTGTGGTTTATTTGCTGTCATCAGCAGTGATTGAGAGTAACCCTGAATGCTAACATTGCAGATAACTAATTTCAAGCTTAGTCACTCAATTTAAGCAGACAGAACAGTGAATGTGAATGGTGCAACTGTACCTAAACTGTGTTCCTTGTACATGAAACAGCTTGTGTTAGAACTGAATAGAGGATTTATACATGTACATGAAACAGCTTTTGTTGTAACTAAATAGAGGATTTACACATGTGGAATAACACTGTTGTTAAATGTTATATACCCTCTGCACTACTGTCCTAATTTATTCTTATTATTATTTCTTCCTCCTAACTTTTCTAGCTCCCCTCGACCCCTTGGCAATCCGGTAATTACTGCCTGTAGTGGAATTTAAGGAGCAGAGTAATTGTGCGGCCAAGCATTTTACGGACAGCATCTCCATCCTAAACTAAATGTTAACTAAGTATGGGAATTAGTTAATCTTCTAAAGTGCTGTATAACCTTTTTTTTACCGGGTGTAATGCCTACATGATATCACAATCGCTAAGCCCCCCAAGCCCCTGACTCACTTTAAGTGGTACTCTTCCCTAACCATAGATTTCTGCATTAACTAAATACCTGACCCGATGCACTCTTAAACCTCTGCTCAGATACCCCTAGTAGTTTAAACTCCCCCATGTTCAATGGAGTAAGCAAGGCAAGGACTGTTACCTTCCGTACTATATTTGGAGGTGTCCTACTGCAGTCCTGACATATGGGTTGTCCTGCCTCAGGCAGCCCTTTGGTCGGCCAGATTCCAAAGTCTGGGTCCGGCGTCGGCCGATGGCGCCTCCCCCCCGACGTCAGAGCGGCTAGAGTACAAAGGCATCAGCCGACGCCATCTTCTTCAGTCTTTCTTGCCACGTGGTGCCCGAAGCAGAAGCAGTTCGCAAGTGCCGGTCGGCCAGCTCCTGTGTTGTCAGTTACTGAAGTCATCAAAAAGCTAAGTACCCCATTGGGGAACATTTTTTCTTGCCTCAGCCGATGTCAGAACAAATTGAGAAAGTTAATAATTGTTTATCTTGTGGTAAACAAATACCTTATAAGGACTTCCATTCTTACTGCCTCCCTTGCCTGGGCCCAGACCACGACGTCTCGGCCTGTGCTGCCTGTGCTTGCTTTAATAAGCGCACTCTCAGGCGCCGGGCAGAATTTGCCGAAGATTTCTTGGGCGAATCCTACGCTTACAACATGCCGTCGGATCAGCCGACAGCACAAACTACCAAAAAACGAAAGGACCGGGACTGACATCCTCGGCCCGCGTCTTCCACCGATATTATGCCTAAGCCCTCCGCGAGTGCTTCGGTCCCTTTGGAAGCGGTAATTCAACTGCTCCAGGCCGACGGCACCGCGTTAACACGTACCTCAGTCCCGGAGACTACGCCGGTGCCGGTTGTTGATTTTCCTCCAGAAACCGAAGTTCTGGATCTACCCGACACCATTCCCGTGGACAAAGTTACCCCTGCACGTGGGGCAGCTAGGCCTCCTGTATCCATGTCCATCAAGGCCTTTGCACGTGCTAAGGCCGCCAGCCAGGCCAAGGCCCACCCTAAACCTACTTCTCAGGCCCCTTCTTCCGATAGACAGATCATGTCTCTGGCTGCAGATTTAATTTCTCTTATTAGGGGGTCTCAGCCTCACCCAGACAGAGGTTCTCAGCCGCCTGCAGAAAAAAGGCCTAGAACTGAGCAGGCAGACATCCTCTCTTCAGATGAAGCCTCTGGGGATTCAGAGCATTCAGATACCCAAGAAGAATCCTTCCAGGCCTATGAGGACTCTGATGCTAAGGAATCAATTCCCTCTGCCTCTCCTCCAGAGGATTTTTCTTTTGGTGAAGTCCTCCACTCCATGAGGGAACATTTTAAGTGGCAGGGTCAGGAATTTTCTGATTCTAGGAAAAGGCTATGTACCTTCCTTAAGTTACCCCAGCACAGACCTTTAGCTATCCCTCCAGTTTTGGATGTCCTGGATGATGTATTCTCCGACTCCAGTGCTTCCCCTGATTCTCTCCCTCCTGCTCCTGTCAAGTCAGACAGATATTACAGGGTCCCTGACACTCACAAGCATCTCTTTAAGGCCCACTCTGTGGATCTAGAAACTATTTCACAGGGCCCCAAAGGAGTGGCTACCTCCTCAGCCAAGAATCCACTGCCAGCTGACAGGGAAGCAAGGTCCCTGGAGAGATGGGGTAAAAAAGTTTGTACCTCTTCCACCCTTGCCATGAGGTCACTTAATTGCCTTTTTCATATGTTTCAGTACCAGGATTATTTACTGGATGATTTGCAGAAAAAGCTAGCCTCTCCTGAGCCTATAGATAGAAAGGCATTGCAGGATTTGGTTCATAATAATCAGCAGGTTATAAATATTTTCTTCGGTGTGGTTATGATGCATTGGAGGCTTCATGTAGGGCAGCTATGACAGGGGCTGTTATCCATAGACATGCTTGGTTGAAAGAACAGCCACTGCCGGATCATGTTAAAGTAAAGCTCCTGGACGCACCTCTGGATAAACAGAAGCTTTTTGGTGCTAATGCTCAGGATGTGTTGAAATCTATTGAGGAGAAGGCAAAATCAGTACAGACAGTAAAGGATTTCCTCCAGGTTCAGCCTCCAAGGTTCAGCAGAAATTGGCCTTCAAAGAATTGGTCCTTTCCAGACTCGGACAAGTTTCAAAGGGGAAAGAACAGGCGTGCATGAGGTAGAGGGCAATACCGAGGCTCCTACAGGGGCAACCACAAAATCAGAGAAGTGGCACAGGTAGTTCACCTGCACCACAGGGACAATCACAATGACTTACCTTTCACTCCGCCTACCAAGGCTCAAAGAGAAGCACCTCTAGGCGGAAAATTATCTCTATTCTCAAAAAACTGGCACATTATAACAAAGGACAATTGGATTCTGGACATAATAGATGTTACAGGTTCCACTTCCATACCTTACCAATGGGACAAGGCATGCCAAACCTGCCACAAAATCAAAGGGCAGAGGCACTCATAGAAGTCTCAAAGCTGTTACAAATAAAAGCAATAGAGAAGGTTCCTCCTCAGGAACAAGGCCAGGGATTTTATTCAAGACTGTTCCTTGTTCCAAGAAAAGGAAAACAATGGAGGCCTATATTGGACTTGTCCGTTCTAAATACTTTTCTCATGGTGCCAAAATTCAAGATGCTGACGTTTCAGCAACTTCTTCCCATGCTGGGCAAGGGGTCTCGGCTGGTTACTCTGGACCTCAAGGAGGCATACCTGCATGTCCCTATCAGACACAGTTGCAGAAGATACCTCAGATTTCTTGCAGGAACAGAGCACCATCAATTCTCAGCATTGCCGTTTGGCTTATCTACTGCGCCCAGAGTATTCACGAAATGCCTGGCATCAGTAGTGGCACATTGCAGACTCCAGGGGATTCAAATATACCCTTACCTGGACGACTGCCTAATACAAGCAGACAGCAAACAGACTTTGATAAAACACTTGGACTATGTCATTCAATTGCTGCAGGCTTTGGGATACACAGTCAACATTCAAAAATCAAGATTACTGCCAGCCCAAGAGATTATTTTTCTAGGAGCAAAGCTAGACACACAGCTACAAATGGCTTTCCTCACAGAGGAAAAACAAGAGCATTTTAACAGCTTACTTCAAAGGCCTATCAAAATTAACCCACCTGACCGCAAGGAAGACCCTGCAGGCCCTGGGGTTCATGGCATCTTGCATTCTTCTAATCCCTCTGGCAAGACTACACATGAGAAAGCTGCAGTGGTACCTAAAAAGCTGGTGGTCACAACACAGCCATAACCTAGAAGACATAATACCACTCATACCATGCCTGCAAAGGGAATTTTTGTGGTGGGCTCAAGCAAGTCACTTAAACGAAGGCATGCTTTTCAACAAAGCTCCAACAAATCAAACTATTACAACAGACGCCTCAGACCATGGATGGGGGGCGCACATGGACGGCAGATGCATTCAAGGGCAATGGACTCCCATGGAGATGCATCAGCACATAAATCAAAAGGAGATGTTGGCAGTGATACATGCAATACAAGCCTTTGGAAAATTTCTTCAGCAAGGTCATCTGCTAATAAGGACAGACAACACCACTGTCATGTGGTACATAAACAAGGGGGCACTCATTCCTACCCCCTCTGCAGACTAACAATGATTCTTTGGGAAAAGTCCCTGAAACTGAACATCTACTTGCAATCCCAGTTTGTTCCGGGCAAGGACAATGTTCTGGCAGACAGGTTGAGCAGAAATTTATTGGATCCACACGAATGGATGCTACACCCACGCATTTTCTCACAAATAACATCTGCATGGGGAAGACCAGACATAGACCTCTTTGCATCTCATCTCAATCATCACCTGGAAAGGTTGTGCACAAGGATACATCATCCTCTAGCTTGGAAAACAGATGCTCTTTCCTTCAGCTGGAATGCTCTAACAATTTATGCATTCCCTCCTCTACCTTTGCTCACCAGGGTGTTACTGAAGATCAAGGCAGAACAACCAAGAGGAATCTTGATAGCTCCAGACTGGCCAAGGCAACACTGGTATCCACTGCTACTGAGCATAACTCACACCAAACCATGGCCCTTGCCTCAATGCCCTCTGCTCCTGACTCAACACAGTTACAAGACTGTTCATCAGAACCTGCAAACCTTAAAGCTGACAGCTTTGAGAGTTCCATGACTGAGACCCATGACTCCCTCTCCGAAAAAGTTCAGGAAATTTTGCTGGAGGCACGCAGACCTTCCACCAGAAAAACCTATTCAGCCAAATGGAAGAGATTCACAATCTGGAATGTCAACAAGGGCCAGGATGCATCACTGATGAAAATACCTCAGATATTAGAATACTTGGCAGAAATGTTTCACAGTGGCCTCTCATACTCTTCCATCAAAATCCACGCTTCAGCTATCTCAGCACATTACAACTGTGATCCACCTGTGTTTTCGCATCCCTTGCTAAGACAGTTTCTAAGAGGCATAAAGAATATCAAACCTCCAAGGAAACTACCAATTCCTGCATGGGACCTCAATTATGTCTTGGAAAAATCCTTTTGAACCAGCAGCATCTTCAGAAATGCAATTTCTCTCTTGGAAAACGGTTTTCCTGTTGGCAGTCACCTCAGCAAGAAGAGTCTCGGAGATACAGGCCCTCATGGCAGTTCCTCCTTTTCTCATCTTTCATCAGGACAGAGTTTCCCTTAGGACCAATCCTTCATTAATGCCTAAGGTGATATCCAGAGTGTCTCTAAACCAAGCAATTCACCTGCCTACTTTCTTTCCTAACCCTCAAAATAAAGGGGAAAAGCTACTGCACACTTTAGACATTCACAGACAACTACGCTACTACTTGGACAGAACAAAGTCCACCAGGAAGTCTGACCAACTGTTTGTAGCCTATGCTGCTGGAGCGCAAGGAAAAGCAGTCACCAAACAAAACTATCACAAAATGGATTGGACACTGCATCAGATTCTGTTACTTTTTCCATGGAAAAAGTGTACCAGCTAATATTAGACCACACTCCACCAGAGCTATGGCCACATCCACAGCTTTTCTAAGAGGAGTGGCTGCAAAAGATATTCTAGAGGCTGCTACATGGAGCTCCGTGCATACATTTACCAAACACTACAACCTGCCATTATACTCCAGATCCCGAGCAGGCTTTGCTTCGGCAGTCCTGCAGGGCCTTCTTGCTACACCATCTCTTGCTTAGTCCTACCACTCCCAGCTTGGCTATGGTATTCAACCCATATATCAGGACTGCAGTTGCATTCTTGAAGGACATAGTACAGTTTTGTACCTACCATAAATGTAGATGTCCGATAGATATGCAACTGCAGTCAGGTTTTCCCTCCCTCCTACCCCTCTGTTTTTTCCCTTTTGGGTCCTTTCTCCCCTTACCTATCAGCTGGGGTTACATATTATGGTGCATCTGTTTATTACTGTTGTGCATGTCTGTTTTTTTCCTGTTTATCCATACACAAAATTTAGCCTTCCTTGGAGGGCACCTGGCATCTGGGGCAAGAAACACTGAAGAAGATGGCGTCGGCTGATGCCTTTGTACTCCAGCCGCTCTGATGTCGGGGAGGAGGTGCTATCGGCCAACGCCGGACCCAGACTTTGGAATCTGGCCGACTGAAGGGCTGCCTGAGGCAGGACAATCCATATGTCAGGACTGCAGTTGCATATCTATCGGACATCTACATTTATGGTAGGTACAAAACTGTACTTTTTGGCACCCCTTCCATTGGTTTCTTTCTTTCTAAGTAATGCACTTACTGATTGTTTTTTCTGGGCATATCTTCTGTTTCTGGTGTTGCCCCGCTCCGTGCGCCCTCGCTACACTCGGGCACACTTCACTCTCCTCCCACCCACCCCCCATATCATTTCCTTTATACATACCTAACCACCTGATGTCCTTCATGGATGCATCTGCAGTCATAACAACTGGGTTGTCCTGTCATCAGGCAGCCCTTCAGTCGGCCGGATTCCAAAGTCCGGGTCCGGCTTCGGCTGATGTCGCACTTCACCCGACGTCATCTCTGTCGGTCTTCGGGTATAAAAGCATCAGCCGACGCCATTTTCTTCAGTCTTTCTTGCCGCGTGGCGCCCGAAGCAGAAGCTGTTCGCAAGTGCCGGTCGGTCGGATCCAGAGATTACTTCTACCGAATACTACTTGAAGACTTCTAAAGCTAAGTACCCGTTGGGGACTCTTTCTTGCCTCAGCCGATGTCAGAAAAGTTAATAATTGTTTAACCTGTGGGAAACAAATACCTCATAAAGATTTCCACTCTTACTGCCTGCCTTGCTTAGGCCCAGCCCACGACGTAGCAGCCTGTTCGTCCTGTGCTTCTTTCAACCGACAACGCTTAGACGCCGGTCGGAGTTTGCAGAACAGTTTTTCGGTTCTGATTTTGCGTACATTATGCCGCCGGATCCTCCGACTCGCATTCTGCCAAAACGCAAAGAAAAGACCGACACTCGCGGTCCGCGGTTTCGGCGAAACCATGGTTAAGCAAATCATGAGTGTCTCGGTTTCGGCGAAACCGAGAAAACTGATCAAAATACAGCTGAATCTACCTCTACAACTGAGGTCCCTGCTAACACTCTTGAATCGGCCTCAGAAATTTTACCCACTACGGTGCTTACCACTGACTTATCAGACACCATTCCCTTGGATGTCTCTACCCCAGCACGTGGTGCTGCTAGGCCTCCAGCAGCCATGTCCATTAAGGCCTTCGCCAGGGCTAAAGCAGCCAAGACTACTAAAACAGTGCCTGTTAAACCCCTCAACCAGGCCCTCTTCCAGTTCTCAAATGCTTACTTTGGCAGAAGATTTAATTTCATTAATTAGAGGATCTCAATCTCACCCAGACAGGGCCTCTCAGCCCCAGAGAAGAGACCTAGGGCAGAGCCCCATGAGCCAGTGTCCTCTGATGATTCTGCTGATGAATCAGACATAACTGACCAGCCAGAGGCTCCTTTCTCCAATTTTGAAGATTCTGATGCTGAAGAATCCATTCCAGCTGCTTCCCCACCAGAAGAATTCTCCTTTGGGGAAACCTTGCATGCCATGCGAGAACAGTTCCAATGGCAGCAACAGGATTTTTCAGACTCCAGGAAAAGACTTGGGACCTTTTTGCACCTTCCACAGCACAGGCCCTTAGCTATACCTCCTGTTCTCTCTGTGGTGGATGATGCTTTCAATGATGTCTGCTCCGCTCCAGATTCTTTACCCCAGCCCCTGCCAAACCAGACAGATTTTACAGGGTGCCAGATACTCATCACCACCTTTACAAGGCCCCTCTTGCAGACCCGAAACTATTTCCCAGGGTCCCAAGGCAGTAGCACGACCATAGCTAAAAACCCTGTTCCTTCTGAAAGGGAAGCAAGGTCATTAGACAGATGGGGTAAAAGGTTTACACTTCAGCCACTCTCTCAGCTAGAGCTTTAAACTGTCAGTTTCACATGATACAATACCAAGAGTTTATGCTTGATCAGTTAACTAAAAAGCTAACCACTGATGAATCTCTTGATAAGAAATATGTATTAGAAATGGTAAATAACATACAGCAAGTTAGTAACCACTCTTTAAAATGTGGCTATGATGCACTGGAGGCTTCATTTAGATCAGCCATGACTGGCACTGTAATTAGAAGGCATGCATGGCTAAAGGAGCAAGCTTTACCGGATCATGTTAAATCTAAATTGCTAGATGCTCCTATGGATAAAACAAGTTTGTTTGGTACACCTGCCCAGCAGGTTATGAAGAAAATGGAAGAAAAGGCAAAATCAGTCCAGACAGTTAAAGATTTCTTGCAGGTTCAACCCCAAGGTTTAGCAGGAACTGGCCTGCCAAAATTGGTCCTTTCCTGACTCCACAAGACCTCAAAGGGGCAGGAATAGACGTTCCAGAGGCAGAAACCAATCCAGAGGAGGTGCCTACAGAGGACGACAGTGGCAAGGTAACAACAGAGGCACAGACTCAACACCTGCCACTGCATCAACACAGCCACAGTGACTTAATCCTAAACCCGCCTACCAGGGAACAAATAGCAGCTCCTCTAGGCGGAAAGCTAACCTTATTTTCAAAAAACTGGCACCACATAACAAAGGACAAGTGGATTTTACGAACCATAGATCAAGGTTACCGGTTCCACTTCCACACTTTACCAGACAAAAGAGGAATGCCAAATCTACCTCCAAATCAAAAGACAGAGGCTCTACAACAGATAATGGAGTTAGCAAACATGAGAGCTGTGGAGAAAAGTGCCAACAGCAGAGCAAGGAAAGGGGTTCTACTCCAGACTATTCCTAGTTCCAAGAAAGGAAAAAAGTTGGAGACCAATTCTAGACCTGTCCACCCTGAATACTTACATCATTGTCCCAAAATTCAAAATGCTGACCCTACAGCAACTTCTTCCCATGCTGGGCAAGGAGTGTTGGCTGGTAACTCTAGATCTCAAGGAGGCATACCTGCACGTCCCCATTCGACCAATCTGCAGAAGATACCTCAGATTTCTTGCAGGATCAGAGCACTATCAATTCTCAGCATTGCCCTTTGGCTTATCTACTGCGCCCAGAGTATTCACAAAATGCCTGGCATCAGTAATCGCCATTGCAGACTACAGGAATTCAAATTTATCCATACCTGGACGACTGCCTGATACAAGGAGACAACAAAAGCAAGCTGACAACAGATTTACAAAGGGTCATTTACTTGCTTCAAGCACTGGGATACACAGTCAATTTACAAAAGTCAAGACTGATACCATCCCAGACAAGGACTTTCCTGGGAGCGGAATTGGACACAGTAAGACAAATGGCATTCCTAACTACAGAAAAACAAAAAGAACTCCCTCTTTACTTCTTGGCACTATCAAAACTGAACAAGTTAACAGCAAGAAAGGTACTGCAGGCCTTGGGTTTCATGGCATCATGCATAATCTTGGTTCCATTTGCCAGACTACATATGAGAAAACTACAGTGGTACCTAAAGAATTTATGGTCCCAACACAGACACAGCCTAGAAACGGAAATCCCACTAATACCATGCTTAAAACAGGAGTTCCTATGGTGGGCTCAGGCATGCCAGTCAAACCCAGGCCTGCCCTTTCGCAAGGGTCAAGCAAGCCAGACCATCACAACAGATGCTTCAGACCTAGGATGGGGCATATGCTGGACAAATGCGCAAGGATTGTGGACACAGGACCAACTTCACCTGCACATCAACCTAAAAGAAATGCTGGCAGTAAAACTGGCAATCCAAAAGTTCAGACCATTTCTCAAGGAGGACCACTTGATGATAAGGACAGACAACACCACAGTCATGTGGTACATCAACAAACAGGGAGGCACTCATTCTTACCCCTATGCAGAATGACTTTGGAGCTGTGGACCCTGGCACTCAGCTACAACATCCAGTTACAGGCAATATTTGTGCCAGGAAAAGAAAACTCTAGCAGATATGTTAAGCAGGACCACTTCGGATGCCCACGAATGGCAGCTGCACCCGGATATCTTCAAGACCATCTCGAAGAAATGGGGAATGCCTCAGATAGATCTATTCGCATCACCTTTCAATCACCAGCTCAAAAAATTCTGCACAAGGACATTCCACCCACTAGCATGGAAAGTGGACTCGCTCTCCTTCAGCTGGAAAGGCCTAACAGCATATGCATTCCCACCTCTTCCCTTGATACACAAAGTACTACTAAAAATCAAGGAGGAACGCCCAAGGATAATCCTGATAGCTCCAAACTGGCCAAGACAGCATTGGTACCCACTGCTGAGGAGCATGTCTCCGAACAATATGTGGCCAATACCCTGATGCCTTTGATGCTAACTCAGAACAACTTCAGCACCATGCATCCAAACCTAAAACGCTGCAACTGACTGCATGGAACATCACATAGCAGCTGCTAATACAGAACTTTCACAAAGAGTTAAAGACATTATTCTTGAAGCACGCAGGCCTTCAACTAGAAGGAATTATGCTGGGAAATGGAAAAGGTTTGTCATTTGGAGTTCTGAAAGAGGAAAAGATGTATCAAACATAGATATGCCTAACATTCTGGAGTATCTGGCGAACTACTTCATTCAGGCCTGTCCTATTCCTCCATCAAGATTCATGCATCAGCTATTTCAGCAGAATACAGCTTTGTTCCACCTGCTTTTTCACACCCTTTGCTCAGGCAGTTCCTCAGAGGAATCAAGAATGTAAAACCTCCAAGGAAACCACCATTGCCAGCTTGGGACTTGAACTTTGTGCTAGAAATATTGACACTATCACCTTTTGAACCAGCAGCAACAGCAGACCTACAACACCTGTCATGGAAAACTGCTTTCCTACTGGCAATTACTTCAGCAAGGAGGGTTTCAGAACTACAGGCCTTAATGGCAGTGCAACCCTTTCTAATCTTCCACCAAGATAGAGTGTCCATGAGGACTAATCCTACATTTATGCCTAAGGTGGTATCCAGAGTGTCTTTAAACCAAGCAATCCACCTACCTACCTTCTTTCCCAACCCACAAAACAGAGGGAAAGAATACTGCATACCTTGGATGTACATAGACAGCTACGCTACTACTTGGACAGAACAAAAATAGCAGAAAGACTGACCAACTATTAGTAGCGTATGCAACAGGAAGGGAAGGAAAAGCTATTTCCAAACAGACAATCTCCAAATGGATAGGAAATTGCATACGATTCTGTTACTCCTTCCATGGAAAACCAATTCCACAGAACATAAGACCTCATTCTACAAGGGCAACAGCCACTACCACAGCCTTCTTACGAGGAGTGGCTACCAAAGACATTATTGAGGCGGCTACTTGGACCTCCGTGCATACATTTGCCAAGCATTATAATTTACCTCTATATTCCAGATCCCGAGCAGGGTTTGCCACTGCTGTTCTGCAAGGGATCCTAAACACACCATAATCTACTTTTATCCTCCTCCCTAGTTGGCTATGGTATTCTACCCAGTTGTTATGACTGCAGATGCATCCATGAAGGACATAGTACAGTTTTGTACCTACCATAAATGTAGATGTCCGAATTGGATAGCATCTGCAGTCAGGATTCCCCTCCTCCTTCCCTCTGTGGTACTCCTAGGGTGTTTACCCTTCTAATAGCTAGCTAGTGGGGATTTCTTTCATGGTGTATTTGTTTGTATTTATGTACATACATGCTTATTTTGTGTTTACCTCTATCTTTTGGAAACATTGGCATCTATCCAAAATTTTTAGCCTTCTATAGGGCTTCTGGCATCTGGGGCAAGAAACACTGAAGAAAATGGCTTCGGCTGATGCTTTTATACCCGAAGACCAACAGAGATGACGTCGGGTGAAGTGCGACATCAGCCGAAGCCGGACCCGGACTTTGGAATCCGGCCGACTGAAGGGCTGCCTGACGACAGGACAACCCAGTTGTTATGACTGCAGATGCTATCCAATTCGGACATCTACATTTATGGTAGGTACAAAACTGTACTTTTCCTCCCTCACCTACACCACACCCACCTCATTCCCATTATCTCTCATCACTCTCTGCCTTTACACTCTCTTATTGCTCTCTGCCTTTACACCCTGCATATACCCCTTCTACCATTCTCCATAACCACTACCTCATAAATCAGAATTTACCATTCTTTACCTTTCAGCCTACTACTAACAACCTATCTGAGCCCACTCTAAACTTTCATGTCAAAAACGCATTACATTTTTACCTTCCTGCTCCCCCCAATACCACCTACATACATACTTCATCTACTACCATGCATAGCTCAATCCTTTCTATTCTCCAGCTACTTACCATTACATCACCACCCACTCCATTATCCCCCATTCACAAAGTCCCTACCAATCCATAAACAAATGACTTCTCCTACCCACAGCAGCCTATTATAATCTCTGCCTCTCTCCTGCCCACAAATACCCTACTCCCTAAAATAAAAATCTCACCTTCTCACTCACTGCTTTTTAATAACAAAATAAAATAAATTACATACCATCTACTTACTGTTAAAGTCCTATACTACCCAATCAGACTACTCATACCTGGAGATGTAAACCCAAACCCAGGACCAGGCTCCAACACTACCTTACTTCAAATATCTTTTCAAACCATGGCCACCTTTCCACATCAGAGAAACGAATCTCTTTCTATTCAATTAATACCAGAAGCATCCTTAGTAAAGTTAGTCAGTTCCATGCATGGATATCTAATCACACTCCAAACATTATAGCGGTAACAGAAACTTGGCTAAAACCTGACAACCTTGATAGCGATTTCCTCCCCCCTGGATGCAGCATAATACACCTAGATCGTACAAAGAAAAAGGGCGGTGGAGTTGCTATTATCTATTCCAACCACCTCACCATCACCCAACCTCCACTTTCTTATCCCATCCTTTTCCCCAACTGAAGTCCCCAACTGAAATACTAACAGTCAACCTTCCACTCAACAACTATACTACTATTACCATAGTAGCAATTTACATCCCACTGGGTGACATCCCCCAGCTGGAAAACATTCTCTCCTATTTATCTCAAAATATTCAGAATGAAACTATCATTCTTGGGGACGTCAATATTAATTGGTTAACCCTTAATAACCCTATCCCCTCTCATCACATTAACCTATATGGATTTACCCAGCTCATCTCTCAACCAACTCATCGGAATAACAATCACTCTCCTAGTACCCTTATTGACTGGATACTCTATGTTCTTCATCTCACATTGCTGCAGTCCTTACATATGGGTAGTCCGCTGTCCTCGGTCGGCCCAAATACCAAAGTATTAGGCTGACGTCGGTCAAGGCGCTTAAAACTGACATCAGGACGTCAGGGTACAAAAGCGCATGACCGACGTCATATCCTCAGTCTTTTTTGCCGCATGGTCCGATGCAGAAGCAGCGTTGCAAGTGCCGTTCGGCGTACTGAAATTTTTCAAGTTCGGAGTTTCAGACCGAATCCAAGTTGGCTAAGTACCCTGTTGGGGATTATTTTGGTTTTTTCTTGCCTCAGTGTAGTACCGGATGTCAGAAAAAGTGAATAATTGTATTTCTTGTGGGAAACAGATACCGCATAGGGATTATCATTCTTTGTGCATTCCTTGTTTGGGGCCTGAGCACGACGTAGTTGGGTGTCGCTTTTGTGCTAGGTTCAATAAGCGCACTATTAAGCAAAGGTTAGATTGTGCTAGGCTGGTCTTTGGTAAGCGGTGCAATTATAATATGCCGTCGGATTCTCTGGCGCCCGCTTCCACGAAGAAGCGCAAAGACAAAACAGTTAAGCCCAGGCAAGATGAGTCGTCCGTTCCGGACGCCGGTTCTTTAGAGGCTTCAGTGGAACCGGTGGGTCCGACGGAGACTTCTTTAGAGTCTCAGGGGGAGACTTTAATTTTGCAGGATGTGGCCTCTCTTGAGGCAGGGCAGGCTGAAGGGGCTTCTCAGGTTACTGTACTCCCCTCCCTTCCCAGGGTGGTTAGGCCCTCTCCTTCTGTTTCCAAGGCTTCTCCCAGGGGCAGGCCAGGTTTAGCTTCTGTTGGTGTCACTCCTAGTTCAGCAGGGTCTGTGCCTAAGAAGCACATGCTTAAAATGGCAGAAGATTAATTAGAGGTTCTTTGCCCCCTCCTGATAAGAGGCCTAGGGTGGAGCCAGAGTTGGGAAGTTTTGAACAGGCTTCAGATGTTTCAGAGTCTTTGGCTGAAGACTTGCAGGAGTACTCTCCTTATTCTGATTCTGATGCAGAAGATTCCACTCCTTCTGCTTCTCCTCCAGAGGATTTTTCTTTTTCAGAGACACTTCACTCTATGAGGGAGCATTTTAAGTGGGAAGGTCAAGACTTCTCTGATTCTAGGAAAAGGCTTAGGGAATTTTTGCTTTTACCTCAACATAGGCCCTTAGCTATACCACCTGTTCTGGATGTTGTGCAGGATGTGTTTTCAGAGGCTTCGCTTAATCCTGATTCTCTGCCTCCTGCGCCTGTTAAACCAGATAGGTATTACAGGGTGCCTGAGGCTCATAAATATCTTTATAAGAGTCCTAGGGTGGACCCAGAAACTATTAGTCAGGGACCCAAGGGTGTCAAGGCCTCTGTTGTAAAAAATCCGGTTCCTCTAGATAAAGAGGCCAAAGCTTTGGATAGATGGGGAAAGAAGGTCTATACTTCTTCTACCTTAGCAATGAGGGCTTTGAATTGCCAGTTTCATATGTTGAAATATCAAAACTTTCTTCTTTCTCAATTGAAATCTAAGGTGGATGCTCTGGCAGAAGGCATTGAGTGTAAAGAATTACAAGATTTGGTGCATGTCTCTGAGCAGGTTGGTAAGCATTCTTTACAATGTGGTTTTGATGCTGTGCAGGCCTCGTCTAGGGTGGCTGCCACTGGTTCAGTTCTTCGCAGGCACGCCTGGCTGAAGGATCAGAATTTTTCTGACCATGTTAAAACAAGGATTTTGGATGCTCCTTTGCAGTCTGAAGTGTTGTTTGGTCCACCTGTGGAATCAGTCTTGAAGAAAATGGAGGACAAGGCTAAGTCTATGCAGACTGTTAAGGATTTTTGCAAGTTCAGCCTCCAAAGTTTAGTAGGAATTGGCCTGCTAAGGGGTGGACGTATCCTTCTTATGATTCTCAGTCTAGGGGTAGATCTAGACGTGGTAGGGGCAGAGCTCAGAGTTCCTTCAGACCTAGAACAGGAGTTCACCTGCACAATCTTCGAGTGAGGGTAGGGGCCAGTCCTTTCGTAAACAGGCCCAATGACCTACTTTATCAGCTGCCAGATCCCTCTTGCCTGGCAGCACCTTTGGGAGGAAGGTTGGCACTTTTCAAGGAAAATTGGATTTTAATTACCCAAGACAAATGGGTACTGGATATCATACACCGAGGTTACAAGTTTTATTTCCATACCTTGCCTCCTTTCAAAGGCATGCCAGACGTTCCTCCTCAGCAAAGACTAGAGGCTCACAACCAAATTTCTCTTCTACTTCAAATAGGAGCTATACAACCGGTCCCTCTGCCAGAAGTGGGCCTAGGATTTTATTCTCGCCTGTTTCTAGTACCAAAGAAAGGGGACACGTGGAGACCCATTTTGGACTTATCTATCCTCAACACATATCTGGACATTCCCAAGTTCAAAATGTTGACGTTACAACAGCTTTTACCTCTGCTGGCCAAAGATCACTGGATGGTGACTCTGGATCTCAAGGAGGCTTACCTTCATGTTCCTATCAGGCCCAGTTGCAGGAAGTATCTGCTGGCTGGGACTTTTCATTATCAGTTCTCTGCATTGCCCTTTGGCTTATCTACTGCGCCCAGAGTGTTCATGAAGGTTCTGGCTCCAGTGGTAGCTTTCTTCAGGCTAAGAGGAATACAAATCTATCCTTATTTGGACGATTGCCTGATTCTGGCTCAAGGAAAGGACGAACTTCTTCATCATTTACAGTATGTGATGGCAGTGTTAAGATGCCTAGGGTATTCTGTGAACGAAATAAAGTCCAGTCTAGTACCCTCTCAGGACATGTGCTTTCTGGGTGTGAGACTGAATACAGCATCCCAGATGGCCTTTTTAACCCCGGACAAACAAAAGAATCTTTCTCTTTATTTCCATCACTTGTCTCGTCAGTCCAGGCTGACTACAAGGACAGTCCTTCAAGCCTTGGGGTTCATGGCATCTTGTATTCTGGTACTTCCCAATGCCAAACTGCATATGAGGAAGCTACAATGGTATCTCAAAAATGTATGGACGCAACACTGCCAAGATATGGACACTGTCATTCAGATAATACCTTGCATTCAAAAGGAATTTTTGTGGTGGGCTCAGGAATGTCAACTAAACAAGGGACTCTCTGTGACCCGACCAGAGGCGAGTCAGATTCTAACGACAGATGCCTCAGACAAAGCTTGGGGAGCTCATCTAAATGGAAAATGGATACAAGACATGTGGCCTGCCAGACTTCAACATTTGCATATCAACTTGAAGGAGATGTTAGCAGTCCAATTTGCATTGATAGCTTTCAAGGATTTACTTCTTCCAGGACAGGTGTTGATTCAAACAGACAACACAACTGTCATGTGGTACATCAACAAGCAAGGGGGGACACATTCATATCCTCTATGCAGACAAGCAATGATTTTGTGGGAGACTGCTCTCAGTTTGCAGCTAAATCTTCAAGCAAGGTTTCTGCCAGGAGCACAGAACTCCTTAGCAGATGTGTTGAGCAGACAAGTTATGGATCCCCACGAGTGGAAATTGGATCCTCATGTATTTCAAAAATTGACAGTGTTATGGGGAACTCCAGACATAGATCTGTTCGCTTCTCCACTAAATTACCAGCTGCCAAGGTTTTGCACGAAAAGGTTTCATCCCACAGCTTGGAAAGTGGATGCTCTCTCATTCAATTGGAGCAATCTTCACGTGTATGCCTTTCCACCACTGCCTCTCCTCCCAAAGGTACTCATGAAGGTCAGACAGGACAAGCCAACCATGATTTTAATAGCTCCGGATTGGCCTCGACAGCACTGGTACCCATTACTGAGAAGTCTGGTACGGGAGCCTCCATGGCCTTTGCCTTCGATTCCACACCTGCTGTCTCAGGAGAACAGTCATTTACTCAATGTCAAACTTCACTCTCTACATCTAACAGCCTGGCATATTCGGTTTTAAACCCTGGAGGGTCTCAGCTTCCACAACAAGTTTTGAATGTTATTTTGGAGGCCAGACGGCCTAGTACAAGGAAAGTTTACGCAGATAAATGGAGGAGATTTTTAATTTGGAGTACAGCAAAGGACTTTGATGTTTCTAAACCTAACTTAAGTGTTGCTCTTCAATACCTTACTGAGTTATTGGACAAAGGTTTGTCCTTCTCCTCTATAAAGGTTCATGCTGCAGCAATTTCTGCTCACTATGACTGTGACCCACCATTGTTTTCTCATCCTTTGTTTAAGCAATTCCTTAGAGGGGCAAAGAATATAAGACCCCCACGTAGAGCTCCTACTCCTGCTTGGGATCTCAATTTTGTGTTGGAGAAACTCACTCTACAACCTTTTGAGCCTGCAGCGACTGCCGAGTTGAAATATTTATCATGGAAGACTGCTTTTTTGTTGGCCATTACATCTGCGAGAAGGGTTTCTGAATTACAGGCCCTTATGGCAGTTGAGCCTTTCTTAATTTTCCACAAGGATAGGGTGTCTTTGCGTACTAACCCTTCCTTTATGACTAAAGTGGTTTCTAGTGTGGCTTTAAACCAAACTATTCATTTGCCTACCTTTTATGCAAACCCCCAAAATAAAGGGGAGAAGATTTTGCACACTTTGGATATACACAGACAGTTGCGATATTATTTGAGCAGAACTAAAGGGTTCAGGCAGTCTCAGCAGTTGTTTGTTTCATTTGCTTTGTGTTCTCAGGGCAAACCTGTTTCAAAACAAACTATTTCTAAGTGGATTGGTTTTTGTATTGCTTTCTGTTATTCCCATCATGGTAAGGAGATTCCAACTGGGATTAGGCCTCATTCCACTAGGGCTACTGCCACTTCTACAGCTTTTTTAGGGGGGGTGGCTACTAAGGATATTTTGGAGGCAGCTACTTGGAGTTCAGTGCATACTTTCTCTAAGCATTACCACCTTCCACTTTACTCTAAATCTAGAGCTGGATTTGCCACTGCAATTTTACAGGGCATTTTGGCAGCTCCTAATGCTGTATAGTTTTGCCATCCTCCCTTACCTCTGCTTTGGGATTCTACCCATATGTAAGGACTGCAGCAATGTGAGATGAAGAACATAGTACAGTTTTGTACCTACCATAAATGTAGATGTTCGAAGATCCACATTGCTGCAGTCCAATTTACCCTCCCTCCTTCCCCTCTGTAGTTAGAGGTGGTTGTGTGGTTTGGGTTGTAAATATTGTAAATATGTTTAGTGCAGGGGTGGTTGGTTGTTTTTTGCTGTTTTTTGGCTTTGCCCTTTCTTTCTAGGGCCTTCTGACATCTGGGGCAAGAAAAGACTGAGGATATGACGTCGGTCATGCGCTTTTGTACCCTGACGTCCTGCTGTCAGTTTTAAGCGCCTTGACCGACGTCAGCCTAATACTTTGGTATTTGGGCCGACCGAGGACAGCGGACTACCCATATGTAAGGACTGCAGCAATGTGGATCTTCGAACATCTACATTTATGGTAGGTACAAAACTGTACTTTTCTAGTCCCTTAAAATATTACAAACCACAAACACTTCCAGATTCCGTGAGTGACCACTCTCCCATAGCAGTCTTTAGATATACTAGCCACCTCGCTACACCACATAGATACATTTCTCACCAACATTAACCCTGAAATATTTAATATCCTTATATCGAAAGTAAACTGGAACTTCCTTACCCAGCTCCCACACAATGAAGCTGTCCAAGCTTTCAACAAAATCTTCCTTGACATCTTAAACTCTATAGCACCAACTAGAAAAATAAGGATAAAAGCAAATATATCCCCCTGGCTATCCATATCTACCTATATCCCTATGAAAGCTAGAAATAGAGCCTGCAAAACATGGTTACAAACTAAAGACCCACTCCACCTGCAAAGATATAAAGAAAAAAGAAATCAGGTTAAACAACTCATCAATAAAGACAAAAAGAATTTCTACTACAACTCTCCTACCACTCTAAAAGTCAACCCCAAAAAAATTTGGAATGCAGTAAACCAAATACTACATCCTGGTAATCCTACCTCACCTAACCCATGTCCTGACAAATCACCTAATGAAACTGCTAACACCTTCAACGCCTACTTCATAGAATCTATAGCTAAGCTATTTAATCCCAACCACTCTAGTACTACCCCTCCAAACTGCAATAAAACTTCTTCCATAGAAAACTCTCCTAAGACTTTCTCCCTCAAATCTGTGCCCACCTCCTACATAAAAACTCTGCTTTCTAGGCTAAAACCATGCTCTGTATCTGCTGACAACATCCCATCCTACTTTCTTCCGATTGCTGCTCACTCTCTTGCTCTGTCTATATATATCATTATTAATCGTTCTATATCAGAATCGCAAGTCCCAGCTATCTGGAAACAATTCTACACCCTACCCATTCATAAAGGAGGTAATTCTACAGAAATCTCAAGTTTCAGACCAATTGCTATTCTGTCCCCCCTTTCTAAAATCTTAGAGAAATGCATACACACACAGGTTATTCAACACCTCTTACATGAAAAACTGCTCACTCCAACACAACATGGATTCCGACCTAAGCATAGCACTACTACTGCCTTTTTCTCCTTCCTTAACACTATCTCCTTAGCCAAGGATGACCTTAAACTCATCTCCTGTTTATTCCTTGATCTCTCCAAGGCATTCGATACTGTTTCTCACACTCTGCTACTTAAGAAACTAACTGAACTAAATTTCTCTACTGACACTGTAGTATGGTTCTCTAGCTACTTCACTGATAGACTTCAATCTGTCAGATGGTACTCTGCACTATCTTCTCCTCTTCCAGTTAAAATGGGGGTTCCCCAAGGATCCATTCTCGGCCCACGACTTTTTAATATCTTTACCAGCTTACTTCATTTCTCCTGTCCACACTCCTCTGTTGTCCAATACGTTGATGACTCCACAGTCATAACCATAGCTAAATCCCCCTCTGAACTCCTAGCTGCCACCCAGTCTTCCTTTAACTCAGTAGAGATATGGCTCTCCAACAGTCAGCTCATCCTTATCCAAAAAAAAAAAAACAAAACTGCTACTCTTTCTCCATAAAACAGCCAATCATATCAAAGCTTCCTTTTCTAGAATGTCTCAAAGTAATACCCCTATTCTAGTAGAATCAAGTGCAAAACTCCTAGGTGTTACCATTGACGACAACTGATTCGACCATCACATTAATAATTGCATCAAAAAAACTCATCAGAAGCTAGGACTCGTATATAGAAACAAAAACATTCTCTCCCATTCTGCTCGAACCACTCTTACACATGCTTACCTTCTATCTTGCTTAACTTATTGCTCCCAAATCCTTACTAATCTAAACTCTACTATCCAAGTTTGAATTAACATACCACAATACCGCTAGATTTGCAGCTCAACAAACCTATAAAATCCCACCACTGTCTATCCCTGAAACACTTAAACTGGCTAGAATTACCCCACCTACTTCAGCGCACACAGCTTCAAACCATACACTCAATTTTGTACCAGCCAGAATACTGTCCTGCCTTGTCTTCTCTTATAACTAACTACTCACCAGCTAGAAATCTCAGGAGTTCATCCCTTGATCTATTACATATCTATAAACCCAAATCTAAATCAGGTCAAAACATATACAGCTATTACCCTTCTATGGCTTGGAACAAGCTCCCTCTGAAAATCAGAAATCTGACAAATCCCAAACAATTTTAAGTTGGCTACAAAAGAATACTATAAACAGCAATGGATCTGCCATTGCTGTCATCCTCCCTGACTACAACCATGCAACTAACCTACTTCCTTCTACCACTATCGCCGTCTGCTCTACCTACCTTCCCTCCTTCCTTATCCTAGTCCTTCCTTCCTTCCTTGTCACTCATCTACAGATTCCCTTATCCTACTTCTTCCCTCACCCTCCTTCCTACTATCTATACACCTCCTCTCTCCTCTCCTTCTCTGAAATTGTTACTGATTAAGTTCTTCAAACACTAGCCTACTCTCTGTTGTCACCTTTCGCTATGTATTATCATCCAAACAGAATGTGCCTTACCCTAGAATTACCATATATGTTTTTTTTCTTTGCTTATTCAAACATGTATGTACAACAATCTTATATTTGTCAATGTTAAAATACTTTGTGTATTTAGTCTTTTATACCAGTTTGTATAACATTAGCATGTGAAATTGTTCGATCTCGCTGTTTGTTCTTACACATGGGTTCGGAGCCGATCCTCAGCACCAAGTTGGCCACATCACCAGCTCAGCATCTTCGAGAAAGCTCGAGGCACAGTTCTGTCCCATGATCCTCCTGTGCTAACCCTCAGATCTAGTTTGCCGCTAGCAGAAGATCGCATCATGAGAGGCTCGGACCAGTATTTTTTCATTCTTTTTTGAAGTTTTAGTGGTCAAAAATAGTTTAAAATAGTTAAAAAGTAGTTACTAGTGTGATAGTTTATTACAGTGTGTTTTTTTCAATTTTTTCAATAGTTAAAGTAGTTTAAAGTAGTTTAGTAAATTTTTGCCTTAGTTAAGGCCTTTTTGTAATTCTGTCAGGACTGACAGTAGGGTTTAAATTGTTAATTTCTGCCTTAAAATTTTCTTCTCTTTTTTATATATATTAGAAATAGGAATTATTCTTACTTTTACAAGTGTTTGTAGTGTGTTATTATATTTATATATATGTATATATATATATATATATATATATATATATATGTGTGTGTGTGTTGTTAGAAATTTGTATATTTAGGTTAGATACTATGTCTGAAAAAGCCAAGTCAGGCTTTAAAAGGTGTCAGTGTGGACAAAAGATGTCCATTACTGATAACCATTCTTCCTACGTCTACTGCCTTGGCCCTCTCCACTTGCAGGAAGACTGTTCCATCTGTCATTCCTTCAGTGGGAGGGTCATGCTAGAAAGGTGCAGGAAGTTGGTGGACAGAGGGTTATTAAAACCCGAATTTCAGGAGGCCCTGGACAAGGCTGAACAAGTGTTCAAGTCTTCGAAGGGGTCCAAGTCTTCAAGAGTGTCGGAGCCTAAGTCCTCGGCTCTGAGCACCTCTTTTCAGTTTCGGACACCGGCTCCAAAGACCTCTGGGTCGGGCGTTGAATGCTTATCTCTGATTGAGACTCGGGTATTGGAGCCAGTATCGGAGGTACCACCGCCTTCAATCCTTCGCTCGGTGACTGCTTCGGCCCCTTCGACCCGTTCTTCGAGGCCGCTTTCCAACTCCAACGTGGACCGAGTGGTACAGAAGCTAATGGAGAACTCGGCTCTGTCCAAATTAATCGAAGTTTCGTCCCAATTGGTTTCGAAACTCGAGGCTCTTCCCGTCCCCGAGACAAATCCTCCTCCGAGAACTGTCGAGTCGTCTGAGCCAGAGATCGAAGAGCCGATGATTGTAGAGCCCTCGGTGCCGAAGCCTCCAGTAGCGCTATCGGCACCATTGACCTCAACACCTTCGTAGCTGACTATCTTTCCTAGGTTCCGGGGCAGACAGTCGAACTGAACTTTCGGTTCCGTCTCTCCCCCTTGGGGCCTCGGCTCAGATCAGCTCAGATCCATCCTAAGGGTCTGAGCCCGTGGTCCTGTTTCCGGGGAAACTATCAGCTTCTTCGGAACCGATGGGATCCTCGAGCCGGGGCAGCAGTGCCTTCAACATCATGAGGAAGATCTTGTCTGAACAGACACATACGTCATCGGCATCTTCTTCTCCTCCCCCAAAGGGTCTGCGTTCTGCTTCTGTACCTTCAGCTCCTACCAAGCATCGAGACCCAATGCCTCAGCCAGCCCCAGAGAGCACCCCTGGTTCCTCGGATGCCTCCCCAGAAGCCCCCTCTGAGGATGTACCGAGGAAAAGATTGTGCAAGAGGAGGCACGTTGATTTCCCACAGGAATCTCTGACCTCTGACACCAATTTGGATGAAGCAGAAGTGTCCCCACGGTCCCCCTCTGAAGATGTCTCCTTTGCTGACATCTTGGAAATCTTGAAACAGAGGGGAGACTGGCAGACCCTTACCCCTTCTGTAGACGAATCGGTATTGCTGAAGGCATTTGGGGCTCAACCTTCTGCCTCCTAGGTGACCCCTCCCTTTGACGAACTCATGGACCTGATAGCGCAAAGGGCGTGGGAGACACCTGATACAGTGGAACCAGTCCCCCGCAGACCCAACAAGTATATCATGGCCCCTCAAGATAAAAGCTTTCTAACTAAAGGAGTTCCAGTGGATACTATGGTGGTGGCGGCAGCCACTAAAAAGCAAATGTATGAATCATCTTCCTCTGTCCATCCTCCTAATAAGGATTCTAGGACGATGGACAGATATGGGAAGCGCGTCTTTAGTTGTGCGACGTTTTCCATGCGATCACTGAACTACCTTACGCACTTCACGCGTCTACAGAGAGATCTCCTCAAGGAACTGGGAGATGCTCTTCAGGGCAATACAGATGCTGCTGTCTCCGAGAAAGTGACAGCACACCTTAACACCCTCAACTCCATAGTTAACTTGTCCATGAGGCTCATTTCATATGCAGCCGAAGGTTCGAGTAGGGCGGCAGCCTCAGCAATTGCTTTGAGGAGACGATCCTGGCTGCGCCTATGCTCCTTTGCGGAAGCCTTCAAGTCTTCCTTTGCTAATGCCCCTTTTGATGGTGCCTCACTGTTTGGTCCCAAAGTAAAGGAGACTCTCACTAGGTGCGAGCAAGAAGGGAAGACCCTGTCTGCCGTAGGGGTCCGTTTTTCCGCCCCATCTAGACCATACCCCAAAGGGCAAAGAGGCGGAAAAATGTGGTTCCGAAAGACTCTGGGATCCTTTCAGCCCACACAGAGTGATGCCCCCTCCAGAGGCAGGGGGGGGGGATGGAAGACGCCGTCCAGGCAGCAGAGGGGGTCCGCAGAATCAGGGCGACAGAGATGCGTTCTCTGGGAGGCCCTTTCAGCACTCCTGAGTGCATGCCCGGCTGTCCTACTCTGGAGGCAGTCGGGGGTGCGTTTGGCTTTATACCCAGTGGCCTGACTAAATCTTACATTGGATTCCTGGGTAAAAAGCATAGTTACCAGAGGCTGCACTATTCCATTTATAAAAATTCCACCTGCCCCCAAAAAGCTCCCAGATGTTCCACCCAGTCTGCAAGACCAGGCAGCCGTAGAAATAAAACGGCTGCTCGAAAACAGAGTCATCCAACCAGTCCCAGCAGACCAGAAAGGATCCGGACCTTACTCAAGATTCTTTTTAGTTCCAAAGAAAACTGGGGACTGGAGGCCAATTTTGGACCTCAGCAGACTCAACACTTTCGTGAAAAAGGAAAAGTTCCGGATGGTCACGTTACAGTCGATCCTTCCTTTCCTACAGGACGGGCGACTGGATGTGCTCTATATATCTCAAAGACGCGTACTACCATATCAAAATGGCCAGAGCGTCCAGAGATCACCTGCGCTTCCGGCTGGGAGCCATTCACTTCCAGTTTCGTGCTCTGCCCTTTGGCCTCACCTCAGCCCCCAGGGTGTTCACCAAATGCATGGCAGTAGTAGCATCTCACCTGAGACAAATGGGATTCAGAGTGTTTCCTTACCTAGATGACTGGCTCCTGTCCACCACCACCGAGTATCGTCATGTGCAAGCCAGGGATTTCACCATCAACCTTTGCTCCTCTCTGGGCATAACAGTCAGTTTTGGAAAATCTGTCTTATCGCCCTCACAACGTATCTCCTTTATAGGGGCAGAGTTAGACACTTTCCTGGCTCGAATCAGTCTCCCCCCACTAAGAGTATCAGCCCTCAGAAATCAAATTTCTATCCTTCTTCAGAGCAAGAGTGTCCCTGCTCAACAAGTCTTGAGAGTACTACGAATGATGGCAGCTGCTCTTATCGTAGTTCCCCTAGGCAGGATGCACATGAGGATCCTTCAATGGATGCTATTCGCTCAATGGTCGTACCTACAACTTCCACTATCTCACGAGGTCTTAATCACGAACTCCTGCAAATGAGATGATCTATGGTGGATACACAGTCAGGACCTAACAGTAGGCTGACCGTTTGTGTTGCCCAGTCCTATAGCTACTGTAACCACGGACGCTTCCCTGATAGGGTGGGGGGACTTTTTCAGGGCAGAACAGTCCAAGGTCAATGGTCCAACTTGGAGTACAACCTGCACATCAATGTCCTAGAGCTGAGGGCAGTGTTTCTTGCATTGCAACACTTTCACAAGTTCTTGCCTCTGGGAACAGTGACAGTTCAGACGGACAACATGTCAGTAGTCTGGTACATAAACAAACAAGGAGGAACCAGGTCTTATCCATTGTGCAGAGAGGCCCTCAGGATTTGGCAATGGGCTGTGTCTACCGGACGCTTTCTGATAGCAACGCACATCCCGGGGACATCCAACGTCATTGCGGACAGATTGAGCAAGAGCCATCCTGTTGCCCCATGAGTGGTCCCTCAAATCTCAAGTCACGGAAAAGATTTTCCGCAGATGGGGGTCAGCCTTGCTGCGACCTATTTGCATCCCCATTGAATGCCAAATGCAGAAGCTACTTTGCCCTACTACCCCCCCCCCTGGAGGGTGCCCCCAGGGATGCACTTGTGCACGATTGGCCCCCAGGTCTCCTTTATGCTTTTCCCCCTGTTCCACTAATTCCCAAATTCCTGCAGAAAGCCAAACGTCTGGAAAGGAACATAATTCTGATAGCCCCATTCTGGCCTCAACAAACCTGGTTCCCCTTCATTCAAACTCATCAGGTGGAGGAACCGTGGATTCTGGACCCAGTGCCAGATCTGTTGACGCACTCGTCGGGAGTTCCTCACACATCTCTCAAGTCCCTCAAACTGACAGCTTGGCTGCTCCGCTTCCCATCTTAGCCAGGTCAGATTTATTGTCCCTTGCAGTACAACACATAATTGTATCTTCCCACAAGCCATCCACAAGGAAGCTATACAACAGCAAATGGAAACGCTTTGCGTACTGGGCCTCGCAGCAGGGTATAGATCCGTCAGGGGCTCCAGTACACAAGATGTTAGAGTTTCTTTCGACACTTTTTCATGAAGGAGCATAGACTTCCACGATAAGGGTACAACTTGCGGCTATATCTAATTTTCATGTTGGCCAGGGAGATAGTTCCCTCATGTCTCACAGACTTTGCAAAGCCTTTATGAAAGGTACCTTTCACCTCCGTCCCCCCTTTCGTAGTCCAGTGGCCCCATGAAATCTTAACCTGATGTTATCGCAGCTCATGTTGCCCCCATTCGAACCAGCCACCAGAACCCTTCTAAAATTTCTATCGTGGAAGACACTTTTTCTGGTTGCCATCACTTCCGCCCGGAGGGTTTCAGAGTTGCAAGCATTATCTATTCGGCCCCCATATATGATATTTCATCCAGATAGGGTAACATTGCGCACCAATCCGTCCTTCCTTCCAAAGATTTGTTCAGTCCAAAATATTAGTCAATCGATTGAACTACCCACCTTCTTCAAAAATCACTCCAGTAAGTTGGAATACATGCTGCACAAATTAGATGTCCACAGGCAGCTGAGATTTTACTTAGGACGAAGGAATACAGAAAGTCAGACCAACTGTTTGTATCATATGCTGACCAAAGGAAGGGAAAGGCAGTAACAAAAGTTACTTTATCCAAATGGCTGTCAGACTGTATAAATTTCGTATATTCAGAATCAAAGCAACAAACTCCCCTTTAAACCCAAGGCTCATTCTACGAGGGCGATTGCTACTTCCTTAGCCCATGCCGCCCGCTTGCCATTAGATACAATTTGTGCGGCGGCAACTTGGGCGAAACCACATACTTTCATTGCTCACTACAAATTAGACAAAAACTCCAGCGACAGGGTGACGTTTGGTTCCACTGTTCTCAGGAATGTTCTCCCGTGAGCCACCCAGGATAAAGGAGCTAGGGACGCTACCCGTGTGTAAGAACAAATGGCGAGATCGAACAATTTCACATAAAGAAGTTATGTTCTTACCATAACGTTCCATGTGAATTGTTCATCTCGCCTTTGTTCTTACATTCCCCACCTCCATCCCCCATCCTGCGTTCTCGAAGAACGGGTAAGACTGCATTCGGGTTCAGTGTTCTCTAGCTATTGTTATTCTTGAGCTCCCTAGTGTACATCAGGGATGGCATCTTTTCTCTTCTATTGATGACAAAGTTTCAGACAGTGTGGTTGCATTTTTTCTACGCGCTTAAGGCGCAATAACTACTGGGATTCCTCTGGTGTTAGCAAACTAGATCTGAGGGTTAGCACAGGAGGATCATGGGATAGAACTGTGCCTCGAGCATTCTCGAAGATGCTGAGCTGGTGATGTGGCCGACTCGGTGCCGAGGTTCGGCTCCGAACCCGTGTGTAAGAACAAAGGCGAGATGAACAATTCACATGGAACATTATGGTAAGAACATAACTTCTTTTTATTTTTACTGTATTGTGGAGCTTTTCTCCCCGGGACTCTGCTGAAAAAGGGCTATGGCTCAGTCAGACAATACCTGGTCAACAAATGTAAAATAAATACATTTTCTGGAAAAAAAAAAAAAAAACAAACATATAGTTGTTTTCCCACCTTTCTAAGCTAGTATAGTCCAGTTTTCAAGTTAATGTTGAATTCAGGGCTGTGTTACAAGTTTGTTTTCGCCCATACCTTACTTTGATAGAAGAAAGTTTCTCTGTTTACCTGTGAGAGAGGGAAGTTTTGAGCAGCCTATCTGTCCCTGGAGGAGTGGTTTCTGCCCAGAAATTAGTAGTTTATTGGCCAGTTTGGGCTAATTTCTATCTCTTTAATTTCCCTGCTATAAAACCTGCATTTGCGAGTTTTTTTGTGCTTGTATACAGCTCAGCAAGCTCCTGCCTGGTGCCCTGCAGAGTTCTACAGCATCAGAGAGACAAAAGAGAGACTTTTGAGTCATTAAGTATCATTTTTCTGCATTTTCTTGCTGCCTTTAGCTAATTCCACCTAAAACGCCAAATTTTTTTTTTTTTTTTTAATATAGTTTCTGTGATTTAAAAAGCTTGTTTCATCTACATATTGTACTTGTTTTACTGCCTGCACTTTAACAAAGTCATTTTTGTGTTTAAATTACCTGTTTAACTGTTGTAGGCTACACACTGAAGTATGATGGCCATTTCTGTGCATTTAAAGTGTTTTTGTTTTAATTTTATCTGTTTTATTTTCTAAAAAAAATGTACTTGTTTTCCTGCCTTTCTAAGCTAGTATAGTCCAGTTTTCAGGTTAGTGCTGAATTCAGGGCTGTGTTACAAGTTTCTGTGTTTGCCCATACCATACTTGGATAGAAGGAAGTTTCTCTGCTCACCTGTGAGAGAGGGGAGCTTTGAGCAGCCTGTCTGTCCCTGGAGGAGTGGTTTCTGCCAAAAAATTAGTAGTTTATTGGCCATCTATTTTGGGCTAATTTCTAGCTTTCATTTCCCTGCTATAAAACCCGCATTTGCACGGTTTTGCATGCCGGGCAGCGCCGGTTAGCTAGGGTATAACTATTCCTGACTCCACGAAATCTACTCTTCAATTTTTTCCTTGGAACTAGACAAACTTTCAACTTAAGCAATCAAACCATTCACTTTTCAGCCCGGCACTTGCTCGAAACTCATAACAAGCACTAATAAACCTTAGCACTAGACCCCCCTATACTGTAGAGAAGGACAAGTCTCTCTATTCGACCTTACCAGCCAATCAGTAAAACAGTTCACTGTACCTATCCAGGCATGTCCAAAGGGCAGTTTCAGGAGTACTCTCCAGTCCAACTGGTGAATCTGGGCATTTTGAGGCAGTGTTACAACTGCCTCATGTACACGGGCAACTCTCTCCTCCTGCCACCAAACACTAATGCATGCAAGAGATGCAGTTATACAGCCAAACTGGTGGCTAAGCTCTCTCAACACAAGACTGGACCAGACAGTCAAGAGGAGAAGGGAACTACTTGCATCACACCACCAGTCTTACATAAACCTTTGAAACCAGCACAGGCAAAAAACAAACATAAATACATGAAAACATACTCGGAGGGTCTAAATAAAAATCTGCAAAAGCAACAGAGACCTCCAAATAAAAATCTGCAAAAGCAACAGAGACCTCCAAAGCAGACACCCAAGCAACCTCCACCCTCCCAACACAAACCGTGAAACACACACTTCACAAAACCAGTGTGCCATGCAATCAAAGCCCTTAAGGCAAAATAACATACCCAACACACTAGTAATAAGTGACTCTATAGTCAGGCACACTGACGTCCAACTCACTAGGCTGAACAAAGAGAAGGTTACTATTAGCTGCCTGTCGGGTGCCAGGATCCGCCACATAACACAAGCACTCAGGTCACTCCAGAACAAGTAAAAATTTGACTCTGTCATTGTCCATGTTGGTGTGAATGACCTGAGCTGTACCTCCCTGGACTACATGAAAAGAGACATGTAAGAGCTCTCTGATCACATAGCCCAGGCCGTTATGACCCTGACCTTGAGTAGCATCCTGCCCTCACTAAGAATGATACCACGGTATAAAGAAACAATTATCAATTTCAACAATTGGCTAAGTTTCTGGTGTCATTCAAAGGGGATCCAGTGTCTGTGAGCCTGGGATTACATGCTCTACAAGCCACGTTGCTTTGCTATAGAGCGGCTTGCACCTGTCACCCTTAGGCTTTCGAATACTGGCCAAGGCTCTTGCCACCCCCATAGTGCCTTTTTTAGGCAAGGCTCAAAAGACAAACTCACCGCCATATATAGCACAAGTAACAAAAAACTGAGGGTAATGCTGCTCAATGCCAGAAGTCTAAACCTCAAAATGCACGCACTTGAGGCACTCCTCAGGATGGAGAAAATCAATATATGTGCATAGGTTCATAGGTAGGTACTAAGCTATCGGCCCTGGGGCCTATACAAGCCCAGCCAAAAAGGTAGTATGGCTTTTGCCACCCAAGAAAATTATTTTCCTGTGCCACTATCAAGCAGAGCCACAGAGGTGATCCCCAGGGTGAATTTCCTATTTCCCATCCGATCATCAAGATTTTTCTTGAGTGCTAATGAGGAGCTTTGTTTGATATAGATAGGTATTTTATTCCAGAGTATGGGAAGTCTCTGGGACAGGAATCTATCCCTCTGGCATGTTCTGTTTACTGTGGCGACAAGGTTTAGGTCCCTAGAGCGTGTAGCTCGGAGGGATTGGGATTTCTTTAAGTGGAACAAGTCCAACAGCTCTGGGTTTGACATAGCTTTGTATGTTAGGCAGAGATCACCTCTGAGTAGGCGATATGCGATGGAGTAAAGTTGGAGTTTTTTGAGACGGTCTGCGTAGGGCATCTGTTTGAGGCTGGTAATCCTCTTTGTGAGGTATTTCTGCGGCCTTTCCAGTTGTTGTAGATGTCTTGTGAGGTACATACCAAAAGGGGCGTTGTACTCTATAATGGGTCTAATAAGTGATGAGTAGAGGGGAACAATGACCTCTTTTTTTCTGGATGAGAAACCTTTTGTGATGAGGTGTGCCACGTAGAAGAATTTCCTGACTACTGTGGCAATGTGATTATCAAAGGAGAAACTACTGTCCACCTGTGTCCCAAGGTCTCTTATCACACTTTTGGTGTTAAGTATACTACCGCCTATGTTGTAGTTCATGGGTACAGAGTTTTTACCAAAGGGGATGACGATGCACTTTTCAGCATTGAGCTTGAGGCCATGGCTTTGACACCAGGCATCTGTCTCAGTGAGGCCCTTTTGTAGGGTGTCCACATCATTAGGAGTTTCGATTATGGCTCCTAGTTTGCAGTCATCTGCGAACTTCATTAGCCAAAGACCTTCTGTGTTATCTACTTCTCTGAAGTACAGGCTACCAAACAGGAGATGACCCAGGACTGAACCCTGTGGTACTCCACTTGTCACTGGTCTGAAGTCAGATTTGGAGTCTGCTACTTTCACAGTGTGGGTTCTGTCAGTGAGCCAGTTGGCAACCCATCTTGTGACATAAGGATTTATACCTAGTTTAGTGAGTTTATCTATAATTCCAGAGTGGGGTATGGTATTGAAAGCCTTGTTAGCCTTGTGCAGTAACAGAAACATGGTTTAAGGCTTCAGAGAGCACCCCAGCACTACCAGGTTACAACTCATACCATACATTTCGGCCACAAAAGCCAGACAGAAATACAAAAGGCGAGGGTGTATCCATATTTATCAAGGATACCCACACCCAGGTTAGTGGCACAGCACGATGCTTCAGAGATCATCCACGTGCAATTAACAACGGGCAAAACTGCAATCCAAATTGTAGCTTGCTACAGATCACCCACTATGTCCCAGGACCCCCATTCCACATTTCTAGAAACACTGGGAAACATAAAAGTCCTACCAAACACCCTGGTATTGGGTGATTTCAATTACCCAAGCATTAACTGGGAGAACTACTCAAGTACTAACTCCCTTGCCCAACATTTCCTAGAATTTATAAACTCAAACGCCCTGGATCAGCTGGTCAACACCCCCCACCAGAGGTGACAACATGTTGGACCTGGTCATCACCAGCATGGGCAGCCAGTGTTCCACATTGGAGGTCAACCCCTTGCTGGTTAGATCTGATAATAAACTAATCACTCTGGATATCCACAGTCTGCCCCCAGCCCCGGTCAAAGAAACCACTGTGAAAAACTTTTCAAAAGCAAACTTCACGTTACTTAAGACCAAGATGGAAAGTTTCAAAGCCCTCATGCTAAAGGATAATGCTGCTCAAGCTGCAAAATCCTTTACTAATGCACTCTACGGGCACCTACAAGAATGCATGGATCATGCTATCCCAAGCAAAACCAAGACTCACTCCTTCAAGAAAAGGAAACCAGTCTGTTGGACCCCTGCCATAAATAAGCTATACAGCAGAACGAGGAAACTAGTACAGAAAAGAGTAAAATCCCAAGAAGTTAAGGCATCCCTGATCAGCATCAGCAAGAAACTACGATCCCTCATAAAATCATCCAAGGCTAGCTTCGAAAGAAAAATTGCCAAGGTCTCCAAAGATAACCACAAGGCATTCTTTAGCTATGTCAAGAATCTAAGTGGCAATTCTCAGATCTGCTTGGAGTTTGTGCAGAATAGCACAAAATACACTGAACTCCAAAAAAACAATGCTGCAAGTAAACTCAGTAAAACCACGAAAAAGCAGCCACACCAGACCGGAATCACCAAGGCAAGGAGCAAACTCACAATAAGGTACTGACCACGATGATTTATTAACGTGCAAGACTAAGCAACAAGCAACACACACGTTTTCGTCAAAATACGACTTCTTCAGATAAAAAATCATCCAAAAAACTGCAGTTTAAATAGTATCCACCCCCCACAGGTTCAATCAATCAATTATGTAATTACAATAAGGAATATACAGAAGTTACATATATACTTACATTTATAAAATAACATTCTACAAATACATAAAATATATAAAAAATAAAATAAAATAAATCATAATATATAATATATATATACACTTATTTTAGAATAACTACAATTGATAAAAACCATGAGTATTCCATTGTTTATTAATACTTAAATCTTAATTAAATACGTCTAGCTTTTAGCTTTAAATAGGGCACTATAGAAATTGATTCATTTAACCCCGGGGCTTTTGTAGCTTCCAAAAGAATCTGCCAGTAGGTTTCCCTATGAGCTAAACTGGCCTCCCAGGGTCCACCTCTTGTATCCTTTAGAACCATCTCTATTACAAAAAACAAGAATTTTCCTCCATCACATTCAGTGGTATGCTTGTATAATGCATTGGTAACTTTACATTTAGCTATATCGTACATGTGCTCGTATATGCGCCTTTTAAATTGTCGCTCAGTTTTTCCGACGTAAAACGCCGGGCACATTTGACATACAGCCAAATAAACCAATCCACTGGCCATACAGTTGTAATAACCCATAGCCTTAATATCCCTGTTGCGGCTTTCCAAATACAAATGACTGTCTTGCATTACATACTTGCAGGACGAACAACGCCCACATTTGTAGGTACCTATTTTGTTTCTAGAAGTCTGTATAACATGCTCATGTTGTTCCAATAGTCTTTTCATATTCTAAACCTTTCTATATATAGTTTTTATTGACCTGGCCTTAAATGTATTTAAATCAGTTAATTCTTGGAACATGGACCATTCTTTTTCAACAATGTTCTTAATATGAGATACATTACCACTAAAGTCAGTAATAAAGGTAAAGTTACCCAAAAATGCTCCTGTTTCACCCATATAGGGCCCACCATCTGACCCTATATGCATTTTACCCAAAATGGGGCTAAACCTAGTACTACGGGCTGCACTAACCTCTTCTTGTACTGATATTACCATTTCAATGGGATATCCTCTTTCCAAAAATAAGGATGTTAGGACCTCACATTCTACCCTGAAATCCTCATCCGTAGAGGTCATTCGTGATACACGAACAAACTGCCCCTTAAGGATTCCTCTTTTTTGGTAGCGTGGATGAGAGCTCGTATAGTGCAGATACCCATTCGAAAAAGTAGGTTTTCTATATATACAAGATTTAACCCCCTCCCCATCCTTAGTGAGGGTCACGTCTAAATAGTTTACACTATCATACGTAATTTGATGGGTGAATTTTAAAAAAGAAGTGGTAGTATGTATATATTCAATAAACTTTTCAATATCACCCACAGGCCCATTCCAAAAAATACATATATCGTCAAGAAATCTACAATAATAGCTCCAGTTGTTAGAAAAGGAACTATTCTTGACAAACTTCTTCTCCCATATATACATGACAATGTCCGCATACATTGGGGCACAGTTAGCCCCCATGGAAACACCCGAAACCTGATGAAAATACTCACCGGCAAAGAAAACATAACTGTTTTTCAATACCAGCTCCAATAAACCAGTAACGGCATGAACATCATTGTTAGTAATATGCGGGCACTCACATATCGCTTCTTCCAACCATTCCAAACCTATGTCACTAGGAATGACGGAGAAGAGGTCAACCACATCAATGGTTAAAAACACTACTTCTTTTTCAAATAGATGGGGTTGTATACTATGTAAAAAGGCCCAAGAATCCTTAAGAATATACTCCTGCCTTCCCCACAATTCCTTTAACTTCCAATCCAAATATTTAGAAATGTTATGCGTCTTGGAACCCTGAGCAGCCACGATGGGTCTCAAAGGCTGGTCCAGCAGATTTTTATGTACCTTGGGTATCCCAAATATAGAGGGCACCCTAGGATCAGAATTGGAAAGGAAAGTATAGGTATCTACTTCTATCACATCTTGATCAAGTAAGTCCTGGATGGCCAAATCTATCTTATGGTAGGACAAATGGATCTCATTAAGGGAGGCCGACGTATACTTATCATAGTCATGCAGGATGTCATACATCTTAGCCTGATATAAATTACTATCTATTATTACAGTCCCCCACCTTTGTCCGGTTCCATGACCCTCAAACCAGGATCCTTACTTAGTTTTTCCAATAATACTTTCTCATCCATGGTTAAATTAGCCTTAAATCGATCCAAACCCAATTCTTTACGGAACCTGTCCTCAATCCTTTGCTCGAGGTTTTTAAGCTGTGGATGAAGTGGGGGGTTAAAGGTACTAGATTTTCTTAAATGTAAACTAGGAGTTCCAGGTAGAGCTCCTAAAAGATTTTCCAAATTAAGTTTACGTATAAATAACTTCAAATCCAAGATCGCATGCACCAGATTACTACGTCTGTTGGGCACAAATTTGAACCCCTTGGTAAACAACTGAAAACATGTATTAGAAATGGAAAAATCACTATAGTTGTAAATATGATAGTTTTCTTTAGTATGTAAAGAATACTGCCCTAAAGTTGTAATAGACTGTTGTTCACATACTACCAGTCCTGCCTCCTGTTCTTCTTCCATACTCGAGGGAGCCCCCCTTCCCCTCTCTGTTCCTGTGGGCCTCTGTCTAAAGGGGGATGATCGTCGATTGACTGCTGCCCCTGCTGACGTATACGCTCAGTGGCTCTAAGTGGCAATTCTCAGATCTGCTTGGAGTTTGTGCAGAATAGCACAAAATACACTGAACCGACCAATATCGCCAGCATTCTGGCAGACAGGTTCAGTGCAAACTTCACCCCCAGAAGGGCCCATAACCATACCAGAAGAATGTAGTGCCCCTGAAATCACAGACACTCAGGTTAAAACAGCCCTCTCCAAAGCCAAAAATACAGCATCAATGAGACCAGACGGTGTCCCAGGCTGCGTCCTATATGAGCTCAAAGATGAACTAAACCCTCACCTAAACACAGTGTTCAAACTCAACCTCTCCACAGGCTATGTGCCCATAGAGTGGTGCACAGCAACAGTTATTCCGCTCCACAAAGGTGGAGCCACAACAGACCCCAGGAACTATCATCCTATAAGCCTGACTAGCTTGGTCTGCAAAGCTATCGAGCACATCATCATGGATCACATTAACAGAAACATTGGGAACCTTCAAACACTGGACCCTACCCAGTTTGGCTTTAAGGGCAGATCATGCCTCCTAAACCTGGTGGACTTCTTTGAGACAGTTACCAAGGCTATGGAGGAGGGAAAGGTGATCCACACAGCCTACCTAGACCTCGCAAAGGCCTTTGACACCATTCCCCATTTTGGTATTCTAGACAAGCTCACCAGCCTGAACATAAAACCCCTACATCACAAGATGGGTTGCCAACTGGCTCACGGACAGAACCCACATGGTAAGAGTTGTGGGAGATAGGTCTGACTCTAAACCGGTTACAAGTGGCGCTCCCCAGGGCTCAGTCCTAGGATGCGTCCTGTTCAATATATACTTCTCAGAGGTACAGGCAAGCACAGAAGTTTTATGGCTGATTAAGTTCGCAGATGACTGCAAACTAGGGACTATAACTGACTTTCCGGCTCACACAGACATCCTCCAAAAGAGTTTCACGGAGACAGTTACCTGGTGTCAAAACCATGGCCTCAAGCTAAATGCCAAAAAGTGCATAGTCATCCCCTTTGGAAAAAACAAAGTACCCACAAACTACCACATAGGTGGTAGCCCCCTAAATACGGAAGACTTAATAAGGGATCTGAGGACCCAAGTAGATAGTAATCTCTCCTTTGATAATCACATTGCCAAAGTGGTTAGAAAATCCTTCTATGTGGCCCAACTAGTCACAAAAGGGTTTGCATCCAGATCAAAAGAGGTTATTGTGCCCCTCTATGCATCAGTCATCAGACCCATCATAGAGTACAGTGCCCCGTTTGGGATGTACCTTACAAGACAACTGCAACAGCTGGAAAGACCACAGACGTACCTCACCAAGATGATCAACTGGTTTCAAACAGATGTCCTATGCAGTTCGACTGAAGAAACTCCAGCTGTACTGTGTTGCATACCCGCCTACTCAGAGGTGATCTATGCCTGACAATACAAGGCCATGTCCAACCCAGATTTGATGGACATGCTCCACCTATAGAAAACCATATCCCCTTGAGCCACATGCTCTAGGGATCTAAACCTCACCACAACAATAAATAGGACGAACTGTAGGGGATAGATTCATGTCCCAGAGACTTCCCATGCTCTGGAACAAGATTCCAGTCTACATTAGGCAGAGCTCCTTGCTAACAGTCTTCAAGAGAAACCTTGACGAGTGGATGGGAAATAGAAAATTTACCCCGGGGATCACTTCAATGTCTTTACTGGACAGAGGCACAGGGAACTAAGCCAACACAATTCCGGCTAGGCTTATAAATGCTTTTGGGCAGATAGCCTAGTACAAACCTATGAACCTATGTACTTCTAGTTCTGCAGGAGGCCAGGAATCCTAATACAAGGAGATCCTACTTGTCCAACTGGAAGAGGTTCTCCATCTGGTGTCTTAAGAGACTAGATCCATTTTAAGTGGATATTCCCCTAGTCCTTTTTTACATGTGTGAGCTGCTCAAGGCTGGACTGGCTTATTCTTTAGTAAAAGCCCATTTGTCAGCCATCTCTGCATGTCTGCACCTTAGCTTTTAGGCTAGAGGTTAAACGTTTCCTAAAAGGCGGCCTTCACCTCAGACCTCCCAGGAAACCTGTTGTTCCTCCCTGAGATCTAAATGTTGTTTTGAAAAAACTGACCCAGACTCCCTTTGAGCCTGCTGGCTCCTCTTCCCTAAAATTCTGCACTTGGGAAAACTGTTTTACTGGTAGCCATTACTTCTGCCAGGCGAGTTTCAGAGCTCCAAGCTTTGATGGCTTTACAGCCTTTTCTGATTTTCCACAAGGATATGGTGTCCCTTCATACTGACCCTTCCTTAATACCGACCCTTCCTTCATGCCCAAAGTGGTTAATGACTTGTCCCTTAATCAGTCTGTTCACTTATTTCTCCTCAAAACTCCAATGAAAGGGTGCTGTGCAATTTGGATGGACACAAACAACTCAGATTCTATTTGGATAACACCAAATCCATTAGAAAGGGCATTGGGAATACCTGTCTCAAAACAGACTTTTTCATGTTGGATCTCTAGGGCAGTTTCCTTTTGTTATGTCTGTCAGGAGAAAACTCTTTTGCCTTCGGTTAAGGCCCAGTCCACTAGAGCAGTGGCTTCCTCTGGAGCCTTCTTTAAAGGCCTGGACACTGTCTGTATCCTGAAAGCAGCTACTTGGTCCTCTGTCTATACATTTACAAAGTACTACAAGCTAGATTCAATCTCCAGATCCAGAGCAGGATTTGCTAGAGCAGTTCTGCATGGCTTTATGACGACTTCTTGTGCTCCAGGCCCCCAGTGGCGTAACTACGAGAGGCGAAGTGAGGCAATTGCCTCAGGGCGCCAAGCAGCAGGGGGTGCTTTAGGCCGACGGATGTTGTCACGGATTGTTTGCTTATTTAGTAAATGTCCATCGTCCGGTGGTAAGAATCCCAGTTAACAAATAAGTGATGATATCAGGCAGACTGCCAAACTGTTGGAGACTCAGTACCTGGGTCGGACTGTGTTTACCTTGTTTACAGCAGTGAACGGAGAAGTTGTTTATACAGTTTAAAGTCTTAACTTCTGCCAAGACCCAGACAGTGCATGTTCCAGCAGAGTCCAGACTGCCCAGTGTCTGCTTGCACTCCTGGGATGAGAAAATTTACTCTCCGTGGCAGCTCCAGGTATGTAAAAGAAAACTCCACATCTCTCCCTGGAAGTTTATGGAATGTGCACTTTACTTAACTTTAATTTTAGTGACAGATTTCTTGACTACTCGGTTATCGTTTAGGTGGTAGTGGTACTCCGGTCGGTGTCATGTCGATGTTTATTTATTTTGGTTTATTTTAAGGACATATCTCTTTAAGACTGGTCCGGTGACCGATGTTCTTCCTCTTTAAGACTGGTCCGGTGATCGTTTATTTGGCAGTGGTATTTATTTATTTATTTTTGTTTAATTTGGGACTTGCACTTTAATTTTGCATGCAACATCACCCTGCTCGAGAACCCGCACAATGTAAAATGTTATGGTTAAGGTCTCGTCTCGTGTAAGGGAATTATTTGCTACTTTGCTGCTCATTTAAGGGAAATATTTGCCACTCATTTTGCTGTTTGATTAAGGGCTCATTTTTGCTATGTTTTTCAGCATAACAAGTAAGGATTAGTTTTCCTGCAAGTAAGGGAATTAATTTGCAACTACCACAAATAGATTTTGCTGCTCTGTGTGTGGGAATTTGAATTACTTCAGTCCGTACAGGGTGTTTTGTGCTTTTGTTATGCTGCAGCCTGCAAGGAATGGAATTAGTCTTCAGCGAATACATTTTGCTGCTGCTTTTAATTTGTCACAGTGTTGTTTGATTAAGGGCTCGTTTTTTGCTGCAAGTAAGGGAATTAATTTGCCACTAAAACGAATACATTTTGCTGCTCCGTGTGTAGGAATTTGAATTACTTGGTTGTCTTCTGCTTTTGTTATGCTGCAAGTAAGGCAATGTGTGTGCAATATCATCCTGCTCTTCCCAAGAACCTGCACAATTTAAAATGTTAAAGTCTCATTTAATGGAATCATTTGCCGCTCATTTTGCTGCTCATTTAAAGAAATTATTTGCCACTCATTTTGCTGCTCGATTAAGGGCTCATGTTTGCTACAGAAATTAGTTTTGCTGCAAATAAGGGAATTAATTTGCCACTAAAATTAATACATTTTGCTGCTCTGTGTGTGGGAATTGAATTACTTATTTTGTGCTTTTGTTATGCTGCAAATAAGGCAATTAGACTGATGTGTATATGACGTCACCCTGCTCTTTGCGACAACCTGCACTATTATGATGGAAATGTTGTGAATTGGGCAGTTTTGTCATTATTGGTTCATACATTTTGTTTCATTGCTTACAGGAAAAATGTTCAAAACAATACATTTAAACACATTCTAACAAGTGTGCTGTATTATACATGAATATAATTTAATACAGTCAGGAAGGTTTATCAAAGAACACATATATGTTTCGTGTGCAAGGGGCCTATGATTTGAAAACAGCCCAATGGTGATCTTTATCCACTACTGGCCAGATGCATTTTCTTTGAATGTGATTTGTACCTAATTTTCATGGGCTGTTGTCCAGAGTTTTGATGTTTCCAGGTTGAGAGGTATGTTAACAATACCAGCATACATTGTGTTACATCACTCCAGTACCCAGCCACAATCTATGCAAAATCCTGTGTTTTATTAACCGAAAAAGAACTAAAACGAATTGGATCAGTGGAGTGGAGTTCGGTTCTTATAACCCCACAACCTGCGTATTTTGTGACCGTCACCATGTAAATGGCTGATCTATTGAACTGTAAATAAAGAAATATCTTCGAGTTTATCTATATCTATGTATCTATCATACCATATTGTATTTTGTTATGTTATATATAACACAGGCACACAAACAGCCAGTTATAGTAGTCAAAGATTTCATATCCGTACAGTAACGCAGCATTTGGGTTGCAACCTTTTCAGATGACCAACATGGGACATTGTTCATGGAAATGCGAGATTTTTCTGGACAACAGCATAACCATAATCAGTGCAAGTGCTAACTGTTTGCCAAAATTAATGCTTACACTTGTTGACCTTAAATTGCTTTGGTTATTTCATACAATATTAAGATATAAAACAAGTCTTTAATGCAACTATTAGTAGGAAGTTATAAAGCATTTTTTGTGCTACTATATGTGATTTCTTTGGCTTCGGTCATCTCGATGGCTTGGGTTCCGGGGGGGGGGGTGTTGGGGCACCTAGGAAAAGTTTGCCTCAGGGCGCTTCTAATGTAGTTACGCCACTGCTGGCGCCCCTTCTCACTCATGAGCTTTGGTATTCTCCCTCATGTTAAGAATACTGCAGCGGGAATAGGAGGACATAGAATAGATGTCCTTCAAGGATGCATCTGCAGTCCTAACATATGGATTGTCCTGCCTCAGGCAGCCCTTCGGTCGGCCGGATTCCAAAGTCTGGGTCTGGCCTCGGCTGATGTCGCACTTCACCCGACGTCATAGCTGCTGGGGTATAAAGGCATCAGCCGATGCCATTTTCCTCAGTCTTTCTTGCCGCGCGGTGCCCGAAGCAGAAGCTGTTCGCAAGTGCCGGTCGGTCAGATCCAGAGATTTCTACTACCGAAGACTTCTAAAAAGCTAAGTACCCCGTTGGGGACTCTTTCTTGCCTCAGCCGATGTCAGACAAAGTAAATAATTGTTTAACTTGTGGGAAACAAATACCTCATAAAGATTTCCACTCTTACTGCCTTCCTTGTTTAGGCCCAGACCACGACGTATCAGCTTGTCTAGCCTGTGCTTCCTTCAACCGATGGACGCTTAGACGTCGGTCGGAGTTTGCAGAGGAGTTTTTTGGTCCCGCTTTTGCATACAAAATGCCGTCGGAGACTCCGACTACACAATTAGCTAAAAAGCGTAAGGAAAAGGACCGACACTCGCGGTCCGTGGTTTCGGCTGAAACCACGGTTAGGCCAACCGCGAGTGTCTCGGTTTCAGCTGAAACAGAGTCCTCGGTTCTTCCTTCGGCCGAAAGCATGCCTCCGATAGCAGAGGCCTCACAGAGCATGGCTGAATCTGCGACTGAAATTACCCCTACTGAAGCAGGCACCCAGGATTTATCAGATACTATTCCTTTAGACATATCTACCCCTGCACGTGGGGCTGCTAGACCCCCTGCATCTATGTCTATCAAGGCTTTTTCCAGGGCTAAAGCAGCTAAATCTTCTAAGGCCTTACCTGCTAAAACTCCCTCACACAGGCCTACCTCTAGTTCCCAAATGCTCAGCCTGGCTGAGGATCTCATTTCTTTGATCAGGGGATCCCAACCTCACCCAGACAGGGCCTCTCAACCCCCTCCAGATAAGAGGCCTAGAACTGAACCCCCGGAACCTGTTTCTACAGACTATTCCTCGGATGACTCAGATATTACAGACCCTCAGGAAGGCCCATATTCTCCTTATGAGGATTCTGATGCAGAAGACTCCATTCCTTCTGCTTCTCCTCCTGAAGAATTTTCTTTTGGGTAAACCTTACATGCTATGAGGGAACACTTTCAATGGCAGGGCCAGGATTTTTCAGATTCAAGGAAAAGGCTAAGGACTTTTTTACATTTACCACAGCATAGGCCTTTAGCCATTCCTCCAGTACTAACAGTTGTTGATGTTGCATATAATGATGCCTGTACTGCCCCTGATTCTCTTCCTCCGGCCCCTGCCAAGCCTGACAGATATTACAGGGTCCCGGACACACACTACCATTTGTATAAGGCTCCTGTTGCAGATCCTGAAACCATTTCACAGGGCCCCAAAGCTGTGGCAGCTGCCTCTGCCAAAAACCCTCTCCCCTCTGAAAGGGAATCTAGAGCATTAGAGAGATGGGGTAAAAAGGTTTATACTTCTGCTACTCTTTCGGCCAGGGCCTTAAACTGTCAATTTCACATGATTCAGTACAGGAATTTTTGTTAGACCAGCTAAATAAAAAAACTGTCCTCTCCTGAACGTATAGACCGCAAGTCCCTTCAGGATTTGGTACATAACTCTCAGCAGGTCAGTAACCATTTCTTAAAATGTGGCTATGATGCACTGGAGGCTTCCTTTAGATCAGCTATGACTGGAACAGTGATTAGAAGGCATGCCTGGTTAAAAGAACAATCCTTACCAGACCATGTTAAGTCAAAACTCCTAGATGCTCCTATGGAGAAACAAAGTTTGTTTGGCTCCCCTGCACAGCAGGTTCTAAAGAAGGTGGAAGAAAAAGCAAAATCTGTCCAAACAGTCAAGGATTTCTTACAGGTCCAACCTCCGAGGTTTAGCAGAAATTGGCCTTCGAAGAATTGGTCCTTTCCAGACTCCTCCAGAGCACAGAGAGGCAGAAATAGACGCCCAAGAGGCAGAGGTCAATCCAGGGGTGCCTACAGGGGACGTCAGTGGCAGCCTAACAACCAGAGAAGTACTGCCACAGATTCAGCTACAACCACTTCCACAGGACAGACACAATGACTTGGCTCTGATTCCGCCTACCAGGGAACAGCTGGAAGCACCCTTGGGCGGAAAACTAGCCTTATTTTCGGTAAACTGGCATTACATTACAGGAGACAAATGGACTTTACAAACAATAGACAAAGGCTACAGGTTTCACTTCCACACACTACCAAAAAAGAGAGGAATGCCAAACCTACCACCAAGCCAAAAAACAAATGCTCTAAGACAAATCAACAACCTACTGAGGATGAGAGCTATAGAAAAGGTACCGCCTATGGAACAAGGCCAAGGATTTTACTCCAGGCTTTTCCTTGTACCAAGAAAAGAAAATCAATGGAGACCTATTCTCGACCTGTCCGCTCTGAACACATACCTCATTGTCCCAAAATTCAAAATGCTGACCCTACAGCAACTTCTTCCCATGCTGGGCAAGGAGTCTTGGCTGGTGACTCTAGATCTCAAGGAGGCATACCTGCACGTCCCTATACGACCAGATTGCAGAAGACACCTCAGATTTCTTGCAGGATCAGAGCATTATCAATTCTCAGCATTGCCCTTTGGCTTATCTACTGCGCCCAGAGTATTCACGAAATGCCTGGCATCAGTAATTGCTCATTGCAGGCTTCAGGAATTCAAATTTACCCATACCTGGACGACTGCCTAATACAAGCGGACAACAAGACAAAATTAACAAAAGATTTGGAAAAGGTCATACAACTGCTGCAAGCCTTGGGATACACAGTCAGCATGCAAAAGTCAAGACTAGTACCATCCCAAAGGATAACATTCTTGGGTGCAGAACTGGATACATCAACTCAGATGGCCTTTCTCACAGAAGAAAAACAAAAGCAACTACCAGTCTATTTCATGACATTAACAACACAGACTCAGCTTACTGCAAGGAAAGTCCTGCAAGCCCTGGGTTACATGGCATCCTGCATAATATTGATTCCATGCCAGACTGCATATGAGAAAGTTGCAATGGTACCTAAGGAATGTATGGTCTCAACACAAGCACAGTCTAGAAGCCCAGATTCCAGTAATTCCATGCCTGAAGCAAGAATTCCTGTGGTGGGCTCAGGCCTGTCAGTTGAACAGAGGATTGCCTTTCCACAAACCTCATCCAAGCCAGACCATCACCACGGATGCCTCAGACCTAGGCTGGGGGGCACACATGGTGGACAAGTGTATACAAGGCCTATGGACCCAAGACCAGCTGAATCTACACATAAATCAAAAGGAGATGCTGGCAGTGAAACATGCAATCCAGGCATTCAGACCATTTCTTCAACAAGGTCACCTGCTGATAAGGACGGACAATACCACAGTCATGTGGTACATCAACAAACAGGGAGGTACACACTCATATCCTCTATGCCGGATGGCAATGGACCTGTGGAATGTGGCCCTGAATCTCAACATTCAACTTCAGGCCAGATTTGTACCAGGAAAAGAAAATTCACTAGCAGACACCTTAAGCAGAACTACCACAGATGCTCACGAATGGATGCTGCATCCAGATATCTTCAAAACCATAACAAAGAAATGGGGACTACCAGAGATAGACCTGTTCGCCTCCCCACACAACCACCAATTGAAGAAATTCTGCACAAGAGCATACCACCCACTTGCTTGGAGGGTGGACTCCCTTTCCTTCAGCTGGAAAAACCTGACAGCATATGCATTCCCACCTCTTCTGTTGTTGTACAAAGTCCTACTGAAGATCAAAGAGGATCAGCCAAGGATAATCCTGATAGCTCCAGACTGGCCGAGGCAACATTGGTACCCGCTACTGAGAAGCATGTCTCGGACACACGCATGGCCTCTACCTCTATGTCCTTTACTTCTAACACAGAACAACTACAAGATCCTACATCCAAACTTGAGAACACTACAGCTAGCTGCTTGGAATATTGCATAAAGCAAAATAACCCAGATTTATCTCAGAGGGTTAAGGACATTATCCTGGAGGCTCGCAGACCCTCCACAAGGAAGACTTATTCAGCCAAATGGAAAAGATACCTCATTTGGAGTGCAGCAAAAGGGGAAAATGTCTCATTGGCAAACATAGCAAACATCCTGGAATACTTAGCAGAACTGTTCCACAATGGCCTGTCCTACTCCTCCATTAAGATTCATGCATCAGCAATTTCAGCAGAATACAACATGGATCCTCCTGTCTTCTCTCATCCTCTACTCAGGCAGTTCCTGAGAGGAATCAAAAATGTAAAGCCTCCAAGGAAACCACCTTTGCCTACATGGGATCTCAACTTTGTGCTGGAAACGTTAACACTTCCCCCTTTTGAACCAGCAGCAACAGCAGACTTACAGTTCTTATCTTGGAAAACTGCTTTCCTGCTTGCAATCACTTCAGCAAGAAGGGTATCTGAGTTACAGGCATTAATGGCAGTACAGCCCTTCCTTATCTTCCATCAGGATAGAGTGTCTCTGAGAACTAACCCTACTTTTATGCCAAAAGTGGTCTCCAGAGTATCATTGAACCAAGTGATTCATTTACCTACATTCTTCCCCAACCCACAGAACAGGGGGGGAAAGACTACTACATACCTTGGATGTGCACAGACAATTACGCTACTATCTGGACAGAACTAAGACCAACAGAAAAACTGACCAGCTTCTGGTAGCATATGCAACAGGAATGCAAGGAAAAACAATTTCAAAACAGACCATCTCAAAATGGATAGGAAATTGCATTAGATTTTGCTACTCTTTTCATGGAAAGACAACTCCAGAAAATATCAGGCCTCACTCCACAAGAGCTACAGCCACCACTACAGCTTTCCTATGAGGAGTGGCTACCAAAGACATTTTAGAAGCTGCTACTTGGAGCTCCATGCATACATTTGCCAAGCATTATAATCTTCCTTTATATTCCAGATCCCGAGCAGGTTTTGCAACTGCTGTTTTGCAAGGGATCTTAACTACACCATCTTTATCTTAGTACCTCCTCCCCCAGTTTGGCTATGGTATTCTACCCATATGTTAGGACTGCAGATGCATCCTTGAAGGACATAGTACAGTTTTGTACCTACCATAAATGTAGATGTCCGATAGGTATGCATCTGCAGTCAGGATTACCCACCCTCCTTCCCCTCTGTGGTATTCCTAGGGTACTTACCCCTCTTTTAGCTAGCTGGGGGAATCTATTATGGTGTATTTGTTTGTATATATGAATATATATATATATTTTTTTTTTGCTCTCTACTGTTTGGAATTATTTGCATTTATCCAAATTTAGCCTTCCTAGAGGGCACCTGGCATCAGGGGCAAGAAAGACTGAGGAAAATGGCGTCGGCTGATGCCTTTATACCCCAGCAGCTATGACGTCGGGTGAAGTGCGACATCAGCCGAGGCCAGACCCAGACTTTGGAATCCGGCCGACCGAAGGGCTGCCTGAGACAGGACAACCCATATGTTAGGACTGCAGATGCATACCTATCGGACATCTACATTTATGGTAGGTACAAAACTGTACTTTTTGTAAAATGTTACCATAACCATAGATGTCCTTCTCTTCCATGTTGCAGTATTCTATCTCACCTCCATCCCCCTTGGTTCATGCTCTTTTTTTGGATATTACTAATTGCCTCTTAATCCTTGGACTGGTGTTCTGACGTGGGCATTCAGTCCTGAGGATGGTAAGTGCAGACGTCACTTTTATGGCAGACATTGGCTGTTCTGTGTGCAATGTTGCATGTGCCTTGCAGTAGCTTAAGTCTTTGGTATACTGGCCAGACTTTCGGGTCGCCTAGATGGGGATCTCCCTCATGTTATGAATACTGCAGTATGGAAGAGAGGGACAGCTATGGTTATGGTAAGATTTTACACAACTATTCTTTTTCAAAGCCAAGGAGCAGACCTTACCTTACAAACCTAAAGGTTATTCTGTTAGAGTGGTTGCAGCATCTGCAGCTTTCATTTGTGCTGCTGCTGCTTGATCTGCTTTTCAAACATGCTTCCTATTACAAGCTGGGCCTATGTTCTAGGTCCCGGGCTTCATTTGGCTCCACCATTCTGTGGAATATCCTCCTTTGAGGCCTCCCATGGTTGGTTGTAGCTGGGGATTCTGTCCCAATAGTTGAGGCAGACTGAAAAGGCAATATCGGATGTGAAAGTAGTATACTTACCATAATGCTTAAACTCTGTGCTTGAGTAGCACTAGAAAGCTGTTGTAGAAGTTCAAGTTTTCACTTAAGTGAAATCAAAGACCTGGTTTGAGATAAAGATATAAAGTAAGTGTTTTTAAAGAACATAATATTTTGTTGAAGTTGTTTATTTTTCAGCACAGTTTAGTTGGCTGACATACTGACTTCTCTCTCTGGTGAAAGGTTGCAGTGTTTAATAGTGTTATCTGTATATGATCCTTAAGTTACCCAGTTATGTTCGGAAGCACATCTGCAGAAGTATTGGTTACCAATACTGCAGTATCGTTTCTGCTACAAACTGACTCTGACTCTGAATTGTCTGTATTAAAATGGTTCATATACAGTATTTGGCTTTACAGATCCATTGAAATGGGACTTCTATAAAGTCTCATTGACCATTTCTTAGGTACTCCACTTAAATGCATTGTACACGTGTTGACATTTTTGTGTGGGGCATTTGCACTTCCATTAAATGCAAAAATATTATAGCAAGGACTTGATCACTTGTGGAGACTTGTAATGTTTAAGAATATACATGCAGTAGGTCTAGATTTATAGATGACCAGTCACTGTATATTGTGCTGTATTCCCTGACATTAAAATGTATGTGTTCTTGTAAGCTTCTTAGTGTTTTAAATGGGTAAGGTGATAGATTTGTCCTCAGAAGTCCTTAATTGTTGCTATGGTTATGGACTTCCACAGCAAGAGTATTTGTAGGTAGCATCCCACAGTACCCACCAGTACATTACCACGACTAATGTATTTCAGCAGCCCTAGACTTATAATAGATGCATGTATTTTTAAATAGTAAGTGTTCATATCTCTCCAGGCTAAAAGGGCATACCAAGGCTTTTATCAGAGCATCCAAGGGATCTTAACCACAAAGTCAGTGCACTTGGTGCCATTTGTAGACCCCCTTCTGAAGAGTGGTGGTGCTGCGGTAGTGTTGTCGCCTCACAGTAAGACGTCCGGTTCTTTTCTCAGGTAGAGCATCTTCTATGTGGAGACGTGCGTGAATGGGCGTACCTTCGTTGAAGGTTGTGCGTCAGGGCCGGCAACTCGGCACGTAAAAAATCTACTGCCAATCATTAGCAGATAGGAGTTTCCACTGTGGCGACCCCTAACCGGGAAAAGCCGAAAGAGACAACTTCAGAAGAGCTCTTCAGACCATGGATGCTTCTTATCTGGGTTGTGGAATATAAACCATCACAAAAGTGTGGGATTTTGGTTTAAGACAGAATTATAATTCGTGTCAGCAATGTGTAAAGTAAAATGGCCCCATTGTATGTCTAGGCAATATATACAAGGACTTTATAAGGTCCAATGACTGGAGCATGACACTGTAACAACTGCAATTTCCCCATTTTACAGCTGAGTGAAGGCAGCTGGCTGAAAGTGGATGACACCAGATGCAAAATTGAAATAAATTAGCAAATGTGAAAAATGCTAAGAAATGTTATTGCCTAAAGTTTAAATTCTTGCTCTCCACAACTGTGGGAAATTGTTACAACATTGCCCCTGCTACTTAAATATATAAATGTCATGGTCACTCAGTATAAAGAAATGGTAAATACTTAGTTTTACTAAAATGTCATATCCCAAAGTTGTCCAGTATTGAGTCTACATACTTTGTAGCAGGATGGGGGAAGTAGAGCTGTCTACATGGTGGTAAATGGAAACTTATAAAACTGCTCTATCTGCAAAATCATTTAGATTCTTTTTGACATTTTATTGTTTAGTTGTGTTAGCTACATTTAAGTAAACAAGTGTAGTTGTATTGATTTGTTATGGGTTTTCAATCTAAACTGGCCAAAATATTTGGCCTGTCACTTAGATTTTTAAAAGCTGATTTGCATATGTTGAGATTTGGGGAAAATGTCTCCATTGTTTAGGCAGGATTCCCAAACATTTGTTCAGTCAGACAGTACAGCTACTTTCTTGTGCATCAGCAAGAAGAGACACACACACTCGTATCATTTCAAGAAATCCATGAGATTTAGAAAGGGCAAGCCAGTTGAACAGATTTCTGGTAAGTGAATATTCAAGCATAGTCCAAGTTTTTTGTTTTTGTTTTCCTTTGAATGGTCTCTCGGCTATTCTGCAGTTGGGGATGTATTCAGGAGCTTTGGTTTTCTCTAGCCATATTCAAGTGATAGAAATTCTTTCCCTCGATTGCTCCCACATTGGCTGATAAAGTCATTCCTTTTGAATTTAGATTCCCATTATTTTCCTTCTGCTGTTGTCCAACTTGCTTCTGAAAGCCAAAAGCCTCAAAGCCAAGGTGATATTAAGGTCCCATATCAAAGTATGACTCTGAGTTTTGAGTGTTGCATTTGTGAAAAATGGTGTGGTATGTAGGGAAATAAATCAAATTATAAAACTTGTTTTAATGCTTTTAAAGCATTCTGGATGGTTCTTTTTGCCCTCCCCCCACACACTGACACTGTGGCCTCTTCCCACCATAACACTGTTACGTATATATGGTAACTCCAAGTCAAAATAAGTGGAATACACCAAGGATACCATAAGCTTGGGATAATATGTAATTGTCTCCATATTTGCAATGTATTTTTTTTTTCAGCCTTACTGCTTTGAGTATTGCAGTTGTGGACTTTGTAATTGTAATAGTTGCCCTCATATTAATTGCTCATTGTTAGCCTGATCAAATGTGAATTCCAGATTTCGCAAGAGATGGGTCCATCCTCTGTAACAACAGGACTACTGCTGTAGACTTTAGTGCTTGCTTGGCAGATGAAATTGTCCTAGGTTGATGAGCACCATCATAAGTTCACAGAAATGAATATTAGGCTAATTGTGCTTGTGGGACATTATCCCATTAGTCAGAATGTACCCATAGCTAGTTCCAAGGTCTGTATTTGTGAACTACCTACAGAATAGTGGTTAGCTTTTGGAGTGATAATTGTTTCTGGGGAATATCTTTTGAGTATTTGTAGGGGCTACGTTGTAGAAAGAGCATTTTAGATGCTGCATCTTTTGATAAGTAGTACAGCATCAGCCCTAGGATAAATTTCCTATTCGCATCCATAAATGCAGGTTACACTTGAATAGGGACAAGGATGAACTGTACTTAACATGGAGGGGAGTCTTTTCCAGAGTAGTGCTAGTCTCTGAGATGTGTGCCTATCACTCCAACCCATTCTGTTTAAGTTACAGAAGAGGTATAAGTACCTGGAATGAGTATTTCTGATACCAGTTGGCTTGTGCATGTGCAGTAACCCCCATCAGTAAAGGGTCTATAAGCCAGACACAGGTCACTTCTCAGCAGTCTGTAGGATACTGAGTAAAACAACAGTGCTTTGAGGTAGTCTATGTTATGACTTGTGTTTTAAGCCCTGTATCCTCTTTGTGAGCAACCTGTTTGTGTGCTGTGGTTATTCCATTTGCCTAGCCAGACTGTCTGTCTGTCTATCCATCCTCAACCCCTTTTCCCACTTTGCACATGGGGTGTCACTTCAACAGTGACAGTCATCTCCAGCCAAGGTCTATGCCGCAATAGTTCAAGCCAGACTGTACACCATGATTATTTATTTATACATATAATTTATCTGGGGTAGAACACTAATCCCATTGGACCAATCCAGGTCTCAGCCCAGAAGGTAAACACACCAAGTGGAAAAAATAAAAATAATTTATACAATAAAATATCACAGTAAAAACAAAGGAACAGTTAATATGCAAGAGAAAAATGGATTTAAGAAGATTGTCTACAGAAACTACTGTATGCAGTATTTACTGTCAGCGTAGCAGCATGTTAGGAGTTGGAGATGAAATGCTGTAGTGAACATAATAGTCAGCATGTGTTTGAGATTAGGGAGACTAGGTTATTTGACATGAAGCAGAGTATTTACAAGTAGATTATGCTGTGAAATGTTCTTTACTACTCCTTTTGAGCATAACTTAGAGTGGTCTATAAGATTTGAGGGAAATCCCTACCGAGATTGGTTGTGTCCTTGGATAGAAAGAGAGTGGTTAGAACACTGAAGTCTGGTTTTCAAATGCTTGCAAGAGAGGCCTTGAAGGGTTATGAGATCTAAAATTATATGACAGAGACTGTTTAAGTAAGCTAGTGGAGTGAGAAGGGTGGTTTTCTTTCAAATGCTAAAAAAATTGGGCACCAAGGAGTAGATTGGCTCACTGCTGAACTCGCAGTGTAAGGTAATGATGTTCTTTTTAATTTCTCCAAATCTTTTGGGTTTCTAATATGATGATAGGAATGCACCCTGTTCCTAAGTTAAAGTATGATTAAAGTTCATGAAATTAGCATTGTTTCAGTCTTTGATGTCAGCCAAAAACGTTCTTCGCAGCACCCACAATGTGCCCAGTAATGACTCCTCCCCCAATTCATATGGGTTTACATGGATTAGTAACCTATCTTAAGTACGATTGTAGATTCTTTTTTATAAGACCTGTTGCTCCTACTACTATTCAAACTTTCTGGGTATCTTTCTTCCACATTGCTGTCATTTCTGCCTGCAGATCCTGATATTTTATGACTGTCTCTCTCTGTGTGCAACACACTGTAGTCACTGGGTGTGGCGATTTCAATGATCAATGCTACTTTTGTCTTCTTTTCATGGACCACTACATCTGGGTTTCTAGCAACTATCTTTTGATCTGTTGGTAATGGGTGATCCCATGTGATATAAACTTACATCATTTTCTGTGATGCTTTGTGGCTCATGTTTCCAGTGTTTTTCAGCCACTTCAATACCATAATGTTTACACAATTCCCAGTGAAAAAGTCTTGCCACATTCTTATGCCTTACAGTATACAGTCCTTATGCCGTTAGTATGTCACAACCAGCAACAAGGTGTGTGTGACTTTTTCCAATTCTGTTTTTACAAAACCTACATTTGTCTTTTTCTCCCACATATTCAATGGACTTTGTAAACCAGCTTATACATAGCCCACCATCTTGGGCCGCCAACATTAACCTTTCATCTCTTGGTTTGAATTCTCCTCTCTTTAAACATTCCTGCATTTGTTCCTGATCAACATGAGGTTCTACCAGAAGTTTTCTATACTTGCCACTATACTTATGCATTTTCCACATTTCTTGCCTTCTCATCTGATCCTTCTGCAATTCGTATGGAGTTACATGTATTGGTAGCATATGATTGTGATTTTTTTTTATAAGACCCATTGCTCCTACTACTATTGGAACTATTTGAGTATCTTTCTTCCACATTGCTCTCATTTCTGCTTGCAAATCCTGATATTTTATGACTTTGTGTATCTGTACACAGGACGCTGTAGTCACTGGGTATGGCAATTTCAATGATCAGTGCTACTTTTGTCCTCTTTTTCTGGGCCACAGTAACAGGTTTTGTAGTATCTATCTTTTGAGCAGTTGGTAATGGATGATCCCATGTGATGCAAACTTCATTTTCTATGATGCTTTGTGGCTGATGTTTCCAGTGTTTTTCAGCCACTTCAATACTATAATGTTTGCACAATCCCCAGTGCAACAGTCTCTCCACATTGTTATGCTTGTCAGTATACAGTCCTTCTGCCATTAGTATGTTGCACCCAGCAATGAGGTGTGCAACTTTTTCCAGTTCTGTTTTGCATAACCTACATTTAGATGTTTCTCCCACATGTTCAAAGGACTTTGTAAACCATTGTGTACGTAGCCCACTATCTTGTGCCGCCAATATTAACCTTTCATCTCTTGGTTTGAATCTGCCTCTCCTTAACCATTCCTGCATTCGTTCTTGATCAACATGAGGTTCTTCCAGAAGTTTTCTATATCTGCCACTATATTTATGCATTTTCCACATTTCTTGCCTTCTCATCTGATCCTTCACCTTATATTCTTTCTTTTGTTTTTTGGCACATTCATTTGCTGCCTGATTTTTATCTCCTTCTGGTTTGATTTCCATTCCTGCTTGATGCCAATATGCTTCTGCTAGATTAAGCAGAGAAGTCATCCTAGATTTATTCTCCTCATGTTTCAAAACTTCCACTACGTTTTGGTCTTGTGAGGTCAGCAGATGTGTGGAGTCCCACAATTGCATATCTATACATGTAATCAGTTTCAAGGAGCCCCATTCCTCCTTCTGAACAGAGAATGTATAATCTTGGTATGCACTGATTTTTATAAATCATTTGGTGAGCATGAAGCATCCTTGTTTTCCTATCTAATCTACCTAGCACATTTTGGGGCCAGTCAGTCACTCCAAAACTGTAAGTTAGGACAGGAAGAGCAAATTGGTTTATAGCTTGGATTTTGTTCCTAGATATCAACGCTGTTTTCAGGATTAATTTAAGTCTTCTAAAGTACTCCTTACTAAGTTTTATTCTCATTTGTTCATGTTTTATTGTTGATCCTTCATCAATTCCCCAAATATTTAAACACTCCCTCTTGCTCAAGTTCTTTTATATCACATTCTGTCCCAAACTGATGTTTTCTTGGTGCTGTAGTTTTCCTGCTTTAAAGGTTGCTTTTGTACATTTATCAAGGCCAAATTGCATTCTTATATTTGAAAAAGTTTTGAAAACATGAGTTGTACTTTCAGTTTCTCATCTGATGAGCTATACAGTTTCAAATAATCGACAAAGAGAAAATGAGAAGTCTTTACACTGTTGTTTTCTCGGAGTCAAATTATAAGCATAGCCTAAGCTGTTAAGTAAACAACTTTAATAGGTTAAGGGCAAGGCAGAATAGCAGTGGTGACAGAGAGTCACCCTGGAATATCCCCTGTGAATTTTTATCCCTGGAATAATAATTTGCCCTTTATCATGGCTTAATTGCAAAGTGGTCTGTCACTGTTTCATGGTCCCTGCAATGTAGTCGATCAATGTAGGGTGTATCTTATACAGTTTAAGCACTCTCTTATCCATCAATGTGGGATACTATCAAATGCTTTTTTGTAGTCGATCCATGCCATACCTAAATTCTTTCAGTTTTTACAGTTCTCCACTGTGACTTTATTTAACAGTAAATAATCCTTTGTTCCATATGACTCTCTTTTTATTGCCCTTTCGTTCCATTGCCATAGTTAAGTTTTCTTCTAAATGATTATAGACTCTGTCAGCATCTTTTCCAGTGTGTAGTTTATACATCATCAGAAGACAAGTTATTGGTCTACAGTTTGTAGGGTAGCTTGCAGGCTCACTCTTAAGTAGGAGTATTGTTTTTCCTGTTGTTAGGTTGATGACTGTTCGGGGTGTGCATATAAATAAATCTGAAGTTGTCTTCATTTGATCTTCAACCTGTGTGGTTACCGGATCCGTCACAGATCTGACTCAGCTGCATGTCCAACATCTGATCTGGGCTCAAAGCACCTCACCTGTCCACAGTGCCCTTGTTTCCTTCCAAACTCAGATCTCGTCTGCCACTCCATGTCCGCATCGCGATCTGTGCTCTCTGCTGTTTTTGTGGGTAAGTGACTGTTCTTTTACTGTTAAATTCTTCTTCTCATACCCGTGTTTACTCTCTTCTGCTTTTACCTCCACTCATGCTTCTGTGTCGGTTAAAAAAAAAAAAATTCTTTAACTTTCTCCTGCCACGTGTGTGTTTTTCTGTGTGTGTGCTAGACCTTGGGTTGGGAGAATGTCAGATCCCCCCCCAAACCAGACTTCAGAAAATGTACAGTGTGTGGCCACAAGCTCTCTCCAGCTGATGGCCACACGCATTGTTGGTCTTGGGGCAGCCCACCTGCAGACCTCCTGTTCTATTTGTGCCGGATTTAATCCCTGGGCACTGATGGACAGGAGGAACAAGCTTATCCTCAAGGGCTTCCATTCCTCCTCTTCCTCCAGGAATCAGGACCCTTCTCCTCCAGCTCTTACCTCGATCCCCACCCTCTGGGACTCGAACTCCCACCAAGAGGTCCGGGGATGGAGACAAGTCAGCTAAGTCAAGGGATAGGCCCAAGAAGTGATCCCCAGATTGCTCTGCTTCAGCTGGCCCTCCTATCAAAGTTAGGTCGGCTCCGAGGCTGGAGTCTCCCTGGCTCCATTCCCCTCGATTCTCACTGGAGTTGGAGGAGCTCCAGACACAGTCCCCAGCTCAGGCCTACCCTCACCACCACCACTCTAGGCCGGTGTTGGTGGCCTCCTCTTCCTGCTCCACCGTAGTCTTACAGAAGCGGAGGTGCATAGGATGATACGGAAGTTCATCTGCACCCAGATAGGGAGTCTTGCCTGCCCCTTCTCCCTCTGGAGCAGAGGAGCATGCAGTCCACATTTGTGGATCCGAGGACACTTGGCGTCGAGGAGCCGGCTCCGATGGTACCTTGTACCTCGATGCTGGCCATGGCCTTGCGCAGGTTGGATCATACTAGCTCGGATCTGACAGATTCTCATAGCCGTAGCCTCTACGTCCGATCCAAGGGGGCAGTGTCTGTTCTGACTTTGTCGGAGTGAAGCCTTCCCCTTGGTATCTCAGCGCCTGGAGGTTCGGCTCTGACTCCCCTGTCGGATCAGAGGGTGATTGCTCCTTTTCTATTCCTTTCTCAGGAGGTCCGTTCCCCTTCGGCCTTCGACGTGGTGGAGAGGGTACTCTCGATTTTCATTGAGACCCTTGAAAATCTCTTCTTCGGATTTCACCCCCACTCCCTCTGTTTCTGGCACGGATCTAGCCATCCTACCATCTGAGGGACAACATGCTGCCTCTTTGCCCCAAAGTGCCCCCTATTGGGGACAGGAAGATGTTGGCAAGTCCTCCCCAGGAACCCCCCCCCACTGATGAGGTCCCTCACAAACATAAGGCAAAAAGGAGGCACTTAGACTCCCCACCAAAGTCCCTCACCAAAGACACCAATTTGGATGAAGGGAAAGGTTCTTCCCAGTCACCCCCTGAGGATGTCTCTTTTGGATAAATCATGGAACTTCTTCACTGGCGCGGGGAGGGGTTGTCTGCCCAAAACCAACCCCAGATGAATTGGTGGTGCAGGACCCTCTACTTCCTGGGTGTCCCCTCCTGCAGATCCTTTAGTGGATCTTATTACATCTCGGGCGTGGAAGGACTCTGACACAGTGGGGCCCATTCCCAAATGCCCAGACAAGGTTTTGAGGCCCCACTCCAAACAGGTCATATTGGAATAAAGGATTTCCGGTTGATGCCATGTTGGTGGCAGCTACCACTAAGAAGAAGCTCGCTCAGGAGAGCTCCTATGGTCCACCCTCCTGACCAAGAGTCGAGGATGATGGACTGTATCGGGAAGTGGGTGTACGCTTCAGCGACCACCTCTATACGGGCACTGAGTTATATGGCACATGTAATTAGACTACAGCGAGACCTGGTGAAGGAGATCACTTTATCGACCCTTGGGTCCATGTCGGTGGAGGACAAGGTGTTCTCCGCTCGTATGGCCACCCGGAAGTCAGTTGCTAACACCTCTATGCATCTCCTCTCCCATGCGACCTAGGACACCACTAGAGCAGCTGGTACAGGCATTGCCATCAGGCGTCATGCTTGGCTCTGGCTCTGTGCATTTTTGAGATCCTTCAAGGCATCTTTTATGAATGCCCCATACGACGGTTCCTACCTTTTTGAGAAGTTGGTATGTGACAACTTGGTTCAGAGTGAGAAGGCTGGGAAGACTCTGTCAGCCATCGTGATCCAGTGTTTGGCTCTTCAACGATCCTTTTCTAGGAATCAGCAAGGGACCAAGAAGATGTGGTTCTGGAAATCTCCAAGTTTTCCCCAGGACACTCAGGACTCACCTTCCCCCAGGGGCCAGAAGGGGATTTGATTGATGCCACTCTAGAAGCATAGGGGGTCCAAGAAATCACGGGTCTCGAGAGCCTTTCTTGGACAGACCTGCACAGCATCCCTGAAGGGTTGCCCGGCTGCTACTCTCTGGAGGCAGTCAGGGGTCGCCTCTCACTACATCCAACGGCATGAGAGTCCATCACAGAAGATCATTGGTTGTTGCAGATTATATCCAGAAGCTATTCAGTCTCCTTTATCATGCAACCCCATCCACCCAAACACCTCCCAGACATTCCACCCGCTCAAAGGGAGGATGCAGCACTTGAAATAGCAAAGGTGCTGGAAAAGTGAGTCATCCAACCCGTTCCCCCAGACCAGTCTGTGTTGGACATTTATTCCAGGTTCTTGTTGGTGCCAAAGATGACGAGACCCATCCTGGATCTCTCCAACATGAGCCTGTCTGTAGCAAAGAGAAAATTCCGGATGGTCACCCTTTTATCTATCCTGTTCTTCCTGCAGGAGTACGATTAGATGTGCTCAGTTGACCTCCAGGATGCATGCTACCATATCAAAATGGACAGGTGATCTCAGAGGTTCCTCCACTTCCGGCTGGGAGCCAATCATTATCAGTTCAGAGTGCTCTCCTTTGGTCTCACCACAGCCCCCAGGGTGTTAACCAAAGTGATTGCAGTGGTATCGGCTCACCTGAGACTCCAGGGCATACAGGTCTTCCCCTACCTGGATGATTGTCTCCTCGCTGCTCCTTCCAGGCATCAGCTCAGTCAAGCAAGAGATTCCTTTCTTCTCTTAGCCCAGCGGTTGGGCATTACCATCAATCTCAACAAGTCGTCTGGCCCCTGTTCAAGTGTTAGATTTCATTGGGGCTCAACTGGATACTGTTCAAACCAAAGTCTTTCTTACCATGGACAAGGTTCAGTCTCTGAAGCTACATGTCCTTTGCATTCTTCAAGCCCAGTCATCCACTGCGGAAATGGTATTAAGGGCATTGGGGTCCATGGCAGCCACGATCAATCTCTTGCCCATGGCATGTTTTCACATGCAGATTCTGCAATGGTCACTTGTGGTCCAGTGGTCCATGCTAGATCTCCTTTTGTCTCATCCTGTTCGAATCTCTCGAGTATGCAGAGACTGTCCTGTGGTGGATTCATTCCCTGGATTTGGCTCAGGGTCGCTTCTTTCTTCCGCCCTCCCTATCAACCACAGTGATCACAGATGCCTCCCTGCTAGGGTGGGGGGATACTGCTCGGGAAGGACAGTCCAAGGCATGTGGTCCCTCTACAAAGACCAAATTGCATGTCAATGTCCTGGAGATGAGGGCGGCGCTTCTAGCGTTGCAGGCTCTCCATGCCCATCTTCCCCCAGGGACAGTTGCTTTCCAGATGGACAATATGTCTGTTGTCTGGTACATCAACAAACGGGGGGATCCAGGTCTTACCCTCTATGTCACGAAGCCATGAGAGTGTGGGAGTAGGCGATCTCCACTGGCTGGTTTCTGGTGGCAACGCACATTCTGGGGAGGTCCATCACTCTAGTGGACAGGCTCAGCAGGTCTGTTCTGATGCCTTATGAGTGGTCTCTGAATCCTTCAGTAGTGAAACATATCTTTCTCAAGTGGGGTCAGCCTTGCTGTGATCTCTTCACCTCTCCTTCCAGTGTGAAATGCCAGCGAGTTCTTCGCTTTGAACCCTCCACCTGGTGAAGCCCCACAGAGACATGCTGATTCATGCTTGGCCCCCCGGTCTTATGCTTATCCTCCTCTTCCCTTGATTCAAAAATTCCTTCAGAAAGCTCACAGGCTGGGGAACGCAGTTATCCTCATTGCCCCATTCTGGCCACGTGATGTCTGGTTCCCCTCTCTGTGGTCTTATTTGGTGGCTCCACCTTTTCTCATCCTTCAGCGATTCTCCATCCAGACCTGGGCAGTCTGAAGCTCACTGCCTGACTGTTCCAGTTCCCCTGATAGTCAGGACTCCCAGCTTATTTTCTGGTAGCGGCTCTTTAGTCATCCACCAGAAAGGTGTACTCCAGCAAATGCAAACGTTTTTCGATCTGGGCTTCACAACATGCCCTTGATCTCGTCACTGCCACAGTCTCAGTGATTTTGGAATTTTTGGCAGGGCTTTTTCAGCAAGGTGCCAGTTCTTCTCTAGTTAAGGTTCAACTTGCAGCAATTTCCAGTTTTCATTTAGGTGATGATATGGCTTCCTTAGCATCCTGTAAGCTTTGCAAAGCCTTTCTTAAAGGCACCTTTCTCCTTCGGCCTCTGATGAAGGACCCAATGCCACCATGGGATCTTACATTAATTCTGCAAGCTCTAGTTTCATCCCCTTTTGAGCCTGCAGCCTTGGTGGATCTGCAATTTCTGTTACTTCTGCCAGGGGGGTTTTGGAGCTTCAAGCCTTGTCGGTAAAGCCCCGTAATATGATTTTTCATAAGGATAGGGTATCCTTGCATACTATAACCCATTGTTCCTCCCTAAGGTAGCTTCTGAGTCGAATATTAATCAAGTGATTAATCTCCCGGTCTTTTTCCCAAATTTTCAAAACAAGGGAGAATATAAATTACACTTGTTGGATGTGCACATACAATTATGCTTTTATCCGCACAGGACTAAATCCTTTTGAAAGCCCGACCAGCTTTTCATTTCCTAATGTAAACCCTTTTTGGGGAAACCAAAGTCTAAAGTCACCATTGCCCGTTGTATTTCCCAGTGCATTATTCTAACATACTCTGTAAGGGGGTTATCTCTGCCAGGTCATGTTGAAAGTACATTCTACCAGATCTATGGCTACTTCAGAGGCCTTTTGGTCCAGAGTTAAGTTGGATGATATTTGCTCTGTGGCTACTTGGGCTTCATCTCGTACCTTCATTCTGCATTATAAATTGGACAGCATATCCAGAAACAGGGCATCTTTTGGCTCCACCATGCTCCAGAATATCCTTCCATGAAGGCCTCCCAGGTGTGTAGTAGCTGGAGACTCTCTCCCACAGGTTGAATATCAAATGAAGACAACAACTTCAGATAAAGAAGTCATGTACTCACCATAACATTCCATCTGAGTTGTTCTTCATTTGTCTTCAACCATCCCTCCCTCCTTCCCCCTGCTTTGCATAGACTGCATGGTGGTTTAACGAGTAGAGGATGGGGTCACCTCCTGCATGCCTCTTACTCTGTACCTGTTGGTTGCTTATGCAGATGGCTAGTTTGAAATAGTGTTGGGTCGGGTGAGGAAGTTAGTTGGGCAGCAAACTAAATCTGAACGGAGGAAGGAGATGGGGGAATTATGAGTAGGGGAGGAGCTTTGAGCTCGGATCATATGTTAGATATGCAGCTGAGTCAGATCCATGCCGGATCTGGTAGCCCACAGGTTGAAAACAAATGAACAACAACTCGGAACATTATGGTGAGTGCTTCTTTTTCTTACTCATGGCTAAGTCTTCATGCAAAGATGTTGATGCTTTTAACCAGAAGTTAGGTACTACATCTGGACCTGGGGGGGGGGGGTCCAATTTGAGGCTTTTCTTAACTTTGTTTCCATCTCTGTTTGGTTGTTCATCCCATTTTCATATCCTGTACTTTTAAACTTCTTATTCTTTCTTTTACTTCTTCTATCCATTTAGCATATTTGTTGTGTTCCACAGGATCTTCATAGATACTTCTCCAAAGTTTATCTATTTCTTCTTTTTGTGGTGATCTCTCAATTCTTTTTACCTTGTTTCCCCAATTCTCTTTAAAACTGTTTTGGGTCATCAATAAATTGATTATTTTGTATTTATCTTCGTATCATCTTAGTTTTCTGCTTGTACTGAAATTTTTACTTTATTTGCAATAGTACATGATGGATCCTGATCTGTTCTAATACTGCGCATTGCTTTTATCACATCTGTCTGTCTTGGTATTTTTGTTGAGCTGTTCCCTCTTTTATAGTCTTCTATGGGAAAGGGTAATGAAGTGGCAGATGGAGTTGGAGATTGGATGGTGGTAGTCTCTTTTGGTGGCAGACGGTACAAGAGGTTGATAGGACTTAAGTTGGGTTAGAAGAATCTGTTTCCCAGTAGCATTTCATGTTGGACAGGAAAGGAAAGCCAAGATTTTCCTGGCCCAGAAGAGTAGGGAGTTTATCTTTTTCTGGGTGTTTTTGAGATAATGGTGGATGTTACGTAAGTGATCAAGCCAGATTCCTAGGTATCTGAAGTTGTTAACTTGCTCAGTTGCATTGTTAAGGTGATCAAGAACAAGACGCGAGTTTTGGTTCTTTTGCCTTTTTAGCGGAGGTTCCAAACAGTATAATTTGTTTTTGAGGAGTTAATTCGTTAACACGTGGTGTGAAATGTCACACCTCTAGCAGCCTTCACACATCTTGCATTCCAGAGCATTATCTGAAAAATGCATTTAAAAAGTATAAGATAAACAAATGTAAATATTTGGGAACAATAAAAGCTGTCAAAACTGCATAAATAGCAATGTCATCAGTAAGAAGTGTTCTTTATAGAGATAATAGTCTGCACATTCATAGTCTTTTCCATAAATATATTATAATGCACACAACCCCAAAATTATATTTTTCTAAACTTTCAGACATGTTCATATCTTGAAAACTATATAACCAAGACATATATTGTTAGAACATTTTGTTAATCAGACATGAGCTTTCACATGACCACAAGAAATTCCTCTATAAGTGCATGTTTATTGAGAAACTTAAAGAAATATGAAACATGTTTAATTGTATAATTATCAATACAAATAATATTGGATGTGTCTCTAGATGTGAACTCTACAGGGCAAATATTGGACAGTTTTCTTCAATATCTAAGGTTTCACCCAATGTCATTCAACAGTTTGTAAGTCCTTGTTTGAAATATTAAGTGCAAATGGAAATATTGCATATTTTCATAACTGCAAAAAACTAGCAATATTTCCAATATAGTGTGATATAAACCAGCATTTTCAGTTAATGGTTTTGTCTCCCACTTTGGTGTTTCACACCATACACCTCAAAATGTGTGTGTCAGTTATGAAAATATGAACATAAATATGAAAATATGAATAATAATTGGCAAACATAAATTTTTTCACTGTAGGACATCCTGGACTAGCATTCATAATACTTCTTGCCCTTTCTAATACTGCCTATTATTAGCTGGTAAGTAGCTTGGTTAAAGAAGACAGACCCAAAAAAGTTCTGGTTGACATAAGGAGGTGTGGATGTGAACTGTAAGTGTGCAAAAAAAGGTGTTTTAAGTTAGTTAAGTAATAGTTTTTTTTTTGCTATTGAGCAAGTTAATTTGAGAGAGGAAGTCTTTATGCAGATTGTTTTTAATTGAGTGGGTTGTGTGGATGGATTGGAAGATAACCATGTCATTGACATATGGGGGTGGGTTTTGCATAATGGTGAAGGTTTTCACCTCATAGATATAGGGACCAGAGGTTGATTCTAAACTCACATTATTGGCTAGGTTTAAAATGGCTTTTCAGGGTAGTTAGCCTAGTATGAACCTATGAAGAATGGAAGTTGGGGAAGGTCAAGTGTAAGCTTATTTATAAAAATGGAGAAAAAAGAGAGGCTAGTGTGGAGCCTTGAGGAAGTTCTTTATTGTAGTCCTGCACAGTCGAAATATTCTCCTCCAATTTAAGCCATGTATCAGTCAGTATACATACATCTACATCCTCCAGGGTGAGAAGGTCTTGTAGAGTGCAGAGGTTTTTGTTTAGGCTCCCAACACTGACCTATAATACTTCATGTTATCCTTTGCTCTTATAGTTATGTTGGTAGGTATATCTGGCATTGCCAGAAAAGGTATTATGGGGCTAGTGAGCATCTTTGTGTTTGAAAACCTAGAGGGGACAGGTGCAGACCATCCCTGGTGAAGCAATGTGGTCTGTCATTCATAGGTGTGTACTAGGCTAATGGCCCTGGAGCCTTTACAAGCCTAGCCCATAGAAGTGCCCTAGGATCGTGCCGCTCTACGTTAGTTCCCAGTGCCTCTATCAAGTAGAGCCACTGGAGTGATCCCTGGGGGTGAACTTTCTATTACCCATCCAGTTATCAAGATTTCTCTTAAGGAGGGAGAGCAAGGTGCTCTACTTGACATGTATGGGAAGTCTATTCCAGAGCATGGGCAGTCTCTGGGTGAGGAACCTGTCCCTCCAGCATGGTCTGTTGATGGTGGTTATGAGGTTGAGGTCTCTGGAGCATGTGGTACAGAGGGATAGGGATTTCCTTAGATGTAGCATTTCTAACAGAGCTAGGTCAGACATGACTTTGTAAGTCAAGCAAAGATTGCCTCTAAGTAGGTGATATGAGACAGAGAATAGCTGGAGTCTTTTGAATCTGTCTGTGTAGGACATGTGTTTCATGCCTAGGATCCAATTCGTGAGGTACTTCTGTGGCCTCTCCAGCTGTTGCAGGTGTCTAGTGAGGTACATGCCAAATGGGGCATTATACTCAGTGATTGGTCTAATGAGGGAAGAGTAGAGAGACGATGACCTCTTTCTTCCTGGATGCAATACCCTTGGTAATGAGATGTGCCACATAGAAGGATTTTCTAACCACAGAGGCAATGTGGTGGTCGAAGGAGAGGTTGCTGTCAACCTGCGTCCCTAGATCTGTTATAACGCCTTCATTGGGCTCCCATCGATGTGGTAATTAGTGAGAACTGAGATTTTACCAAAGAGGATGATGACACATTTTTTGGCATTAAGCTTTAAGGCCATGGTTTCGACAACAGTCATTGGTATCAGTGAGGCCTTTCTGTAGGATGTCTGCATCACTTGGGGAGTTAATAATGGCTCCCAGCTTGCAGTCGTCTGCAAACTTTGTCAGCCAGAGTCCCTTTGTGTTGCCCTGGACTTCTGAGAAGTAGATGCCAAACAGGAGAGGACCCAGGACCGATTCCTGTGGGACTCAACTCGTGACTGGTCAGCAGTCTGACTTGGAGTCTACTACTTTCACACTGTGTGTTCCTTTTGTGAGCCAATTTGCAACCCACCAAGTGATATAGGGGTTGATGCCTAGTTTGGTGAGTTTATTAATAATTCCTGAGTGAGGAATGATATCAAAAGCCTTGGCCAGATCGAGGTAGGCTGTATGCAGCACTGCCTAACCTTCATCCAAAGCTCTGGTGACTGACTCAAAGAAGTCAACCAGGTTGAAACACAAAACGGCAGCCAAACTGAGTAAAAAAGAAAAACAATGGCACGGTAAACTAGCGAGAAAGTCCACAAATATGATAAAATAGAACTGTTTAATAGAACCGTTTTAAGCGCTTTTTGTTAGCCTGACCGGCAGACTTCATCAGAAACAAGTTCAAACAGAAGAAAACTCTTCTTTATATAAAAACAGGTGGTTAACATTAACCAATTACATCACCTTTGTTTTAATGAATGAAAGGACCATGATGTTAGTGACAACTACATATGCAAGTCAAAAGCAGCAATTCACTATGTAATCATGACTCCAAAATACCAACACTCAACACTTACTAATCTATAAAACAACCTTTACAAACTTTTGAGAATAAATAACATTTCACCTCTTTAAACTTTTTAATTTAAGAATACTGCTGATAGAACAGGTGTCATTTAAGCCAGGAGGATTGTAGGCATTCAGCCTAACTTGCCAAGTTAATTCAAGTTCTTCTAGTTTTAATGGTCTAGGGCCGCCCCTACTGTCATACTTGACTCGGTCGATGATAATAAACTTAAAGGCATGATCTTTATTAGTAGAAATATACTTGGCTAGGGCATTCTCTAATTTGTTTATTGATGGCGTATTGATGCTCATAAATTCAACATCCAAAACAAACCTCCTGCACGAGGACTATTGCACGGCTCCAAATTCAAATAAGATCCAAAAAAAATGTTGAGCCAGCAAACTGTGACCTGAAAAAGACATTTATTAATTATTATAGTATAAAAACAAGTAACCAGACCGGTTTGGGCTGGTAAAAAACACAGCCTTCATCAGTGTAAACCAGAAGAATCAAATGCTACTGTTTAAATACATTCAAGTGCAACTCCATTGGTTCATTTTCAAAATTGCTCATTAAGGCCAGGTGGGAATAATCCACCTAACTTTACAATCCATTTCTTTTCTTTAGAATCTAGAATAGAATGCCATCCAGTTTTGTTAAATTTGTTACCCTTGACAACATCAATGATCATGAAAGAAAATTTTGCAGTTTTATGTGTCAAACAATGTTTATACAAAGCATTGTTAACTTTTTTATTTTTAATGTTACTTACATGTTCAGAGATTCTCAGCCTGGCAGGACGAGATGTTTGTCCAATGTAAAAGGATCCGCGGATGCATGTTGCCAAATAGACTAACCAGTCGCTGCTAGAATTAGCAAAAAATTGGATGTCATAAACCATAGCACAATTTTTACTCATAAATTGTTTAGATTTGGTTACATTTATCACAATTGATGCAGTGGCCACATGGGAAGCAGCCAATCAGAGGTTCACCAGTCAAGGTGGTTTGTTGTGAGTGAGCGTGCCCAGTGTCATGAGTATGTTTGTAATGGTTAAAGCAAGATGCCAAGTTCTTATCTTTACGAAATGAAAACAGGCATCTGTCCGGTATTATGTTGGCTAGTTCTTGATCACATTGTAATATGTTCCAGTGTCTATGTATGCTGTTGATTAATAAATCAGAATTCCTGGCATAAGTGGTTACAAACCTGATAGGTTGGGGTTCCTCACTGTTCCGTGGTTTGTAGGTTAACAAATCCTCCCTGTGAGGTGTGTTGGCCCAATTGCTGGCTTGCAGAACATGTCCCATATGATATCCCCTGGATCTGAATCTGTTGGTCAGGTCCTGTCTGTGTTCTTGAAAATAGGCTTCATGGGAACAAATCCGCCTCATTCTTATGAATTGAGATTTCGGGATATTTCTAGCGATGTGAAGAGGATGGAAGCTGGATGCATGGAGGACAGTATTGCATTCGGGGTACTTCCTAAAGACCTGTGTACTTAGTGTGATCAGGTTGTCTGTTGACCAGAACATTAAGAAAGGTGATGGTACTTACATGATAGTTTCCTGTAAATTGTAGACCCCATTTGTTGTCATTCAGGTAAGATATAAATTCAGCTAGATACTCTACATCTGCCCTCCATACCATCCAGCAATCATCCAAATAACGTATCCAGATGTCGATTTCATCCAAATAGATATTGTGGCTTTTATCATAAATGATTTGATCTTCAATGAAGGCCATGAATAGGTCAGCATAGATGGGAGCAAAAGACGCCCCCATTGCTGTACCCTTAGTTAGGCAAACTAAGGGTACAGCGATGGGGGCATCTTTTGCCCCCATTTATGCTGACCTATTTATGTCCTCCATGCATCCAGCTTCACACACTTCACAGGGAGGATATTTTAACCTACAAACCACGGAACAGTGAGGAACCCCAACCTATCAGGTTTGTAACCACTTATGCCAGGAATTCTGATTTATTAATCAACAGCATACATAGACACTGGAATATATTACAATGTGATCAAGAACTAGCCAACATAATACCAGACAGATGCCTGTTTTCATTTCGTAAAGGTAAGAACTTGGCATCTTGCTTTAACCATTACAAACATACTCATGACACTGGGCACGCTCACTCACAACAAACAACCTTGAAGGGTGAACCTCTGATTGGCTGCTTCCCATGTGGCCACTGCATCAGCTGTGATAAAGTAACCAAATCTAAACAATTTACGAGTAAAAATTGTGCCATGGTTTATGACCTCCAATTTTTTGCTAATTGAAGCAGCGACTGGTTAGTCTATTTGGCAACATGCACCCGCGGGTCCTTTTACATTGGACAAACATCTCGTACTCTCAGGCTGAGAATCTCTGAATATGTAAGTAACATCAAAACTAAAGTTAATGCCTTGTATAAACATTGACACATAAAACTGCAAAATTTTCTTTCATGATCATTGATGTTGTCAAGGGTAACAAATTTAACAAAACTGGATGGCATTCTATTCTAGATTCTAAAGAAAAGAAATGGATTGTAAAGTTAGGTGGATTATTCCCACCTGGCCTTAATGAGCAATTTTGAAAATGAGCCAATGGAGTTTTACTTGAATGTATTTAAACAGTAGCATTTGAGTCTTCTGGTTTACACTGATGAAGGCTTTGTTTTTTACCAGCCGAAACCGGTCTGGTTACTTGTTTTTATCCTATAATAATTAATAACTGTCTTTTTCAGGTCACAGTTTGCTGGTTCAACATGTTTTTTTGGAGCTCATAAATTCTATCATGGAGTCTTTCCTATATAAAAAGTAGGACAGAATTTACACCTAGCCAAGTAAACAACAAAACTAGAATTACAATTAAATTTGTCTTTGAGTTTATATTGTATACCGTTAATATTAGAATTATTAGTAACCTCCACAAATTTACAATAATTACAACTTTCACACTTATTCATACCATTACAACAGGCTGTTGGGATACATTTTTCTAAGAGGGTCTTTAAATTCTTCCCTCTTCTAAATGTCACCCTTGGAAAATCACCTACTTTAGAATAGATATTTGGATTTGTTTTAAGTAGTTCCCAATTTTTCTGTAATATTCCAATACATGAATAACTGTGTGTAGTGTATGTGGTGATGAAACTTAGTGTGACATCCTTAACCTCACTATTCAACATACTAGGACTAACCACCAGATTCTCCACTAAATTATTACAAGTACTAGAAGGAATAGGTGAAGTTTTAACGCTTAAGAGTGGTGTCTACACTTTATCCACTCTCTTAGCCTTAACCTCTTTTATAAGGCCATCTAAAAGTGATTCAGGGTAGCCACGGTGCATAAACATACTTTTCAAAATGGAGCATTCTTCAAGAAAGTCTTCATCTAGACGTATCATTCTTGAAGCTCTCACAAATTGGCCTTTAATAACTGACCTCTTTTGATAAAATGGGAGGCTACTGGAAAAATGTAGGAACGTGTTAGAATACGTACTTTTCCTGTATATCTTTGCTACAAAACTACCTAAATCGTAGTTTTTTACTAACCAGATGTCTAAATACGCTATAACGTCAGTCTTAAATGTAGAAGTGAATTGTAGGAAATGAGTTGCACTGTTGAAATAATCCAACACGTACGTACTAACACATTCTTCTCCATTGATGAGAATAAAAATGTCATCAAGGTATCTTGTATAAAAAACAAAAGAATCGCAAATAGTGTTTTTCTTAAATACGTATTCCGATTCCCAGTATGCCATAATGAGGTTTGCAATACTAGCTCCGCAAGGTGACCCCATCGCTACCCCTACTTTTTGCAGAAAAAATTGGTCCTGGAACATAAAAAAATTATGAGATAGTACTAAATCAATAAGTTCCGTGACCAAACTAATTTCTGCAACAGTGGCCTTATTTTTCTTTAACATTAAATCCACCCATTCTATCCCAATCTCATGAGGGGATACAAGTGTATAAATCTCTCACGTCTATAGTGAGGAAATTGAAGTTCACATTGAATTCTAAGGCCTCGATCTTTTTCAAAAATGTCCATGAGTCCTTGTAAATTTGGTTCTCATGACATAAATATTTTTGCAGAATAGCATCCACCATTTTAGCACAAGAGTAGGTAGGTGAACCTCGACAATCGACCAATGGCCTCAGGGGAGGATTTTCCATACTCTTGTCTGTCTTGGGGATGCCAATATGAACAGGTATCTAGGGTAAGTTGTTGACAGATAATTATAAATCTTCTGTTCAATTCTGCCTTCAATATACATATCCTCTATATAGTTTTTAATTAAACTGTATGCCTTATTAACCTCTGAGCGTGAACTTATATCATACGCATTGGTATTCAATAGTGCATTCATACGTTGTTGGTAATCAGCGTTGTGGAAAACAACTAAACCACCACCCTTATCTGGTTTACAAAAACGTAAACCCTGTGACTTAATGTAATGCAAGTATTCACGTTCATCCCTGTTGATATTATAAAAAGCCTCATGCTTAAACCCAACTTTTACAGCATGTCTAATGTCCAGTTCACAAAGTTGTTCAAACATTTCTAAAACTGGATGCAATGGGGGGGGGGGTTATACGTGCTAGGGATGTGGAATTTATCAGGGTTATCGATATTCAAAACATCACCCATGATTAAATTAAAATTCAACTTCAATCAACCAGGTTGAGCAGGCATGATCTCCCTTTCACAAAGCCAAATTGCATGGGGTCTAGAGTTTGGAGACTTCCTATGTCTTTGTTAATCAGGTCCATGATGATGCGCTCCATAGCTTTACATATCAGACTTGTCAGGCTAATGGGGCGATAATTCACAGGGTCTGTAGTTGCTTCATCTTTATGGAGAGGGATGACTGTAGCAGTGCGCCTTTCAGTAGGGACAAAGCCTGAGGTGAGGCTGTGACTGAACAGGGCACACAGATGTGGTGCCAGTTCACTTTGTAGTTCATGTAGAACACAGCCAGTGATATTACTGGGTCCCATGGAAGCTGTATTCTTGGCTTTGGACAGTACAGCTTTAACCTGTGCTGCAGTAATGCTGGGTGCCTGGCATTCTTCCGGTATTGTGATTGGTCTTTGGGGGGGGGGGTGTAAAGTTGGCACTGAATCTGTCGGCCAGTATATTGGCAATATCTGTTGGCTCAGTATTGGAGGTACCATTGTGCAGTAACTCAGAGCAAATCTGGGTATTGCCGTGGAGGTTCTTGATATAACTGTAGAAGGCTTTATGATTGTTTTTAGTGTCTGATGCAGTTCTGCCTTCATAGCTGGCTTTAGAGGATTTAATGAGGGATCTCAACTTTTTGTTGAGGCTAATAAGGGAGTTTTTCCAGTCTTGAGACTTCACCTTTTTGTGCAACAGTTTCTTCCTTCTGTTGTAGAGTTTATTAATGGCAGGGGACCACCAGATTGGCTTCCTTTTTTGGAGGAGAGGATCTTGGTTCTGTTGGGTATGGCTAGTTTGATGCATTTATGTACATGTTCGTACAGTGCATTGGTGTATGACTGTGCAGTCATGCATCTGTTTTCCATTGACATGGGTGCTGTGAAGGTAGCCACCTTTGTTTTTAGGAGCCCAAAGTCAGCTTTGGAGATGTTTTTTAAGGTGGTTACCTTTGTGGGTAAGATGTGGATTTCCATGGTGATTAGTTTTTGGTCAGATCTGACCAGGGAGGGATTGATTACTAGTGTAGAGCAACGGTCGCCCATGTTAGTAATAACCAAGTCAAGGATGTTGCTTCCTCTAGTGGGGGGTCAGAATGAGATGGTCCAGGGCATTGGAATTGATGAATTCCAGGAAGCATTGGGCCAGTGTATTGGTGCTTGAGTAGTTCTCCCAGTTGATGGATGGGAAAACGGAACTGAGGCCATGGCCTCCCAGTCTGACAAATATTGTACTATCTTTGAGTGCCACTAAAAGCTAAGCCAGTTATTGAAGTTTATTATTTTTTGCTGATATTGCAGCAGCATCCTTGGAGATAGTAAAATGCTGCTCAGTGCTAGGCTTATATTTGCCTGAGGCAAATAGTCATCATCGTCTCTTTTCATATATAGTCCATAGAGGTATGTCTCAAGTTGTTAATACTGACATGCAAGTCATACTGTTGCTTGCTATTCAAGGACTTGAGTTTATGCATGATCTGATGGAGTCTGACACCAGACAAGCAGCTGGCAGTCAGTCTGTCCTTTCTCAGCCTGGTAAGAGAGACACCTGTGTATTTTGCTTTGGACTCTGATGACTAGAATTTTTAATTTGGGTAGATGTCTCCCTTATGGGCTTAGCATCCAGGATAGGCAATCTGAAAGTGTTGCTGACAGTATTCAATGCCTGTGTTACTTTTTGGAGGCGTTTGTGGTTTAGGCAAGTTGGTCTTAAGAATCTCAGGATATGATGGACTGAGTTGTATGATTTTCATGGTGATTTGTGTGTTTACTGTTGACAGTCCTGATGTCTTGGTTGTTTGAGTGATGTTTGGCTTCCAAGGACAGTATACAAGTACATTTCTCTCACAACACTATGCTCTTTAAGTAGTAGGTGACCGTTAGCAAAAGAACAACTCTTAAATTGTTTCAAGATGCCAATCTCAATCAGATTAGTTACAGATGTTGGGGAGGCAGTACTGGTACATGGTTTCAACAGGAATGATGTTGGGGGGTTAGTTTGGTTCTAAGTTACAGGTGTGTAGGGTATCTGCTGGCAGTACCATCTGGGTTTGTCAGTTTCATTAGACAACTAAAATTCTGTTTTCTTGGCTAGGTGCCATTTACTGCAGTTTCAGAGCATCTTAATTGTGCTTAGTGCAGTTTACTGTAACCACAAAATTAGAGCACTGAAGCCTGTTTGGTTTAGCAAGGCTTCTTACAGAGGGAAAGCACTTAATCACGCAACCCACCATAGGACGAGTCTAATGGTGGCAGTGCTTAGCTCATGTCTTTTCTTCCCTTTTTTGTTGAGAAATGCTGTTTGGAATGCTTGGGGGATGCCAAAATCAACAGAACTCTTTTATTTGTGTTTAGAACTTGCCATGCTTTGATTCAGGCGGTAATAGCAGCAGACCTAACAGGCAGAGGTCACGTTTAAGTGCAAATTATATTGGGCAATGTCTAGCAGAATTAATTAAAAAAAACTCAGGGTATGAGCAGCTAAAGGTATCACAGAACTTGCAGTAAATCACAGTTCTCCCACTACTGCAGGTCAGACTACAAATCTATGGCAGCAGACCAGGCAGAGAGAACCAGTAATGTACTGTTAGGCAAAATAGAGTAGTGGCTGGTGCACAGATACTGTAGTAAATCACAATACTCTCACTTATTGTGATTCAGCCTAACAAATCTATGGCAACAGACCAGGCAGTAATAAGTATACTTTTAGGTAAAAATACATCAGTAGTAGTTTGAGTACAGATCATTGTCAGTGGTGCAACAGAGATAGCACACACTCCTTTGATGGAGGAGACTGTGTATTCTGTTCCTACACCAGGGAGCTGGACTGCTGACACTACAGTGCAGCACAAATGATGCACCTCCTGAGTGTGTCATCCTTCAGATGAGATGTTAAGCTGAGGCTTCTTATGCCTGAGCTTGTGGTAGCTCAGGTGGACGTAAAAGATCCCATGGCACCTGTCGAAAAGAGTAGTAGATGATGTCCTTCTTTTCAGTGTTGCAGTATTGTTTACATATGGGTTGTATTCCACCCATTGACCCAACGTCCGGCCTGTATACAAAAGCTTATATCCACTGCCAGTATGTGGGACATCGTACATAGGTACTGATGATGTCAGCCATAAAAAGGACGTCCGCACTTACCATCCTCAGAACTTTTTTTGCCACCATTCTGAAAGGTTGACTCTTGCAATGGTCTGTTGGGGATTTATTTTATCACCACTGCCGTTTGCTGCTGTTCATGTAAGCTAGGAAGGGCAAGTGTTGGTGTGTAAGGCAGATTCCACATAGTCACAAGCTTTGTCTTTTTTGTTTGGGGCCTAGTCACGGTCACTGTTCTGTTCTGTTTGCCAGGCCTTTATGCCAAAGACCTTGCATAGCCATTTTTTGGCCTTAAGAATTTACCTTGAAAATCAATGACTCAAACGTCTGGCTAGGGACATTATGGAGGGTTCCACAAGTCCTTTGGCTGAGCCAAGTTTGAAGAGGAAAGTAAGTAAGTTAAGACCTGAATTCTCTTTGGCTAAGCCTGCCTCCTCTGACATTCTCCTTGAGGTCAGTGAAGACCCGCTGATACATTTGGAGGTCGGGTCCATTTTTTTGGCGGGTACCTCTGGGGAAGCCTTCGAGGATGTGGATCTTAGCACGTCTGAGTCTATGCAGATTTCCAGTTCGGGTGACTTGGGTGAACTGTGGCTTTTGCTGGAGGACTCTGGTGATGCTCCTGCCCCTCCCAACTAGAGATCAGGCGGATGTTAGGCCTACGTCTGGGCCCTCACCTCTAGCAGAGAGGCATGTTAAAAAGAAACAAAAAAAAGCAACTATCCGAACATCTCCTCTACCTGTGTGTTGGATTAGGGTGCATTTTCACAGGGTCTTATTAAGGCCTTGATGGTGTTGAGGTCTTCGGATTCTTCTTCGCTCCCTATTCCTGTTTTTACTTCTCCAGTACTGGCTTCTGGGTCTCGGGGGTTTTTCCTCTGTTCAGGCTTCAGAGTCTCAGGGCCTTGAATCTCACTATGAAGATTGTTCCTCTGATTAAGATTCCCTGCATACTCCACCCAGATGCCTTCTCCTGAGGAGGAGACTAATGGGGAGATTCCCCAGTAGAAGAGCTTTCTTTTGGGGAAACTATTAATAAGATGAGGGATTTTTTTAAATGGGATTCTTCCTAGATTTCTGAGGAACAAAAATATTAACAGTGATCTACTTCAAATGGAAGTCCCTGCACCCTCTGCAGTTCTTTCTGCTTTCCTGGATGCCTTTGCACCATCTTCTAAAATCCCTGACTCCCAAGCCCCCCTGCCCCTAAGAGACCAGGCAGATTTTATAAGGTCCCTGATGACTGTAAGTTCCTTAAGTATCCCTCAGCTGATCCAGCTGTGGTCTCCATTGTCTTTGACAAATCCTCTTATTTGTCTCCTTCTGCTAAGCTGCTTCCCTCTGATGAGGAAAGCAAGATATTGAAAAGGCTGTGTAACAAGGTATATACTGTGTCCATCTTAACTATTAGAGCCATTAATTACCAGACACTTGTCCAGGTACTCTTTGACTTTGTTTTCTCAGGTCTTGCCCCAATTACTAGACATAGAGGACAAATCTTAGGTTCTCTCTCTTTTGTCTGCATCTTCACAGGTAGCTAGACATTCAGTTAGGTGCAGCTGTGTTGCAGTGGGGGCATCTTCCAGAGCTGTGGCTTCTGCATGTGTTCTTAGAAGGCATTCATGTTGTCGGCTCCAGTCATTACCTGATGACATAAAGGCCAAGCTGCTTGATGCTGCTTTAGCTAATTCTGCCCTTTTTGATTCAGCTGCTGCAGAACTTTTTAAATCTCTGCAGGAGAAAGTAAAAGAGCTCCAAGACTTAAAGCACTTGTCTCCCAGGTCCCCAAATTCCATAGGAATTTTTCTGCCAAGGCTTCCTTTGTCAGAAGGCCTGGTCTTTCTTCCTCTTCTGGACCTAGTTCTAAGAAATCTTCCAGGAGACCTCTTCAGTCAAAAACTGCTGCTCCTGCTCTTCCTTTTCAACAGCCGTTTTAGGCCAGACCCATCTCTCTCTGATAACCAATCCCTTCTTCCAAGTCATACCCCTCTATCTCTTCGCCTTTCTCTTTCCCTTTCAGCCTGAATGGAAATCCAGTCAGGACTCATGGGTTCTTTGTATCCTCCAAAAAGGATACTTTATAACTTGGAAGACTTGTTCACCCTTCCAGGAGATACCTCAACCCTCTTTCCTGTCAACTTCATCTTTTTCCTTGGTTACTAGCTCAGCTTTTCAACCAAGGCACTATTTAGACTATTCTTCCAGGAAAAAAGGGAAAAGGGTTTTACTCCAGGATGTTTCTTGTCCCAAGAAAAGATGGTCCTTGGAGGCCTATTCTAGATCTCTCCCACTTAAACACCTTCCTGGAAGTGCCTTCTTTTCGAATGCTGTCTCTGCAAACTCTTTCCCCTTATTCCTCCTCACTCCTACTTGGCTTCTCTGGATCTCAAGGATGTTTACCTACATATCTAAATTCACCCACAGTACAGGAAATTCTTAACGTTTCTCTTTGGATTCTTTGCACTTTCAGTTCTCTGCCTTGCCTGTTGTTCTTTCCACTGCTGCAAATGTTTTCACAAGTGCCTGGTTCCAGTCATTGCCTTCCTAAGTGTCCGAGGGAGTCAGGTTTATTTCTGTTTAGACAACCTTCTCTTTCTAGCCAGCAGTCCGACTCAACTAAAACTAAACCTCAGACAAGCCATCCTTTTCTTCAGGGCCTAGGGTTTACAATAAATTTCAAAAAGTCCAGTCCAACTCCTCAAGACGTCATTCTCTTAGGGAGCATTTTCAGTATAGATTTGATGATGGTTTACCTCCCTACAGACAAGGTTCTTTCTCTTATGGGCTACATGGAGGCCATTCTGCCTCTTCCATCCATCTCGGCTACGGAATTTTTGAGACTTCTCAGATTCATGGCTTCCATGATTCTCATGCTGCCTTTTGCAAAGCTGCACATGAGAAAGTTTCAGTTCTGAAGACAACTTGGTCTCAGCATGCTCATCCCTTGGAGTTCTTGGTTCCTCTTCTCCCCTGCCTGAATGCAGAGGCCATTTGGTGAATCCAGCAGTGGTTTGAGTCCAGGCCTTCCTCATCTCTTACCAGCCTTTTCAGCAGCTTTCTATAGATGCCTCAGACATAGGTTGGAGAGCTGGTTTCCTTCTCAGCAGAGGGAACACATCACATCAACATCCAGGAGATGAAGGCTTTTATTCTGGCCTTGCAAACTTTTCACCCTGGTTTCTTACCAGAATCTCTCAAGATTCTAACAGACAATACTACTGTTCTCTGGTACATAAATGAGCAAGGGGGGACCAAATCTTAATTTCTTTATTGGCTAGCCGTCAAGGTGTGGGAATTGTCTATCCAATACAAGGTAACACAGCATGCTGTGTGCCTCCCCTCAGCTCAGAACTCAGTGGCAAACACATTAAGCAGATCCATGACACAATCCCACGAGTGGATGCTCCACAGGAATGTATTCCTGGATCTAGTTCACTGGTGGAGTACTCCACATATGGACCTCTTTGCCTCCCCTCAGAATAGACAACTTCCTCTCTTTTGTGCCAGGGTCCCTCACCCTCAGGCTTGGAAGGTGGATGCCCTCTCTTTTTTATAGAAGAGGATGTTTCATTATGCATCCCCCCACTTCCCTATTATTCAGAAATTCCTGCTGAAAATTCAACAGGAGAAACCAAAATTCTTGCTGGTGACCCCCATTTGGCCAAGACAGCACTAGTTCCATCTTCTGCAGTTAGCCAAAGGCCATCACCACAAGTTGCCTCACAGGTTTGATCTACTCGCACAGGACAAGGGATGCTTGATCCATCCACATCTGTCAACTCTGAAGATGACCTTGTGGGTGATCAACTTCTGACCCCTTTCAGGCACCTTTTCTCACAGGACATCCTTAGGGTTTTGCAGGAGGCCAGGAAATCCAATACTAGGAAATCTTACATTTCCAAATGGAAGAAATTTTCTGTCTGGTGCTATAAAAGATATCTAGACCCATTTTCTGTGGACATTCCAGTAGTACTTTCTTACCCATGTGAATTGCTTAACAGTGGCCTCTCTTATTCCTCAGTGAAAATCTACTGCTCCGCTCTGTTTGCCATTGACACCTCCATTAGCTTCCAGACTCTAGGTTAAACTTTTCCTTAAAGTTGTCCTACACATCAAACCTCCCAGGAAACCATTGCCTCCTCCTTGGATCTCACTAGATTTTAGAGAAGCTTACCCAGGCTCCCTTTGAGCCTGTGGCCTCAGCTCCTCTAAATTTTGCACTTGGAAAACAGTACTTCTGGTAGTCTTGACTTCTGCTGGAAGAGTCTGTGAGATTCGGGCTTTCTTGGCTTCTTCCCCTTTGTTTTCCCACAAGGATAGTGTGTCTTTAAGAACTAGCTCATCTTTCATGCCTAAAGTGGTGAATGAGTTGTCTCCTAATCAGTCCATTCAGTTGCCCACCTTTTTACCTTCACCGCATTCCTCTAGTGAAAGAATTTTACATTCCTTAGACGTGCACAGGCAACTCAGATTTTACCTGGACAAAACAAAATCTATAAGGAAGTCTGGTCAACTCTGTGTCCTTTTATCTCTGGGCTCTGGGTTTACCTGTTTCCAAACTTTTTTTCTTGAATTTCTAGAGCTATTGTGTTTTGCTGTGACTTTCATGGGAAACCTCTATGATCTTCTGTCAGAGCCCGCTTTCTTCAAAGGCCTAGATGCCCATTCCATTTTGGAAGGTGCTACTTGGTCATCTGTTCATACCTTTCTAAACATTAAAGGTCGGATGCAATCTCTAGATCCAGGAGGGGTTTGCTAGAGCAGTGCTGCATGAATTTGTAGAAAATGTTTCCTCACTTTCTTTCCTGGGTTCCTTTTGACCTGTTGTACTCTCTCATATGTAAAGAATACTGCACCATTGAATAGAAGGACATAGAATCGTTGTGTAAAATCTTGCCATAATCATAGATCCATAGATGTCCTCTTCTATGTTGCAGTATTCTATCCCACCCACCTTCCCCCCTACAACTTGTTTCTTCCTAGGATGACTCCCTTTTTGGCCTTAGGATTCTTATTCCTCATGGGGTTAACTTATTCTGAGGATAGTGCATACGGACATCCCTTTTATGGCTGACGTCAATACCTACTTGTGATGTTTCATGTACTGGCAGTGGCTATAAGCTTTTGTATACAGGCCAAACGTTGGGTCAATGGGTGGAAAACAACTCGTATGGAAAGAATACTGCAACATAGAAGAGAGGGGCATCTATGGTTATGGTAAGATTTTACACAATTGTTCTTTCCCCGATGCCCTGACAGTATAAATACCATCTCAGGTTTTCCCTGAAAAGAAGCTACCAGCCTAGTTGGACTAACCTGATATACAAAGATACATAAATGAAACATGTTGTTAAGTTACAGTACTCTCACTTATTGCAGTACAGCTACAAAATCTTTGGTACCAAACCAAATAGAAATTCAAGTGATTACTTTTTAGACTAGAAACAAAAATATAGCAGAAGGGTACAAAAGATTGTATCAAAACAGAGACCGCAATAAGTGCAATTGAAATAAGTAAGTAAAAATGAAATAAATGCTTTTTCCCCTTTTGTCGAAAAAAGCTGTTGGGAATGCCTGAAGGATGCCAACACCAATACAGCTCTTCTGTGTGTTTAGGTCTTACCACTCTCTTCAGAGTCATACTTTCCCATTATGTACCCACCCCACTGTCAAGGTTTTCTTCACCATGCTTCCAGTGAAAAAGATGGCACAGCCTGAATATATGTGATTAAAGAAACATTCAAGTTTTGCGTAAAACCCTAATCCAGCCACCCACACCTTTTTTTTCCTATTTTTCACATGGGGTCTGTGTGTCACTTCAACAGTGACAGTCATCTAGAACCAGGGTTTATATTGCTGGGTGGCTAGCCCTGTCGTGAATTTTATTAATTTTGATTGCTTCTGACTCCTCATTTTTCTGACAGTGTTGGTTATTTTTTTCTTTATAGAAATTTTTTTCTTTCTTTCTTGATCCTAGGCCTTTCCTTCTTGCCTTAAAACATCTGTTCTTTTTCAGCAGTGTACCTGAAAGAAATTCCATCCATCGGTGGACTCCTCTAATATTAACACTGCAAATGGAGAACCAGTGCCAAAAATAAACTAGTAAAATAACAAAAGGCACTGCCAGAAGGGTCCCACCAATGACGAGCTGCACCAAGATGAGGTTAGAAGGCTTTATTCCAAAAAAGACATTATCCACAATGCACGAAACATAAGCGCCTTAACGAATCACCAGCTTTTTCATCTAAGAAGACTTCAGATGTGAAATGCATTTCAACAAGCTAAACCTTTATCCCAACCACAAATACAATCCTGTCCCTTATAAAACCATCAAAAAACCCAATTCCCATGAATTACCACATTGATGGTAGTCCACCGAACACAGAAGACGTTATAAGAGATCTGGGAACACAGGTTGACAGCAACCTCTCTTTTGGCCACCACATTGCCACTGGTCAGAAAGTCCTTCTATGTGGCACATCTCATTACTAAGGGTTTTGCTTCCAGGAAGAAAGATGTCATTTTCTCCCCTACTCTTCCCTCATTAGGCCAATCATTGAGTACAATGCCCCATTTGGTATGTACCTCACTAGACACCTGCAACAACTGGAGAGGCCGTAAAAGTACCTCACAAAGAGGATCCTAAACACTTGCCCTATATGTTCAGATTAAAAAAAACTCCAACTATTCCCTGTCTCATATTGCCTACTTAGAGGTGATCTCTGCTTGACTTACAAAGCAATGTCTGACCCAGCTCTGTTAGAAATGCTACATCTAAAGAAATCCCAATCCTTCTGCACCACACACTCCAGAGACCTCAACCTCATTACCACAATCAACAGAAAGTGCTTGAGGGACAGGTTCATAACCCAGAGACTGCCCATGCTATGGAAATCACTTCCCATACACGCCAAACAGCACCTCACTGGCCCTCTTCAAGAGAAATATTGATGAGTGGATGAGAAATAGAAAATTCACCCCGGGTGTAAAATTTATGTACTATTATAATTAAGGTAGTCTGTACCATTACTCAATGAAAACAGAGATGGTTCATTTGATACAACATTCTTTACTCTGCATATGAAGTAGACATTTAGTATAACAATGAAAGATATACACAAATGACAAAACCGTACTTCAGCTTACAGCATCAAATCTGTAAGAATCAGTCTCTCATACAAAAGTCCCAATCTTTATAGTATATTTTTCTGCCTGCATCAGCAGTTTAGATAATTTGCCAGAATAATAAATCTTTCTTTTGAAGCTGGTTTGCTGACAGTTTTTCCATTTCTCACACATTCTGTTCCTGAAGAATAACTCCTTGACCTTGCTCTTATCTTGCACGTCCTGTTGACGAAACACAGCTGCATACAAGAGTTCATCTTGACCTGCTTGTAGATAGAGAATTTCACAAACTGCATAGTTTCTAAAAGATAAAATATTTTACTTCTGACTTCTAATAACAATGAATGTCAAGCTATATGTTTTTGCCAAGTGTTTAAACTAAGTGCACTCTGTACTACACTGAAAAGCAGAATATTTATTTTACATTTTCAGAAAAATATACTGAAAGCCATTACACTGAAAATAGAATATTTCATCTTTCACAATTCCCTCTTTTCAATTTAAAAGGCGGAAAATGACTGTTCATTTTCGACATCAGTTGCACATATTGAAACCTTTTCCATTTTATCTAGGTTAACCATCATGATTTGTTGAATTTTATACGTTTTTTGCAAATGGCAACTTAAATAGCAATTTCAGACAGTTAATATGGCTATAATGCCTAGCACTACTAATACAGGCTGTATCAACCAGTTTAACAGTTTTTTTTTCTGATTTTGTCTAACCAGTAAAGATATCCCACCAACTGTGAGCAGTGTCTTTTTTGGTCTCTTTAGCCAAACTAAGTAATTTATCTTTTGCAATGATGCTTAATGCCTCATAATACAGAATACTTTTATTCCTAAATACTCTCTGAGAATCTCAGTATTATTTAGTATGTTTTTTAAATTATCCAAAGATACAGATATATTGGGAAGCTGTATTAAGTCATAATTCCAACTCGTACAAGCATTTACTTCTATGGTTTCAGTAAACACATAGCTCTGATTATTCCATTTAAGGAAGTGAACATGTGATAAACGTCCTGTAAAAGGTAATTTTAAATTATGACCTACGTTTTGATCTGTAACCAGACAAACATGCTTAGGAGCCACTTCTATAAACATTTGAAAAGAAGATGGCATATAATGGTCCACTTACATAAGTTAACAGAATGCTACAGTAAGCATGGTTCATAGACAGGCGAATGTTGTCCACAAATTAATCCATTTTGAGTCTGTGTACAATACTCGATTTTATGTGTTTTCCCTGTCATACCTATATGATTACCTTCAGATTGTGTCAACCAATACTCATACCCTTCTGGTACGAGAAATATCATAGGTAATACCATAAATTGACACATAACAGTGGTATCAGTAACATTATAATGTGAAAACTGTCCTGTGCAGTATTGCGGAGTACAATGTTACTTTAGTATATAGTTTAATCCAATCTGTATCGGGTACCCATTTATGAAATAATTGTCGCTAAACATTTTCATTCTAGATGCTTGTAAATGTGTACAGTCTGAGAGATATCTTTTCCCACTACTTTTAAATGATTAGTTAGAATTTTAATATCAGCTGCATTAATAACTCCAGTGCCTGTGCCTAGGCCTCTTAGCAGAGTATTATACTAAGCTCTTTTATTTTGCACAATATTGTTTTGGACTTTTTCCTACAAGAGTACATTTTAACTCTTTCTGCAGTTCAAACTTAGTTTGGATCTGCAGCAAATCATACTGCAAAATTTGAGCTGAAAATGTCTGTATGACATGTACTGCAGTGGTTTTATCTGGTACACTAGAAAGGTGTTCTGTAGGATACAATTTAATTTCTTCCTTGGCTGCTTTTTTTTGCTATCTGATCTGCATAGTTATTTATTTTATATTTGTTGACCGGGCTGTCCATTTTCAGTAGATGCCTGGGGAGAAAAGCTCCAAAAGGTGCAAAAGTATCATGACTTACAATATATGCAATAGCAAGAAGTTACATTAAATAAATTTAGAACAGGTATAAAAATGTGTACAGAGTTGGCTAGAGAAAAGAAAAAAAAAACACAAAACAGGCTGAAAAAAAATCTCATTTGTAGCTTTTTGATGTGCTTTTACCTTTACGGTAATGTAGCAACCCACAAGGGACTGACTACAAACTAAATTCCAAATAGTCTGTAACACAGAAGCATGCTTGAGTGGTTTGCCCATATTATTAACAAACCCTCTCCTTGCCTATATAGACATATGCAGCCGCAGAGAATTAACTATGTATGCACTGTCTGAAAACATTTTTCTTCATATCTTATGAAGTTAGATAAGTAATACTTATCTCCTACCTTTATTGTAACTTGTTTGACACTAAATAATGCTAACTTTTGCAAACACTGCTTGACTGACGTCATGAATCAGTTTATTTAACTGAGTCTCATTCACCAAAGCCTGTATGGCATAATGTGGTGTCTTTACCCCTTTCAACATGTGTTTACTGAAGAATGTAAAGTCTTTTTCATTTTAGCATCAGAGCTGTGAAGCCACTCCTGTAAAAGCACAACAGAGTATGTGTTGGGTCCAGCTGCTGCCTGTAACACAAAGGGACGTGTTAAACTTGGAGCTACAAGTTTTGTAGCCTTGGCCAATGCTGACTTTAAATCACAAAAAAGCTGTATTTTTTTTTTGGCCCCCACTCCAGAAAGGATAATTCTTTTTGGCTAGAAAGCATGTCATGACATGAATTGTACCTTTTTACTTTTAACCTTAAACCCTGCCTCCTGCAGTGTTTGAAAGACCTGTATCTCTTTAGCTAAATGCTGTTCTTTTGTTTCAGACACAGTTAGTGTAAAATTGAAAGCATACCCTTCCCCCCCTGTAGTATACATCATTTTACTGCAGTATTGTTTATTTGCTTTATGCTGTGAGAATTGAATGTATGCTTGCCGTTTGACTGTTACCTAGACTGTGACACCTTGGTCTTAAGAAACAAAAGAGATATTGACTTAACACATGCTTAAAACAGATATATTTACATGATTTGCATTTGCTGTTGTCTGCCTTTTGCTGCACTTTAGGTAAAAAGAAAATACATGCATATCAGTCTTGTGACGTCATGTGTTTACTGCGTTTAACTACTCTCATTTGATTTTTATGCCCTATAACTGTTTTGTTATTACTGTTTAAGTGTCTTGCTGTAACTGAATGAAAGTTTGTGTTGTGTACCCTTAACCATTTTTGAAAGGTAGAATAGTACGTCGTAAATTATTCATCAGCGTAGTTAACTGCTGTTGCTTTAACTCTTTACTAACCAGATTATATTTGTCAGTATTCTGTTCTTATGCACTTCTGAAAAATTGTTTGCGTATGTTCTCTGAACTTTTTGAACTCACTCTGACTGTTTCTTAGAGAAGTTTATTAAATCTTTTTTGTTAGTTCGCCATGAACCTTGTCTACGTTTTTATCTGTTTTGTAATGTGCAGTGGTTTTATGCCAATTTTGCTGTATATAAGCCATGAAGCGCTGAGGAATAAAATTCCAGAAGCAACGCACAAGTGTATCATTGCATACAGTGCCTACATTTTTAAGAACCCAAGCTTCAAATGTAGTCGTTATTAAAAATACCCTTCTGTTCATCCCACTTAGGGAGAGTTTTCAACATTAGCTAAATGCAGCCGCAGATTCCTGTTGTGTGTAATTGAGCTCGTAATGTGTTAGTCTCCTCCCTTGCAACAGTTACGTCATGCTGTGTGGACAATTTTATTTATTAGCTCTTTTATTGTACAAATAGCTTTACTGCCTTGTTTAATAACAGTTTGTGTAAAGGTGTTAATTTCAGTCTGAGACTTTTAAAAACTGAGAAGTTTTTGTACATTTACCAGTGTCAGCATACATTTTACCAGACGCATTTCATTTATCACAGTAAATCTGAAAGTGACCCATGAGGTTAAGATCTTGCTGGTTGCTAGTTTTACCAATCCAGTCTTTAAACTCCTTCAGATCAGACTGTAAAGTACAAACTTTGACATCTACAACACCCTCTAATAAATCTTTTGCAACAGGATATATAGAAACAGGAACCATTGTCTGTGCTTCAAGCATTACTTTATCCTGGTTGTGTTCCAGATTTTGTACAATACGTTTATGACGAGACGTACAAAAAGCAACATTTAAATAAAACATTTTTGTACATTCTGTGACACTTCTGCATTACGTAGTAAAGACTTACAGATGCTAACATGCTGATTATACTATGTATTCAAATAATTCCACACATCTACATATGATTCAGATACATCAACAGTAAAATACTTGGTGCACTTCTTGGCATTTTCATGAATTGCATTCATTGTTAAAAGAAAAACAGAAGAAAATATTTACCATAAATGTTCAGGACAAGGTGGCCAGTCTTGACACGAGGATCAGTTGCGGGAGAATTTTCTGCTGTCGGTCACTAGATGCTGCTGAAGTCAGGTCTGGCAGTGTGACTCACTCTTCGTATTTCACCAACTGTGTAAAGAAAAATTACTGTACTGCCCTGTACTGTGCTGCAGTGTTTGTCCTCCAGTCAATGGACAAAGTTTTAGAAAAGAAGAGTCATCTCAAAAGAAGAACTGAGCAGGAATGTCGCACTGTGAGAGGCACCTCTACAAGTCATCCCCCTGTTGTTTTGACTGGACTGGTCTCGCCACTGTAGAATTTAAGTACTACACTAATTAAGGTAGTCTGCACCATTACTCAATGAAAACAATGAGATGGTTCATCCAATACGACATTCTTTACTCTGCAAACGAAGTAGACATCTAGTATAACAATGAAAGATGTACACAAATAACAAAGCCATACTTCAGCTTACAGCATCAGAGCTGTAAGAATCAGTGTCTCTCATACAAAAGAAAAAGTCCCAGTCTTTATAGTGTCTTTTTCTGCCTGCATCAGCAGTTTATTGAATTTGCCAGAATAATAAGTCTTTCCTTTGAAGCTGGTTTGCTAACCGTTTGTTTTTCATATTTCAAACATTCTGTTCCTGATGAATAACTCCTTGGCTTTGCTGTCATCTTGCATGTCCTGTTGACGAAACACAGCTGCATACAAGAGTTCATCTTGACCTGCTTGTAGATAGAGAATTTCACAAACTGCATAGTTTATAAAGATAAAATATTTTACTTCTGACTTCTAATAACAATGAATGCCAAGCTATATGTTTTTGCCAAGAGTTCAAACTAAGTGCACGCTGTACTACACTGAAAAGCAAAATATTTGTTTTACATTTTCAGAAAAATCTACTAAAAGCCATTTTTAACCTGTTTGTTACACCGAAAACAGAATATTTCAACTCTCACACCGGGGCTCACTCCAATGGCCCTACTCAACAGAGCATGGGAACTAAGGTCGGGTGGCACGATGTTAGGGTAATCCTATAGGCTAGGCTTGTAAAGGCTCCAGGGCCATTAGCCTAGTACACACACACACACACACACACACACACACACACACACACACACACACACACACACACACACACACACACACACACACACACAAAGAAGCCCAATGAGAGCCAAATTTGTAAAATAACCAAAGTCGGGATAAACTGTAGAATAATTCCGCTTTAATAGCCAAATTCCACAAAACTTAGCGCTTTCACCATAACACATATGGCTTCATCAGAGTCAGTGGAAAATTAAAAATCATTCGTATAAATAGTTACATCATCTAGCAACAACCAATCAACTTCCTTAATACATTAATAAATAATTAATCATTTTAGTTTAAGATAAAATTTCTCACTGAACTGTTCCAGCTGCTTTAAAAACAACACATATATTTTATAAAAATGTGAGTGTGTGTATATATGTATATATATATATATATATATATATATATATATATATATATATATATAAATAACTCTTAACACACTTAAAAATCTATAAATGTTATATATATAGTAATATACTAATATACCTATATCAACCTATACATTTATATAATACTAAATACAAATATATATGTGTTTTTTGTATAAATAGATAAACAACACATGTACTCATTTCAAAATAATTTATAATAATGGAAATAGATAATTATGTGTAATTATAATGGCCACTACAATACTTATAAAAAACAATTAATGTATAGTAAAGCTACATGTAAAAAAATCTTGTGCTATGTTAATTAATAATATAACTCCTTGACTTCAAATAGGGAAAAATGGATATGCTGTCATTAATACCCGGGTATTGTGTGGCATTTAAACTAATTTGCCAAGCTGCTTCCAACATGTCCACCTTCAGCTCATCATCACCGCCTCGTATGTCAGGCATAACTCGACCCAACACAAATAAAATAAACTTTTTAAATTTTGGACAAACTGTGGTGTGCATATATATGGCATTAAGGGTGTCCTTAATTCTAATGGCTCTAAGGTGTTGTGCAATTCTTTCCTTCAGTTTCCTAACCGTCTTTCCCACATAAAAAGCCGGGCATGATGTACAACCGGCTATATATACTACCCTTGTTGAGTTACAACAACATCTTCCTGGACAGGGGACAGACCTATTATAGCCCGCGATTGCTAAATAGGGCCCCTCATTTATGTATCTGCACATCCTACATGCCCCACATTTGTACATCCTTGAGTAACCTTTACGAACTGGTGTTTGCTCCAAAATACTTTTAATATCATTTCCTTTACTAAAGACAACCCTTAACATGTCACCCAAAATTTCTTTTGTGTTGGAACTAAAACTAAGTTCCCAAACTCTCCGCATAGTGTCCACAATAAATGGTGTCTGATGATTAAACTTCAAGATTATTGCATTATTCTTAAATCGTTGGTTAACTTCCCTTTGTACTATATTTCCACGTCTTAAAATGTGAGGAAACTGGGTAGCTATTTTTGTTTTTATTTCTCTTTTGTTATTAATCAGAAGTTTGAGGATAACCTGTCTCTAAAAACATACCTACTAATTTGTAAAGTTCTTTACAACAGTATTTTTTCCATAAACCTGGAAGCAAAAATAAAAACCTCTTCCCAGTGTAATAGTACAAGGTTAGCGAACCCTGGGGCACACTTCGCCCCCATAGCTACACCTGACACTTGCCGAAAAATTTCCCCTTGAAACGTCAAGAAGTTATTTCTTAAAATTAACTCCATTAAAGCAACTAACAGGTTGACTTTTCCTCCATCTTAACCTACCATGTTTATTTAAACTCTCCCTGAAGTACTCCAGTCCTTCCACGTGGGGGATAATTGAAAACAAATTAATAACATCAATGGTGAGAAAAGACCCTGTAAAGGTTTCATTAACCTCCCTCAAATGTTCTAAACAATTCCAAGAGTCTTTAATAGTGTGATCCACACCCAAAATGATCCCCTGTATTTCCTTATCCTCAAAAGATGCTAAAGGTTCCGTTTTTGAGCCCTTGGCCGCTACAATGGGCCTAAAAGGGGGATTCTCTATGCATTTGTGCACCTTGGGGATCCTAAACAACACCGGTGTCACCAGGTGTTCTACATTCAAAAAAATCAAATTCACCTTCATTTATTTCCCCTTGAAAAAGTGCATCTAGCATAAACAAGTCAATCTTGTGATGAGCAATATGCATTTCATTGAACGATGCAGTCTGGTATGTATGTGTATCACTTAAAATTTCATGCATTTTAGCAACGTAATCAAACCTGTTCTGTTGAATAAATCAACCAGTTGTTTAAACGCTGTTGTCACCTTCCACACCCATGGGTAACTTCCAGACCCACAATCCTTTAGGCACCTGCTTTAGCGAAACAGATTTAGTCAAAAACAAATTATCCATTTGTAGGCCCCTGAATTTGCGACACAAATCACCAAACTGATCTATCTGCTTGCTTAGTGATAACGTTACCCCTCTCCATTCGTTCCTCTCCTCATTCGAGTCTGAGAAATCAAATTTGGGTAACTGTAACCACTCTCTAAAATTTTTTTGCTCAGGCAGTGCTGCACTTGCTTCTGGAACTGCATTGTTCACCGCCTCTACCCCAGGTGGTGAATGCACCATGAGCAACTCCACTTGGGAGTCCGTCAACATATCACGTACTGCATTTCTGGCCTCTCTTCCAACCAGTAGTGTGGGTTAGTCTCTGAACCGAAGAAGTAAGCTGGGAAATTAACGCCTCCATACAACCAGAACAAAAAACTCAACCAAAAATATCGAACCAAGCAACTGGATGTTCAAAGCAAACTTAGAAATGTCAATATAATGTATTTAGTTGCACCAACACAACTAAAAATCCGCGATAAAGCGGAAAATATATTCCGTTACCCGACTTAAAGCAACCAGCAAACTCACAAAAAGAAGCCCAATGAGAGTTAAACTTATAAAATAACCAAAGCCAGGATAAACTGTAGAATAATTCTGCTTTAATAACCAAATTCCACAAAACTTAGCGCTTTCACCATAACCCATATGGCTTCATCAGAGTCAGTGGAAAATTAAAATCATTCGTATAAATAGTTACATCATCTAGCAACAACCAATCAACTTCCTTAATACATTAATAAATTAATCATTTTAGTTAAAGATAAAATTTCTCACTAAACTGTTCCAGCTGCTTTAAAAACAAACGCATATTTTGTAGAAATGTGTATGTATATATGTGTGTATGTGTGTGTATATATATATATATATATATATATATATATATATATATAAATAAAACTCAACACACATTTATTTCTGTACAGTCCTAAAGTGTTAAGTAGAGATCTACCAGTTTTTTTTTGCTGGGATCCACTATTATTAACTCTCTTATTCTGATATAATTTAGGTAGAAAAATATGCACACAGCCAGCTGTAGATTAGGCAGTGTTGCTTCTACAAAATATGCAAAGATACTGCAAGATGGATTAGATGTCATAAACATGATGTACATTGTACATCAGTAACACCCTCTGTCCAAGTATTACTGTAACAATGGCAAGGAAAAAAAAATGTAAATACTTCACTTAAAAAAACCCTGAGACTGTTTTGCAAGATTGTTTCAAAGGTTAAGTTGAGACATGTAACCTTTAACTGTTAAAGCACCCCAACAGGAGGATTGTTTGCATGGCAGCATTTTGTAATTCTAGTTGTTTCTCAAACTTATCAATTATCGCATCACTTGTTTAAAAAAAATAGTTATCAGAATATGACGCTAGTGATTGACCTCTAAAAGCCAGAATTAAAATCCCAGGGCTGCTTGCCATGGACATTTAAGTAGGGATTATTTTGCCACAGTCAAAAGGCAGAAAAGACTACTCATATGTGATGCTAAATGATGTGTCTTAGATTACAAGAAGTTTCCCTTATTTAATTCACTGTTGTATTTATTTATCCTTTGTTGACGATGTTAGTCCTGCTAGGCTAGTAGTCTCTCTTCAGGGGTACCCAAGGTGGTATTTATATTACTGTTCTGACCTATAATTTAATACATTGCTACTTTCCATATTTTAAAAACAGATATTTAACAGGTAGAAGAATTGAAGGTTTAGAAAATATGAATTACTCCAAAAGTCTTCAAGAACTGTCCTTATTTGTAGATTCCTACTGGCTCCTAAAAGGTGAACTTTGCTTAATGTGCAATGCCAAATCAAACCTAGATTTATTTGAAAACATTTTCTCAGAATGTAGAGCAGGTAAAGCAGCTGTACAAGGTCCAGGTGATCTATTAAATATAAACATGAAGGTGCAATCAGTAACATTACTCAGTGACTTCCAAATCCAGAATAAGTTACTATTCTTAGTACAGTTAAGATCTTCACTGATAGTCATCCAAAATATTCTTGACATTTATATGGATAGTAAAAATGGCAGCAGGGGATAATGGCAGTAGATCTTTAAATATGCTGTATAGACTTAATGTCTGGTGGAATGAGATGCAGGTTTCGAATAATCCTGTGAAAGTGCTTCATGCAGCCATCATGGCGTTTCAGTTCTATCAAAACATTGATGCTAATACAACTTTTGTGAAGAGCAGTTTTCTTTTTTCAGCCTGTAAGAAATCCTTTTAGCAATGTTTTGCAAATGCCCCCCCCCCCCCCGAAACATAATAAAACAACCATTTGAATGCTTTGAATTTTAGTTTGATTAGCCTTCTGCAGTGGGTAAGCACTTGGGACACTGCTTCAAGAAGCTACATTTTCGTTTAAATCTTTATTCATTCATCTCATTATTGGTTTGTAACATGAGTTCATGTATGTGAATATCAATAACTTGCATTATACGTGCAATTTTCATCATAACTCTTTTCTTTACTTTTGTGCATCAGAACATGCATATTTATAGATCCTATCAACTTATTTATTTTAGTTTTTTGTTTGAGCATTGTTTTGTATTTATTTTATTATTTCCTCCATTTGGTAATGTATCTTATCTCTGTTTTTTTTTCTTTTACAATATTCCCTACTTCATTTGTAGCAAATGTAATCCTTGATTTCCACTTTTATTACCTTTTTGGCTGCTATTAATATTATACTTATGGACTTACTGGATCTTGACAAGCCCAAACCAAGGCACTGACTTAGTGGCACGATCTCCTTGGTTAATATCCCCCAAAAATGCTTCAGTTAGTTCACAATGAAATAAGTGCTTCCAATCACACTTTTAAATTTATGGGTTTAAAACAGATTAGCCTTGGACATAGGATGGGTAATATTATAAATGTCACTGAACAAAGTGAACTTAGATGGGTATTAAAGCTTAGAGCTGAAAAAGAATTAGGTCTTAATGGCAAAATTTCTATGCAGAGTCTATTGGACGCAAGAGGTTTACTTCGTAAGTAGCCGTGAGTATATGTACATCAGGCTATACAGAATCTTTATCAATACACAGGAGCTACATTTATCTTGTTTTACATCAGAAATACATACAGCGATGGCCCTACATATGACCTAATAAAGTTGACTTAGTATTGTATAAGTATGTTTGTATGAACATGTAACCAAGGTTGAACTGCTGATAAGCACAATTATGCTTATTATATCTTTGGTTAATATCAGTCTATTTATACTATTGCTTTTAATATGTATATGCATAGAGCTATAAATATGTGTCTTATACGGTTTTAAGATGTAATTATGCCATATTTTATAGTGGAATTCATTCCGCATGCATAACAAATAGTGTTGGGGTATGCATTAGTGACTATGTAATCTGTATATATTTTTTAGGCAATGTGTAGTGATATTATTAGTAGTAGTGTAACAGTTTTTGTTTTATAGGTTCATGTAGTTGGTTTTAGTTATTTAAATAGGTTGTTTAGATATATTTCTATAGGAATTATTTAAGAATATATGGGGAATGTTAGCTAACGCTATGCGCACTAATATACATTCATAGCATATGTTATTAGAGCTATCTATCCATTTTCACATTATTTAAATTAATGGAATTTATACTGTTTATAGATGGCTTTTATTTGCTGCGGTGGTACAGTGGTAGCGTTGTTGCCTCACAGCAAGAGGTTCTCCTGTTCGATTCTCTGCTGGAGTGCCTTCTGTGTGGAGTCTGTATGTCCTCCCCGCGGTCGAGTGGCCTCCAAAAAACATGCGTTAATGGACGTGCCTTCGCTGAAGGTTGGGGGTCGGGCTGGCAACTCGGCACCATAAAAATCGATTGCCAATCATTAGCGGACTGGAGTTCCGCTGTGGTGACCCCTAACCAGGAAAAGCCGAAAAGACAAACAACAACATAGATGGCTTTTATTTGGCTTGTCATAGAAAATGCAAATAATATATATCTCTTATATAGCTATTCATTTAGCTGCATTAGAATGTAAATCTAGCGTGATGACATCATGTTGTTGCGCATTTGCGAGAGAGCAACATAGTAAGAGCTTCATCATCTACACTGAATGGATATATATCGTAAATGCGTACTTGCTGACATAACTTTGGTCTGGTTTATATATTTTTGAAAAATGGAAGATGCGATTAGATATATTGGCAGGTGATAGTTATATTTTGATTGTAAAAGAAACGAAAAACTGGTAAATCTACTTAAGTGGACTTTTACTTATTCGTAAGAATAAGGTGCTGAAGTAGAAGGTACAGTCGCATAATAGCTGTATAAAGCCTCTAGTTATCTAAGTTGCTGATATAACAGGTAAGTCTATATGTGTCAATTTAAAAATGCAGTACAGCGACGTATTTGAATGTCAGTTCTACAAATACATATCTGATAAAGCAGCGCTATTATATATATATATATATATATATATATATATATATATATATATATATATATATATATATATAGTTTGCATTTTTTATGTGGAGTAAGTGCTTGTATACATATACAATTTAGTTTTATGGCAGAATTCTTATTACTGCACTGATATATGAAGTAGCAGCTTGACATTGTTTGTTGTTGTTTTGAATTGTGTGAGTTGATTATCAATGACGCTCATTAATTAGGGGGCGTCTTTGCAGTAACATGATTTGCTACAAAGAATATTTGAATTTAATGAGTGAAAGGATATGTCTATATAACATTTTTGGTGGTTCATATATCTTTGTTTGTATATGGTCTGATGAAGCCACATTCTGTGGTGAAAGCGCTTACCTGGAAATAAATGTCGTTCTGATTTTATTGAATGGTTATATTAGTCGTTCTTCAGTATACCGTTGCTGGCTTTTGCTGTTTTGTTCATACAATACAACGGGGACTGTTTACCTACTGGGGAACATTCTTTCTTGGACTTTTGCAAAAAGAAATGTTAGCTGTACAGAATTCCCTGACAGCCTTCAAGGACCACATCCTTCCAGGACAATTATTGGTAAAGACAGACAACACCACAGTTATGTGGTACATAAACAAGCAGGAGGGAACCCACTCGTACCCTCTCTGCAGACTAGCCATAGCTCTGTGGAGCACAGCCTTGAGCTACCAAGTGCAACTACAAGCTCAATTTCTGCCAGGCAAGCTAAATTCACTGGCAGATGACCAAAGCAGAAATCTCATGGACCCAAATGAATGGAAACTGGAACCAAAAATATTCAACCTCTTGAGGAACAAATGTGGACTCCAGAGATAGACCTGTTTGCCTCTCCCCAGAACTACCAATTGGACAAATTCTGCACAAGGACTCCCCACAGTCAAGCTTGGAAAGTGGATGCCCTGCCCTTTACCTGGGAAAGCCTCTCTGTTTATGCCGTTCCCCCTCTGCCTCTCCTCTCGAAGGTTCTGCTAAAGATCAAACAGGACAAACCAAGGACAATAGTTATTGGACCAGACTGGCCTCACCAGCACTGGTACCCCCTCTTGCGCAGCATGATACTGCTGAATCCATGGCACCTGCCTCAGACACCTTCCCTGCTGTCCCAGCAGGAGGGCCAGATTCTGCACCCTCAGCTTCAAACCCTGAACCTTGCAGCCTGGATAATTCCTTGAGCTCTCCAATAGCATCCCTCAGTAAGCAGGTGCTAGATGTCATTCTGGAAACAAGGAGACATAGTACTAGAAAATCCTATGCTGAAAAGTGGAAAAGATACTGTTCCTGGAGCCAGACCCAGGGTATGGGCACTACAGTGCCCAGTTTACCTCATATTCTTCAGTACTTAACAGAAATGCACCACAAGGGCCTATCCTTCTCGTCAATTAAAATTCATGCCTCTGGAATTTCAGCACATTATAATACTGAACCACCCCTTATCTCTCACCCCCCTGTTAAAGCAATTCCTTAGAAGGGCAAAAAATTTAAGACCCCCCCCCTCCCCAGGCGAGCCCCTACTCCAGCCTGGGACCTTAACTTTGTATTGGAAAAGCTCACTCTCCCTCCATTTGAACCAACTGCAACTGCAGAGTTGAAATTCCTTTCTTGGAAAACAGCCTTCCTTCTAGCCATCACGTCAAAAAGAAGACTGTCTGAATTACAGGCCCTCATGGCAGTGGAGCCCTTCCATATCTTCCATGCAGACAGGGTTTCCTTCAGGACCAATCCTTCCTTTATGCACAAGGTGGTGTCTAGTGTGGCCCTAAATCAGTTCATTCATTTGCGTACCTTTTTCCTGAATCCACAAAACAAAGGAGAACAAATTCTGCACTCTTTGGATGCGCACAGACAACTTAGATTTTATTTGGACAGGACTAAGCCTCTCAGAAAATCTGAACAGCTGCTAGTTGGCTTTCCTGCAGGGGCAGAGGGGAAGGCCATTTCAAAGCAAACCATTTCTAAATGGATAGCCCATTGCATTAATTTCTGCTATAAGCACCATGGAAAACCTACCCCACAGGGGATAAGATCACATTCCACCAGGGCTACATCTACCTCTACAGCCTTTCTCAGAAGGGTCCCTAACAGGGACATCCTAGAAGCTGCTACCTGGAGCTCTGTACATACCTTCACCAAGCATTACCACATGCCTTTTATTTTTCTAAATCCAGAGCTGGTTTTGCCACTGCAGTTTTGCAGGACTTAATAGCTGGCCCTAAGACTCTCTAACTTCCTAGTCCCCTCCTTAGCTTTGGGAATCAACCCAAATGTAATGACTGCAACAGTGAAACATGAAGAACATAGTACAGTTGTGTACACTTACCATAAATGTAGATGTTCGAGTGTATTCACTGTTGCAGTCCTGGTTACCCTCCCTCCAGCCCCCTGACTTCTCTTGGCTCTACCTTTGCGTCTTGTTTTAGGCTTTCTGGTGTATTTGCTTTTTGATGGAGGTGTAACATAACATATAATTGCTTCACTTTGTGGGGGCACCTGACATCTGGGGCAAGAAAAACTGATGAAATGCCGTCGGCTGCATGTTTTATACCCCCGATGACCTGACATGGAAGAAGAGACAGCATCCGACGCAGGAATCCAGGACTCTGGTATTCAGGCTGGATGAGGGCTACCTGCAGGCAGATAACCCAAATGTAATGACTACAACAGTGAATACACTCTAACATCTACATTTATGGTAAGTGTACACAACTGTACTTTATATGTATTCCTATTGGAAAAATCTTTTTTTTTTGGTGCTCTCACACTGCTTTATTCTTTATAATGTTGGCTACCACTTCATAAATACAATACTTTGCGTACTTATTTCTATTTTCCCTGAGGGTTTGCAAAACCCTAACCTCTCTGCATCACTTGTACTATCACCTTGCAGCACTGTCATCTTATTCCACTTTGATCTGTACCCCTCTGCTAATGTTTTATTTATATAAATATATGTCTCAGTTGCATAGCTTCAAAGAATTCATTCAAGTTGAGTAGTCCTAAATCCCTCGATTCAGTAAGAAGAATCAACATATCCCACTATACTCTTACTCGCTTATCTTTCAAATAAATTTCTTCATCTCTATTACTTGTCATCCCCAACTTTTCTTGTGTCCTGTAAAAGCATGCTTATTCTCTATACAGGATCAATAGAGCTAAAAACATTTTCACTGCCTGAATCTTGTTGTCTTTGTCCATGTCCATTAATTTCCGGTCTCATCTGTTTTTTAAATAACCAGGAGTCCAGTGCGGACCAAAACCTAACCAGAAAAGCAAACCTCGGGAGACGGACATAAAGTATGAAAGTCTCTCCCTCAGATAATGTGCACTAGTTATTTGAAAGCCTATATTGTTTAGAACTTATCTACCTTATTCCACCTTAGAATCTGGGTTTTTTAACACTAGGTGAGCACTATGCTGCGGGAACCTGTCATCCTATACCCACCATCGCACCCCCCAGTATTCTATACTCTTACTAACACTCACTCCCCTTAAAACTATAGATTAACAATATTCCTGAACAGTAAAGAGAAAAAAGGTGTTTTAGTAGATATCCTGACTTATTCTGGCACAGGACTGGCTGATAGTTTTCTTTAGAAAAGTTCCTACTCGGTAGGTGTAGACCCGCTTCGCTCGGGCTCACTTTGTTCCCCTGCCACCCCTCATATCATTCCCACCCACCCCCCATATCATTCCCTTTATACCTGTCCAAGCAAACCACAGCTCTCTACTTCCACCCTAATCCCCTCCCCTCTATTTCCTTTCTTACAAACCTCTTCCACTTTGCACCTCCCCACACTCACCTGCCTATTCCCCATCACATCCTACAGTGGCTAACTCTCACCCCTCCCTCTCACCCTCTCCTCTACGCTTGCAAATTATCATGTCTCCTAAAACACAAACTATACTCCTACTACTGCTATTCTATGACCTCTACTACCTCACCTCCTACCACTCCCAACTACCTTCACCCCATTTCCACCCCTCCAGCTGCACTCTAAACTCAAGTGCTAAACCACAACCACATCTACAAATCTGTTCCTCCATCTTTCCCCCTACCACTCCCATTCCTAAAATAAAAATATCTCCCCCTCCCCAAACCTCTTTAAAACAAAAAACAAAAGTCTACCTACTCAAACAATTACTCCACTTCAAACCTCTACTTCTATCAGGAGACATTCATCTAACCCTGGCCCCGCAGAGTCTACCCTGAACAGTAATGCTCAAGTACCTAAACCTGCCATCCTCTCTTACTCAGAAAAGCAAGAAATGTTCTGCTCTATCACCCTCAGGAGTTCAGTTAAAGTCCATGAATTCCATGCCTGGTTAGCTAACTATACTCCTGACATAGTTACCCTAACTGAAACATGGTTGAAACCACAGTACCAAGACAGTGAACTTATCCCTCCTGGCTATAACATCCTTAGACTTGATCGGCGTAATAAAAAAGGAGGAGGAGTTTCCATACTCAACTCCAATGGTCTCTCTGTAATTAGTCCCAAATCTCCTTTACCCTCCTTTTCTACAGCTGAACTTCTACTGAACAACTTTAAACTGAACAATTTCAACACCATAACTGTAGTAGCAATCTATAGCCCCCCGGGAGATAATATTAACTTACTCGAAAACATCCTATCCCACCTCTCTGACCATCCACAACAAAACCACCATACTGGGAGATGTAAATATAGATTGTCTCTCAGTACAAACTCCCAACCCTACTTCTTGTATTAACCTGCACGGATTTGAGCAACTAATCACACCCCCTTCTTATATTAATAAATCACACCTCCCAAGCTCTCTTCTGGATTGGATTTTGGTCTCCCACCCCCAAAACTACCATAACCCCCAGACCCTTCCAAATGCCCTTAGTGATCACTGCCCTATAGCTGTCACCAGACATACTCCCCACTACACCAAACCCTGCAAGTTTATTACCACCCGGAAACTTTCAAAATTCTGTCCTGACTCCTTCATTGACCTACTCTCTAGAATTAACTGGTCTCATCTCGCCACTCTCACCTTAGATGAAGCTGTCCACTCCTTCAGCACCATCTTCCTTAATATTCTCATCTCCCTTGCTCCTCTCCGCACAATTAGAATCAAATCCAGCACAGCTCCTTGGTTTGCTAAATCTACCCGAACCCTCATGAAAAACTGGCACATGGTATGGAAAATGTGGACAAAACCCAGGACCCCTTCTCTCCTTCAGACATTTATTTTTATTTATTTATTTTACATTTGTTGATCAGGATAGTCTTACAGGAATCATGTCCATTTTCAGCGGAGGCCCGGGGAGAAAATCTCCAAAACAAACAATAACATTAAAACAATGAAGACATTTACAAATTTGATATGCACAAAGAATGGAAAAGCAAGTTCTCAGGTTAGCGTTTCCCCCAGGTTACAGTTAGGGGAAATTTTTTTACAGTAAATTGACTAGTAATTAACATTTAAGATAAGGGTTAGCCAGGTTTGTTACAGTGGCAAAGCCAGTTTAGAGCCAGATGCAGTTTGTCTGATTTTAAATTGGGTTAGGGAGGAGAGCGATGTAATATCAGCTGGGAGTAGGTACCAAACTCTTACCAACAGAGTTTGCAAAGAGGGAGTCACAGGCTACATTGTTAGTTTTGATTGTTTAAATTAGTAGTTTGTTTGAGGAGCGAAGCAGTCTTGGTTTGTTATAGGGGGTGATAATATTCTTAAGAGCTGGTGTATTATCTGGGTTGTGGAGGATTTTCTTGGCCACAATTAGAAGGTTAAATTGGTTAAGACTGGAAAGTTCTAGCCACTCAAGCTGTTTAAGGTTGATGCAGTGGTGTGTTTTAAAAGGCAGACCTGTGGCAAACCTGGCAATGTGATTGTAACATGTAGACAGTCTGTTAAGTACATACTTGTTAGATGAGAGAAGAGGGGAAGCATATAGAAGTGTTAAGTAGGTGAGAGCGGGCTATGACCATCTTAGCTGGAGGGGTTAAGAAGGCTTTAATTCTGTATAGTGACCCAGGTTTTTTGTTAACAGTCTTAATCAATTGGTTTACGTGTAGGTCAAATTTTAGGTTATTATGAATAATAATGCCTAGTAGTTTTGTAGAAGGGTCAGGGGAGAGTGTTGTCCCATCTTTTGTATTTATGGTGAAGGTAAAAGCAGTGGACCTTTGTGTGGGTGAGAATAGCAGCATTTTAGTTTTTTGGGGATTTAGTAACAATTGATGTTCAGAGAGCCAGTTTTCTATAGTTTAAAAGGTGGACTGGGTAGCAGATCTCAAATCTGCAGGAGATGTAGCTGATCAAATCAGGATGGAGTCATCAGCATACTGGATACAGCTGATATTAAGAACTTAGAAACAAAATAAAAAAAATTATCCACAAAGACAAATTGAACTTCTATGCTAACCCCCCCACACACACACACACACACACACACACACACACTACTCTAAAATCAGACCCTAAAAAATTCTGGAACTCTCTCAATCATAAGCTACATCCTGGAAACCCTTCCCCTTTAAACCCTTGCCCTAATTAAACCCCTGAAGACACGGACATTACATATAACAATAATTTTATAAACTCGATAACCACCTTAATCAATTCTCTTCCCCCTAGCAACAATGTCAACACCCTCACTAACTCAGTATCTCTTCCCAACCTTTCTAACACTTTCTCTTTTAAAGCAGTACCAACTAACTATATAAAATCTTTACTCTCTAAACTCAAACCCTGCTCCCCCTCAGCTGACAGTTGCCTCTGAACCCCTGGCCTATCCTGTTTCTATCTTGATCAACCACTTTGTTTCTGAATCCTATGTCCCCTCTATATGGAAAAACTTCTTTACATTACCCATTCACAAAGGTGGCAATTCCTCTGATACATCAAACCAATTGCTATGCTATCTCCTCTCTCCAAAATCCAACAGAAATGCATTATCAAGCAGATAATGCAATACCTTCACCAAGAAAACCTTCTCGCACACACTCGGCATGGATTCTTTCCTAATCATAGTACAACAACTGCAGTAATATCCTTCATCAACCCAGTATCTCTTGCTTGTGATAACAATAAACTTGTCTCATGCCTGTTCCTTGACCTCTCTAAAGCCTTTGACACCATCTCCCACCCTCTCCTCTTGGACAAATTCACTAACTTAAAATTCTCTCCCCCTACTATCTCCTGGTCCTCTAGCTATCTCTCTAACTGCCAGCAGTCAGTTAAATGGCTCTTTGCACTATCCCCCCCACTGTGCAAATGGGTGTCCCTCAGGGATCTATCCTTGGGCCACTGCTCTTCAATATTTTCACTAACTTACTCTATACCTCTTGTCCCCGGGCATCACTTTTGCAATATGCTGATGACTCTGCTGTCATCACCATTGCAGACAAACCCATAAGACCTTCACTCTACTACCCAGGCATCCTTCAACACCATTGAGACATGGCTTAGTGATGATAAATTAATTCTTAATCCTAAGAAATCTAAGCTCCTACTCTTTCTCCCCCAAAACCTCACCAACCTCAAAAGTACATTTACCATTTTTTTTCAAACAATAACACCATCATCACAGCTGAACGAAGCATTAAATTGCTAGGTGTCACAGTAGATGATCAGCTTAAGTTTGATCTACATACTACAAACTGCATAAATAAAAAACTCACCAGAAACTTGGACACCTTTACTGCAACAAGAAATACTTTACCAACACAGCCAGAATAACTCTCTCATGCTTTTTTACTTCCAACACTTCTATACAGCTGTCACATATTCACAAACCTTTACACCACACTCATTTCTAAACTTGAAACTACCTATAATCAGGTGGCCAGATTCACAGCAAACCAAACCTACAAGTCTCACCACTGCTTATCGCTTAAGCAACCGGACTGGCTTGAATTCCCTCACCTGCTCCTATATCAACTACAAATCATCCACTCCATCCTCTATTTGCCCTCTTACTGCCGTAGCCTCTCTTCTATCATATCTAAATACTTCCCAGCTAGGACACTGCACAGCTCAGACTAGGGATAGTTACAAATTTATAAACCTAAAACCAAAATAGGATGTCTACTCTATAACTATAACCCAGCCACATCCTGGAACCAACTTCACTTAGAAATAGTCCCTTGACCATAGCAAGAGTTTCAAATTAGCCACCCGAAAATACCTAACTAAAACATGGTCCTGCCACTGTAGTCATAGGTTCATAGGTTCATAGGTTCATACTAGGCTATCTGCCCGAGGGCATTTACAAGCCTAGCCCATAGTTTTGTGGCTTACGCCACCCCTTTAGTATGGGGAACTATACCCATTATTTTGCTGTGCCTCTGTTGAGCAGTGACACTGAGGTAATCCCTGGGGTATATCTGCGATCTCCCATCCATTGGTCAAGATTTCTCTTGAACAAGGCCAGCGAGGTGCTCTGCCTCACATATACCGGGATTTTATTCCACAGCATAGGGAGTCTTTGGGTGATGAATCTATCCCTCCAGCATGTCCTATTAATAGCCGTGTCGAGGTTTAAGTCTCCGCCCTTGTGGCTCTGACGGATCTAGATTTTTGAGGTGAAGCATATTCATCAAATCTGGGTTTGACATGGCCTTGTATGTTAGGCAAAGGTCACCTCTGAGCAAGCGGTGGCGACTGAATAGAGCTGGAGTTCTTTCAGTCGGGCAGCATAGGACAGATGTTTGAGACCCTTTATCCTTTTGGTGAGGAACTTTTGTGGCCTCTCCAGCTGCTGCAAGTGTCGGGTCAGATACATTCCGAATGGGGCATTGTACTCAATCATTGGTCTGATGAGTGATGAGTATAGGGAGACTATGACCTCCCTTGATCTAGATGAGAATCCCTTCATGATAAGGTGGGCAATGTAGAAGGTCTTCCTAACTACTTTAGCTACATGGGTGTCGAATGACAGACTACTATCAACCTGGGTCCCCAGGTCCCTGATAACTTCTTCTGTACTCAGTGGATTGCCACCTATTTGGTAGCTAGGGGTAACCTTGTTTTTCCCGAAGGGTATGACTATGCATTTTTTGGCATTTAACTTTAGGCCATGGCTCTGGCACCAGTTATCCGTTTCTGTGAGACCCTTCTGAAGGATATCTGTGTCAGATGTGTTTTCTACTATGGCCCAGTTTGCAGTCATCTGCAAACTTTGTCAGCCATAACCCTCCTGTGTTTGCTTGTACTTGGAAAAGTAGATGCCAAACAAGAGTGGGCCCAGGACTGAGCCCTGTGGTACACCACTTGTGACAGGCTTTGAGTCTGACATGGCGCCAGCAACTCTGACCCTGTGGGTTCTGTCACTCAGCCAGTTTGCAACCCATCTTGTGATGTATGGGTTAACATTTAAGCTGATGAGTTTTTCAATGATACCCGAGTGGGGTATTGTATCAAAGGCCTTCGCCAGATCGAGGTAGGCTGTATGGACTGCCTTTCCCTCATCAATGGCTTTGGTGACTGTTTGAAAAAGTCAACCAAGTTTAGAAGGCATGATCTGCCTTTGACAAAGCCAAACTGGGATGGATCCAAAGTCTGCAAATTCCCTATGTCTTTATTTATGAGGTCCATTATGATCCTCTCCATGGCTTTGCAGATAAGGCTTGTCAAGCTAATGGGATGGTAATTTCCAGGGTCGGTGGAGGCACCGCCTTTGTGAAGTGGGACCACAGTTGCAGTGCGCCACTCCTGGGTAATGTATCCAGAGGTAAGACTATGATTAAACAGCTGTCCTAGCTGTGGGTTTAATTCCTCGTTGAGTTCGTGGAGCACACAGCCGGGGACACCATCAGGTCGCATGGATGCTGTGTTTTTTGCTTTGGAGAGAGCAGTTCTCACTTGGGCGTTGGAGATGTTTGGAGGGCTGCAATCGCTTGGTATAGATATCTCTCCTTTTGGGGAGGGGAGAAGTTTGCACTGAACCTGTCAGCCAGTATGTTGGCAATGTCTGTAGGATCAGTAATCTTCACATCATTTTGAACTAGTTCTGAGCATATCTGGGAGTTTCCTCCCAGGTTTCTAACATAGCTAAAGAAGGCCTTATGATTGTCTTTTGAGTCTTTAGCTATTTTTCTCTCAAAATTTGCTTTGGATGATTTTATGAGAGCTCTTAGTTTTTACTTATAGTGATCAAGGGTGTCTTACCTTTTAAGGATTTTGCTCTATCTTGTAGTAGCTTCCTCCTTTTGTTGTAGAGTTTGTTTATGGCTGGGGTCCACCAGAGTGGACGCTTGCCTTTGGTACAAAGAGTCTTTGTTTTGCTTGGGATTGCCTTATCCATGCAGTCCTGCAGGTGCTGGTAGAAGGCATTTGTAAGTGATTCAGCGGCTTGAGTACTGTTTTCTGTCGGCTCGGGGGCCTTAAAGGAGACCACACTAGTCTTTAGAAGTGTGAAGTCGGCTTTCGAGAAGTTCTTTACTGTGGTCTTTTTTATTTCAGATGGGGGTGGGATGAGGACCTCCAGCAAGATTAGTTTGTGATCTGATCTCACCAGTGAGGGATATACTTCCGGTGTTGAACATTGTGCTCCCATGTTCGTGATGATGAGATCAAGTATGTTTTCTCCTCTTGTGGGGATGGTGACTAGTTGTTCCATGGCATTTGAGTTTATGAATTCCAGGAACTTTTGGGCTAGGGTGTTTGGGCTTGAGTAGTGTTCCCAGTCTATATTAGGGTAATTGAAGTCACCTAGTATGATGAGCATCCCCCCTGAAATTACTATCCTCACACCAAATACTCTTCCTCACTCCAAGTTTATTTCTAACTTTGTTCTCCCACCTCTTCCTTCCTTTATTTCATTCGTTCTTAATACCCTCCCACTACTACCTTTCCTCCCTGTCTATCCTATCTATACTCAGAGTGCTCTTAAGTAACTAACTTTAACCCGTCTCTCTTATTGGTCACCTCCATTTTGTTTCCTTATATCTTCATCCAACTTTTGTGTGTATGCTTTCTAAACCCTAAAACAATTATTTAGGTATTATTCATTTAATATGTTATTGTAACCTGTTCATAATCTTTTACTGACTGCAACTGATTTTTGTTAAATTCTATTCACTGAGGAGCTTTTCTCCCCGGATCTCGGCTGAAAGTGAGCCAGAAGTTCAGTCAGACTAACCCGATTAACAAATGTGAAATAAATAAATAAATACATTAAATAATCTTCCTGTTGGTATCTTACCATATATCTGTAACTGTCACAACAGTATCAATTTAATCCATGCACCTAAATATTTCATCTTTTTGTGGCCTCATAAATATTGGTTTTGTTGAACTAGTTCACTTGTAGGCATGTAATTTGATACTGTAGCCTGTGATTTGCCTTCATGTATTTTATATCTTGAAACATCTCAAAATTATCAGAACATTTCCCTCAGTACCATAATGTCATATTCCAGATTTGTCAATAACACAGTAATATAATGTGCAAATAGTGCTAGTGTTTTTCTTGACTACAATATCATTTATATCTCTGAATTTGTGAATCCCTTACCTTTTTAGCTAAAGGCTCCAAGTACATAGCAAATAAGGGAAAGAGATCATTCCTTCCTGGTCCCTCCTTTTAAACTAAAGTTATCAGGGAGGAGTCTTCCAGTTTTATTCTTGCCTCTGATCCTATTAATTTTGTTATAGTTTCTGGGAATGTAAATACTGACATTTCCTTGTTTGTGAATTCCCAGGAAACCCTGTATCAAATGCTTTCTCTCCTTCCAAACTATAATCATCAGTGATGGCATATTTTTTTACATTCCATTTCCCTCTGAGTTAACATTGCTCAGTTAATGTTTTCAAATGTTTGTCTCCTTTCTACAAAACTACATTGATACGTGTCTAATCACTCTGAAAACATTTTTGGCATTCTGTTAGCAAGTATAGACATAAACACTTTTTAATTGTGATTTAAAATCGATATTGGTTGATATGATGCAGGATCTACATGGCTGCAATAGTGCAACTATTACCTTCTTCCACAAAACCAGTATTCCCCTCCCTTCCAAACATTATTAAATGGCGTCTTCCAAAGTTTCAGCGCACACTTCTTTCCAGACATCCAGATTTCTACAGAAATTCCTTCTGTTCCTGGAGATTTCCCTGTTTGGTTATATATAGCATTTTTTATTTCTTCTTATCTATCCTATTAATTGCTTAGCCTTCCACTTTACCAAACTCTTGAATATCTAACGTTTCCAAAAATGTTTCCAGTTTTGCCTATTCCTGATTTCCCTTTTCCTTTGCTGTGTATAGATGCCCATGATATTGCTGAAAAAGAACTACATTATCTTTTCAGGATTCTTAGTCAGCCTTCTTGTCATAGGGTCCCCTTGAAAGTTGCCACAGTTGTTTCCACTTTCTGTTGCCTAAGTCTTCACAGTAAGAATTTCTTTGCACTGGGGTTATCATCAAAAACAGTTTAACAGCTGTTTATCTAAACACATGCATATTGTCCAGATATTTGCTTGTTTTCCCCTGAACAGTCTGCAGCTGTTCCTGTTATCTGTGAACCACCACTTTCCTCTGCAGCAGTTAATCTTTTGCTGGTCTTTCTAAATTTATTTTTCTCCCATCTCTCTTTCTCCCTCCTCATTTCCACTTATTTTTAGCTAGCCCCTTAGGACCCATTTCTGTATTTCCTAATAACTCATTTTACCTGTTGCTTAAATTCATCCTTTTTAATAAATATGTAGGGAAAGGCAAATATCTTTCCTTTAGTTCCTTATGTCTTTATCTTAGTCATCTAGGTACATCATCAGATATAGTTATTGTATATAGGTTCATAGGTAGGTACTAAGCTATAAGCCCAACGGCCTACGTGAGCCTAGCCAACAAGGTTCCCTGGCTTACGCCACCCAAGAAAGTTATTTTCCTGTGCCACTGTCGAGCACAGACACAGAAGTGATCCCCGGGGTGTATTTCCTATTTCCCATCCACTCATCAAGATTTTTCTTGAAGAGTGCTAATGAAGAACTTAGATGGGTAGCCTGTTACAGAGTATGGGAAGTCTCTGGAAGGAATCTATCCCTCCAGCATGTCGTGTTTATTGTGGTGACAAGGTTTAGGTCCCTAGAGCATGTATCTCAGAGGGATTGGGATTTCTTTAGGTGTAGCATGTCCAACAGCTCTGGGTGTGACATAGCTTTATATGTTAGGCAGAGATCACGTCGGAGTAGGCGATATGCTACAGAGTAAAGCTGGAGTTTTTTGAGGTGGTCAGTGTAGGGCATTTGTTTGAGGCCAGCAGTCCTCTTTGTGAGGTACTTCTGTGGCCTTTCCAGCTGCTGCAGATGTCTTGTGAGGTACATTCCAAAAGGGGCGTTGTACTCTATAATGGGTCTAATGAGTGTAGAGTAGAGGGGAACAATGACCTCTTTTTTTCCTGGATGAGAACCCTTTTATGATGAGGTGTGCCACGTAGAATGACTTCCTGCCTGACTACTGTGGCGATGTGACTATCACAAGAGAGACTGCTGTCCACCTGGCTCCCAAGGTCTCTTATCACACATTCAGTGTTAAGTAGATTGCTGCCTAGGTGGTAGTTAATGGGTACAGAGTTTTTACCAAAGGGGATGACACTGCACTTTTTGGCATTGAGCTTGAGGCCATGGCTCTGACACCAGGCATCTGTCTCAGCGAGACCATTTTGTAGGATGTCCATATCATTTGGGGACTTGACTATGGCTCCTAGTTTGCAGTCATCTGCAAACTTCATTAGCTAGAGGCCTTCTGTGTTAGGCTGTACTTCAGAGAAGTAGATACCAAACAGGGGAGGTCCCAGGACGGAACCCTGTGGTACTCCACTTGTCACTGCTTTGAGGTCAGATTTGGAGTCTGCAACTTTTACAGTGTGGGTTCTGTCAGTGAGCCAGTTGGCAACCCGTCTTGTGACGTAGGGATTTATACATAGTTTAGTGAGTTTAGCTTTAATTCCAGAATGGGGATGGTGTCGAAAGCCTTGGCGAGATCAAAATAGGCTGTGTGAACCACCTTACCCTCATCTACAGCTTTGGTGACTGCCTCAAAGAAGTCGATCAGGTTCAGGAGGCATGATCTGCCTTTCACAAACCCAAACTGGGTGGGATCCAGAGTTTGGAGGTTACCAATGTCTTTGTTTATGAGTTCCATGATGATACATTCCATGGCCTTGCAGACCAGGCTCGTCAGGCTAATAGGTCGATAGTTCCCGGGATCAGTGGTGGCTCCCCCTTTGTGGAATGGGATAACTGTTGCTGTGCACCATTCAGTGGGCACAACGTCTGATCTGAGGCTATTATTGAACATGGTGCTTAAGTGGGGAGCCAGTTAGTTCTGAAGTTCGTGTAAAATGCAGCCTGGGATGTTGTTCGGTCCCATGGATGCTGTGTTTTTGGCTTTAGAGAGTGCAGCTTTTACCTGCATAGTTGTGATTACAGGGAATCTGCATTCTTCCTGTATAGATATGGGCCCTTTAGGGGTTGGGGGGGTAAAGTTAGCACTGAACCTGTCTGCCAGGATGTTGGCAATATCAGTTGGTTCTTTAATTTTCTTGCCTTTGTGCTGTAACTCAGAGCAGATCTGGATGTTGCCATCGAGATTCTTGACATAGCTATAGAATGCTTTGTGGTTGTCCTTAGAATTAGTGGTGATTTTGTTTTCGTAGCTAGCTTTGGAGGATGTTCTAAGGGATCTCAGCTTCTTACTGAGGCTGACCAGGGAGCTCCTCCACTCATGGGATTTTACTCTCTTTTGCAACAGTTTCTTCCTTCTGTTGTACAGTTTGTTTATGGCAGGGGACCACCAGATTGGCTTCCTTTTTTGGGGGGATAGCATCTTGGTTCTATTTGGGATAGCACAATCCATGCACTTGTGTAAGTGCTTATAGAGTGCATTTGTGTAGGATTCAGCAATTGTAACTGTATTGTCCATCAGCATCATGAAGTTCACCACTTCTGTCTTAAGAAGCATGACGGCTTTATAGAAATTGTTTTACCGTGGTTTCCTTAATGGGGGGTGGGGGCGGGATGTGGTTATCAAGCGTGATTAGCTTATGGGCAGATCGGACCAACGAGGAGTTGACTTCAGGTGTGGAACACCGGCCACTCATGTTGGTAAAGACTAGGTCTAGAATATTGTTGCCACTGGTGGGAGTGTGGATAAGTTGATCCAGGCCATTGGAGTTTATGAATTCCAGAAAGCATTGAGCTAAGGAGTTGGTACATGAGTAGTTTTCCCAGTTAATAGTGGGGTAGTTGAAGTCGCCCATTATTAGGGTGTTTGGTTGAACCCTAATATTTTCCAGTACATCAGGAAAAGAGGAGTGGGAATCCTGGGGCATGGTGGGGGATCTGTAGCAAGCTGCAATTTGGATTGCAGTTTTGCCCAGAGTTAGTTGCACTTGGATAACCTCGGATGCATTATGCTGAGCAACTAGCCTGGAGGTGTGGATATCCTTAATGAATATGGGCACACCTCCACCTTTGGTGTTTCGGTCCAGGTTACATGGCCGAAAAGTTTATGATATTGATACTTTCAACCAAACATACATGTTTCTGTGACATATAGTTTCTAATCGTTTGGTCTTGTTGTTGTATCTTCAGGAAGAATATGTAAACTCCCATTGAGCTGCTGCTAAAGTAACATCCTTCTTACGAAGTACCCTTTAATTACATTTTTAAATCTACAGTTAGCTTTCCTTCTAGACCCCCCCCCCCGACGCATCTTCACTGATACACACCAATTTCCAGTTAGTATACTAATTATGAATGAAATGCCCTGCTGAAAACTAGTTCTCCAAAAATTTTCTGCAGTCTATAACTGTAGTTTTAGCAGGACTGTAGATGCATGCTGAAGTCAGCTTGTTTTGCCTGCTAGTAGCCCTTCATTATCAGAAATCTTTCATTGTCTTTTTTTTGTCTAACACTATTGGAGCCTTGGTATGGCGGTAGCGTTGTTACCTCACAGCAAGAGGTTCTCCCATTCGATGCTTGGCTTGGGAGTTCCTTGTCTGCATGTCCTCTCCATGGTTAGGTAGCGTTCGAAGGACATGCGTGCGTAAATGGGTGTGCCTTCATTGAAGGTTGTGTGTTGAGCTGGCACCTCGGCGTTTCGTAAAAATCTACTGCCAATCATTAGCGGACCGGAGTTCCGCTGTGGCGACCCCTTACCGGGAAAAGCCGAAAGACAAACAACAGCTATTGGAGCCTTCCTACTACAAATATAACTCTCTATTTCCTTTGTCACTGAAATTCTGCAGAATATCAACACTGAAATTCTCTGTGTATTAAACCCACTTGTTCATTTCTGTTCAGCTCTATCTCTTGCAGCATGGCAAATTGCTGTTTGCATTTCTTAATATAGTTTAATACTCTGCTTTTTTCTATGCCTTTAAGACCATTTGTATTCCATGTTAAACTTGATAATCCAGTCCTCCTCTCATTTCTTTTTATAATGCATGTTACCTATGTTATATATAACTTGTAACACTTGACTAATACATACCTCTGCTTTCATACGTCTGTCTGAACTTTGTTGCATTTCTCCATACAGTTCAAATTGCTGTATTCACCTTATTCCTCTAACATACAAAATAAAAACGTGTATACAGTTGCAAAAAAAAAAAAATAGATCGTTACCTCACCAAGCAGAAGCCTCAGCTTCAGATTGGTGGCTAATTGCACTGGTACTACCCAGGCTGAAGCTCATACTGACAGTGCTTGCACCCACATGTATTTACCACATGTGTAACCTGTTTTCCTCCAGATTGTAGAAAACAATCTGCATACATTCAGTCATTACTTAAAACTGTCTCTTTCAGAAAATTCACTGTTTTCTCCCAGTTTAAACATCTGTTTGTAACAAATCCCAGATGATGCTTTCACGGTTGTCGTATTCAGTACTCATTGTCCTGTTCTTCTATCCTTGAGCATATCAAGAAGAAATTGTTTTGGTTAACTAGTACATTTATTTAATTCACTTAGTCCAGTCTCTAGCAGCTAGAGTTCTCCTGTTTGCGTTTCTATGTTTATGCCATTACCATTTACAATGAGAAACTTACTGTGTATTACTATATTATGTTTTACAATAATATTAAAGTATTTAACAGAGAATACATTAAAAGGTGATTTTTTTCACTTAATGTCTTTATTAGTCAGTTCCTTCATGGGCTACCATAACACAGTGGGATTCATTTGTAGTAATTTCCTTACCAGTTTGAAATAACACATAATAGGGTTCATATTCCAGAGTTCCACTTATACTTACCAAGTTTACCTCATCTTTTATAACACTGACACCTTACCATCTTCTCTCCAGACAGTTGTTAGTCCTCTTTCCATTCCTCTCCTTGTTGCAGTACCAGTGACTGGTTCAAATCGAAGCTTTTCATAAATATTTGTGGTCAGACCCTGGACTTCTGTCTGTAAAACAAGCATTGTCTTTTGAAATTAGGAACAGGTTTCACTGGCACAGTCTTTGTTCAAACCCCCCCCCCCATACTTTTAGAGGTTTGAGAAGCAGAGTCACATTCACCTTGATGACTGGAGTTCTGTAGATTGTCGATTGTACTTTGTCCTCCACCAAAGCCTGATTTTCCTCCGTATTGATTTTTGACCCATGTGGGGAAAACAATTCTGAAGACTGCTAAGTATAACTGCTTCACTCTCAACCCAGCATCACAGTGACTCCTGATGAGTGGAAAGTACTCCTGTTTTGATTTGTATAATGTGACTAATAGTTTTATGCATCAGTATGGTATCACCAGTGATCAACATCTTTCCTTTTTGCCATAATTTTGTCAGCAACCTCTCCTGCTAGTTCATATGCATTTTAACCACTATGGGTCTCGCCTACTTTCATTGGCCTATACCTGTCAATTATCAAGTCCTGATTGGGAACACTGTCTAGTTAATTATTGGTACCTTCACAGAATTAATACAGTTCACTCCCTCTGACTTCCCTAGTATTGCATAGAATCTCAAGATGTGAAGTTGTTCTGTCTTATTCATTCTTACTGATGGGTTCGGAGACAATCTTCTGCTACGACTTGGCCAACTGCAAAATCTCGAGGTCTTAAACCAGCTCGAGGCCAGCTCCCTATCCCATGATGCACCTTGTGCTTTCCTCAGATTTCGTTTTCTGCTGCAACTAGATCGGGCATTCTCCAGCTCTGGCCAGTGAAAAATTTATAATTCTTATTCGTTTGTTGGAAAGTTTCAATAGATAAGTGTATATTATAAGTTTCCTTTCTACAGTAGTTTAGGCATTTTCTTAGTGTGCTGTTGACACTTTTTCGAAGTTTATCATCGTGACTGTATTTTTAGGCCTTGGTTATCTCCCTAACCCATAGTCTAGTTTTTCTTCTAAGGTAGTAGTAGTTGATATAAAACTTAGGTGTGTGTGTGATTTTAGAGCCCGTTTAATTTAGAGGGCTAGTACTTTGTGCTTTGATAATAATAATGTGGCCGTTTTTTTTTTTTTGTTGTTTAGGCCTTTGTTATATTACCTTTCTGATAAAGTAGTTTATTGCTAGTGTTAGATTTAGTCTAGTTAATCTAAATAGACATTAGTGTGCTGTTTGTGTATTGGGAACAGCCCATTTATATTAGAGGTCTAGTAGGAGTTACTATTGTTTGATAACTCTGTATATTTCCTATGGGCTTCCTTTCTTTCGTAGCTGTTCCTGTTATTTGCTTAATATGTCTCAGCAGGAGAAGGAAAAATCCAAGTCTGGATTCAAAAAATGCCCCAGGTGTGGACAAAAAATGTCCATCACTGATGGACATATTGATTGCATATACTGTCTAGGTGAGATACACTTACAGGAAGACTGTTCTATATGCCACTTTTAGTTCCAGAGTGCTGCATGAATGTATTAGAAAGTTAATGGATAGCGGTCTATTGAAATCCTCTTTTCAGGAGTCACTGGATAAGGACAACTGTGACAGGCATTCAAAAATTTCTATGGGTTCATCAGAACCAAGGGAAAGGCAAGTCAACCAGTAAATCAAGGCCGGAAAAGTATTCAACATTGGCTCCACTGTCATCAGAGCTGACTGTCGCTACGGTTAGGAGCCGGTCCCCGGTATTGGAGCAGGTGTCTCCTACCTTGAAGTCCTCAATATTACAGTCAGTGGCTTCATCTGTTCATTCTTCTCGGTCCTTAAGCCAACTTTTAGATATGGATGTAGATCGGGTGGTGCGCTTGGCAAACTTTTATTGGGGCCAATCCCTGGGACTTTGGAACTGACAAACCCCCCCAATCGTCTTCTGTCCCTCCTCCGATCTGTCTCGAAGTTTTAGAGCCAGAGTGCTCAGAGCTGATCATTGTGGAGCCTTCGGATCCGACACCTACTTCAGGCTTGTCGGTCCCAACTACCCTGACATCTTCGGTGCCAACCGAAGAGTCTAGGAACCAATACTTGCCGGTCGGGTCCAGGGAGGATAGTCAGACCGATTTTTCGGTTCCGACTTTGCCTCTCGGGGCTTCGGCTCAGGTGAGCTCTGCTCCAACCTTGGGCTCATAGCCCTCTGTTCTGGCGCTGAGGGAATCTTCCATATCTTTGGATCCGGGGGTTTCTTTGTGCGTCTGGACCAAGGTGCCTTCGATGCTATGAGGAGGGTGGTGTTTCCGCCGACAACCACATCAGAACCAGCAGCTCCTTCCCCCAAAGTGTCGGTGTCTACCTCCACATCACACATACCTCTAAAGCGTAGAGACCCTGAGCCTCAGGAAGCCCCATTGGGTGAGCCCTGCTCTTCTGAGACTTCTCCAGAAGCTCCCACTGAAGAGGTTCCCAGGAAGAGACTTTGCAAGAGAAAGCATCTGGACTCCCCACAGGAATCCATCACTTCGGACACTGACTTAGATGAGTCAGAAGGGTCCCCACGGTGCCCCTGGCCTCCACTGAAAATGGGCTTATTTCAGCCCAGTGGACTTTCCTGGTTAACAAAAGCAAATAAATAAATATCTCCTTCACAGATATCCTGGAAATTCTTAAGCAGAGGGGTGGATGGAAGTCCATTGACCCTACTCATGAATCAGTACTCCTGAAGGCTTTTGGGTCTCAGCCCTCCACCACTTGGGTGTCTCCACTCTTTGATGAGTTGATTGAGCTAATCTCTTGAAAGGTGGGAGTCCCCAGATACCATGGAGCCTGTCCCTAGGACGCCTAATAAATTTATAACTTCTCCCCAGGACAAGACCTTCCTGACCAAAGGAGTGCCCGTTGATGCTATGGTGGTGGCGGCAGCCACCAAGAAGGAACTGTCAAAATTCTACATCTATCCATCCCCCTAATAAAGATTCTAGGATCATGGACAGATGGTAAGCGCATGTTTAGTTCAGCAACTTTTGCTCTGCGATCACCGAGTTATCTAACGTGCTTTACCATGTTGCAAAGGGATCTCCTGAAAGAACTAGGAGATGCTCTACAGGGTTCAGTATCTGCGGGGGTCTCAAAGAAAGTAACTTCCCAGATAACTAACCTTAATTCTCTTGTAAACTCTTCCAAGCTTCTGGTCTCGTATGCAGTTGATGGAACGAGTAGGGCAGTGGGTACAGGAATTGTTCTTAGGAGACATTCCTGGATCCACTTATGTTCCTTTGCGGAGCCCTTTAAGTCATTCTTTATTAACACCCCTTTCTGTGGGTCATCCCTTTTTGGACCCAAAGTGAAGGAAACTCTTAACAGGAGTCAGCAGGATGGAAAGACTCTCTGCTGTCGGAGTCTGTTTTTCCACCCCTACCAGACCTTACTCCAAAGGTCAGAAGGGTGGGAAGATGTGGTTCCATAAAACTCAAGGAGTTTTCCAGGACACTCGTGGTGAAATCCCCCTCTAGAGGCAGAGGAGGGGGTAACAATGGAAGACGCCACCCATGCGGCAGAGGGAGTCCGCAGAATCAGGGCAACAGAGACCAGTTCTTTGGGAAGACCTATCAGCGCTCCTGAGAGGAGGCCCGCCTGTCCAGCTCTGGAGGCAGTCTGGGGACGCTTCTCTTTGTACCCAGATGCCTGGCTAAAAATAACAAAAGGCAGCTGGGTACAAAGTATCATATCTAGAGGATACTTAATTCCCTTTGCTACTCCCTCCCCCCCAGTAAGAAAAATCCCGGACATTCCACCCAGTCACAGGGAACAAGCAGCCACAGAGATTAAAAGGTTGCCAGAAAAAAGTCATCCAACCAGTTCCAGCAGACCAGAGAGGATCTGGAACTTACTCCAGGTTCTTTTTAGTTCCAAAGAAAATAGGGGACTGAAGGCCCATTTTGAATCTCAGCAGTCTAAACAAGTCGGTAAGTAAGACAAAATTCCGGATGGTCACGCTACAGTCAATGCTTCCCTTTTTAGGGAAAGACAGTTGGATGTGCTCGATAGATCTCCAGGGTGTGTACTACCACATAAAAATAGGCAGGCCATCCAGAGATCATCTGCGCTTCCAGCTGGGAGCCAGTCATTATCAATTTTGCGCTCTGCCCATTGGTCTCACTACAGCCCCCAGAGTGCTCACCAAATGCATGACAGTAGTCACAGCTCATCTGAGACCTTTGGGATTCCAGATGTTTCCATACCTAGACGACTGGCTCCTCACTGCCACCACCAGGCGTCAACTCATACAAGCAAAGGACACAACTTTGAACGTCTGCAGTCAGTTGGGGATTACTATAAATTCAGAGAAATCTGCCTTGTCGCCATTGCAACATACCGTTTTTATGGGAGCAGAGCTAAATACCATTACCATGACCTTAAACCTTCCACCAGAAAGAGTTTGTGTCCTACAAAAACAGCTCTTGGACCTGCTCCTGAGAGAAAAAGCCCCAGTTTCAATGGTACTCAAATTGTTAGGGCAATGGCAGCAGCGATCGTTGCGATTCCTTTAGGTCGGATGCATATGCGTGTACTGCAATGTCTCCTGTTCACGCAGTGGTCTTTTCAAGAACTCCCAATGTCACACAAAATCCTGATGATGAATTCCTGCAAGAAGGACCTTCAGTGGTGGCTGACATCTCACCAGGTAACTCTAGGTCGCCCCTTTGTTCTACCCACTCCCATAGCCACGGTGACCATCGATGCCTCCCGGATAGGGTGGGGGGCACATTATCAGGGAAGAGCAGCCCAAGGCACATGGAAGAGATACGAGGCTCATCTGCATATAAATGTCGTGGAGATGAGAGTGGTACTTCTAGCATTGCAGTCCTTTCAAGGCTCTCTCCCACTGGGAACTGTTGCAATTCAGACTGACAATGTCAGTGGTTTGGTACATAAACAAACAAGGAGGAACCAGATCTTATCCCATATGTCGAGAGGCCCTGAGAGTATGGCAATGGGCAACTTCCACCCAGTGCTTTCTGATAGCAATGCACATCCCGAGGAGATCCAATGTGATAGCAGACAAACTGAGCAGGGCAATTCTATTGCCTCATGAGTGGTCCCTAAAGGAAGAAGTAGTGGAAAGGATATTTTGCAGATGGGGCCAGCCTTGCTGCAATCTCTTTGCAACTCCAAGAAACAGGAAATCCAGCAGCTACTTTGCCTTAATTTCCCCTCCAGGGGATGCCCCAAGGGATGCACTTGCACACAATTGGCCCCTGTGTCTCCTTTATGCCTTCCCTCCTTTCCCTCTGATATCCAAAGGCCAAGGCTCTGGGAAGGACCATCATTCTAATAGCCCCTTACTGGCCTCGTCAAATTTGCTTCCCCTTCCTCCAACCTCACCTATTTGAAGAACCTTGGATTCTGGACCCAGTGCCAGATGATCTGACTCATTCATCAGGGGCTCTCCATCCTTCTCTTTAGTCCCTCAAACTGACAGCTTGGCTGCTCCAGTTCCAAACATAATCAGGATTCACAACCTCTCAGCTGCAACTCAGCATTTTTTAACATCCTCTCATAAATAGTCTACCAAGAAGTTTTATCTTAGTAAATGGAAAATGTTTTTTACATGGACATTTCAGAACAATGTTGACCCGTACCTGGCTTCAATTTCATCCATTCTTGAGTTTTTGACTAAACTTTTCAATAAAGGGGCAGTGGCAGCAACCATTAGAGTTCAGTTGGCAGCAATTTCTAACTTTCATCTTGGTAACCAGGGGTCTAATATATCACATAGACTCTCCAAAGCCTTTCTCAAGGATACTGTTCATTTGAGACCTCCCATCAAAGCTCCAGCTATGCCATGGAATCTAAATTTTGTTCTTTCGCCAATAATCCTACCCCCTTTCGAACCAGCATCATCTTGTGACTTGAAATATCTATCATGGAAAACCATATTTTTAATAGCTATTACTTCTGCTCGGAGGGTTTTTGAATTACAGGCCTTGTCCATTAAACCCCCTTATTTGATTTTCCATAATGACAGAGTTTCACGCAGAATGAATCCTTAATTTTTACCTAAGTTTGAATGAGACAAATCTCAACCAATCTATTGAATTGCCTGTATTTTTCACTAAATACACTAATAAGATGGAACATATGCTGCACAAACTTGGTGTTCGCAGACAACTTTGATTCTATTTAGACGGGACCAAACATTTCAGGAAAACAGATCAGTTCTTTGTCTCTCTTTTCAGAGCCTAAAAAAGGCACTCCAGTGGTGAAAACCACTTTATCAAAATGGTTGTCAGATTGTATATCCTTCATTTACAGCTCAGTGAATACACCATTACAACAGAAGATAAAGGCCCACTGTACTAGAGCTGTATCTACTTCATCAGCCTTTACGGCTAAATTACCATTAGATACTATTTGTGCAGCAGCTACTTGGTCAAGGCCTCATACCTTCATCACTCATTACAAAGTACACAGTGCTTCCTTTGGTTCCACTGTCTGGAAGAACAACTTTACGTAAAGAAGTTATGTACTCACCATAATGTTCCATGTGAGTTGTTCATCTTGCCTTCATTCTTATGTTCCACCCTCCAACCCCCATCCAAGCTTCTTGATGACCGAGATTTCATCTATTTCATGGTTTTATTGTCTTTTATCCAGTTTCTAATAGCATATTAGTAGTGATATGTAGACTGCTGGCAGCAAACAAGATCTGAGGGAAGCACAAGGTGCATCATGGGATAGGGAGTTGGCCTTGAGCTGGTTGAAGACCTCAAGCTTTTGCATTTGGCCAAGTCAGAGCCGATGTCCGGCTCTGAACCCATCAGTAAGAATGAAGGTGAGATGAACTCACATGGAACGTTATGGTGAGTACATAACTTTTTTTCTCTCTGTGCTCTCTTCTGTATTGTATTGAAATACTTGCCTAGTTTCGGTCTCTGTCATTCTCTCCATTTCTGTTTTTGACTTCTTTAGGCTTAACTATTAATCAGATTGGTTATTTTTTTCCACCTGTTTGTTCTTGTATATTTCTCCAAAGCCCCACTTATTTTAACATATGAGTGCATCTGGTATATTTCTTTCTACTATTTTACTGAAACCATCTCCTGCATTGATATTGCAAGCATGTTTGCTTCATATACAATTTTCTCCTCTTCTCTTGTAGTCAACTTTTTTCTTATTGTTCATCAATTTTTCTTTGCTGACATCCTGGCAATGTCTTTGCAAGCCAGTAACAGAATTTTCCTCAAATATATAACTTTTACTAACTTAAACAATTTCTTAACTCTCATACTAGGAGAACTGTAGTAAGTGTGCTGCTCAGTCAGCTACCCTCTTCTAGCTTTAGCAGGTAGTTTGTTTTAGATGGAGCCCTATATACACAGAACAAGCACCTACCTTAGCCCATGCTAAGGCATGCCCTTGTCAGGGAAAGATGAGCACTGTCAGACACAGAAGGTTTAGCTCTATATAGTCACTTTCACAGTTCAGAGCTCATTCTAACATATTATTGAAATGTTCCTGCATTTGATGCTTAAATTAATTGTTTTACATTCCTCCCTTTGTCAGATCAAATACCACGGACCAGCACAGAAGATGCAGCTTCTCCTTTTATCCAGAGCACAATGTCAATAAATACAAGTGTCAGGGCATTAGTCAAGCCAGTGGTAGGTGCCAGCACTAGACGTTTAGGGTTTTCTGTGAGCATATGTTTGCCATGATGGAGGGTTGCAAATGCAGAGGTCAGCAGGAGGGCCACTCACATGACCTCTGGTTTCACTTGCTGGATCATAAACTTCTTCCAGCTGTGCACTAAATGTTTCTCAAAAATTATTGAGAGATGCCCAGATAGGACCATGAGAGCAACATGTTGCAGTGCAGATGGGTTAAATCAGGCGTTGGAGTCTACATTGATGCTACCTCCAGAGGCATATGGCTAATCACCATGCTTGTGACTGGTATCTTATCCTCCTATCACCCACAAGTGAAAGTTTGAGGTCTGCTCGTCTGAAAGATGGGGAGCAAAGGGCTTTTTTGTACCTTCTACGCTTTCTCATGCATTTGAATCAGAGAGGGCCAAGATCCTTGTCTCCAAGGTGGCTAGAAATAGTAAGCTGTTATCCTTAGTTGCCTAGATGGCTCCAGTATTAGCGACGTTATGATGAAATCCATCATGGACTTGTCCTGTCCTCCCTCATTCTTATAGCAAAGAAGAATTTCAGAATTTTTCATCAAGAAGGAAGAAAATCTTATGTCATCCTTCCCTTGAACCAGCCCTCTGGGATGCTGCTGCATCAGCTTGAAACAACAAACATACTGGACCATTATTTCTCAAAGAAAGCAAATAGTTGTGTGTACTTCCCATTAAATGGTTTAAACTTCTTTCAGGAAATCCTAAGGATAATTTTTCAAATTTTCCTCATGTCAGGACTTTAGAGGCCCTTCTGTCTGGCCACTCTGCCACTAGACAAGAGACAAAAACCTTAAAAAGGTTTAGTAAACAAAGTTACTAGTCTGACAATTTAGAAGCTTGTGCATGCTGTGTTCTTGTCTCATGTCTCAGTTCAAGACTTTGACTAAAACCCTCCAGGTGTCCTGACTTAGAAGTTGAGGCTTTTGAGAAGGCCATCTGTAATTTGTTGCTAGTATGTAGCATTTTGAATCTCTGATTTCACCAATACTGTACCAAGGGCCTTGTTTTGGCTATTATTTCATGAAGAGTCTGTTTACTGATTTTCAAGGGCTACCTTTAAGGAGACGAGGGATCAGTGAGAACCTTTGAAAGAGAAGTATAGTGTTATCAGCTGTAGAAAGCATTTTGTGCTCCACACCACGTCTTCCTTAAGTGGACCAATCCAGTCCTTCAGAGGGAGGAAGACATCTCCACAGAGGTATAGGCACCTCACTAAATATTAGGTGGATTTGTTTCTTTGACTTTGCTTGTGAAGTGACTTAAGAGGCCAGCTCATAAGAAGGCTTTGTAATAGGTCTGCCTAACATTAAATTTTGCCAGTGTTAAATTATCTGGGTTTACCCCTGCGTGAGAGAGCATTACTCAGAATGGATGCATCTTGCACATCACTGAAAAAGGTCCATCTCTTTAAAAGACTCCTCTAGTAGTCCATGTCTTTAAAGAGTTGCTTCCTCCATTCCCATTCACCCCCTTCTGAAGGAGGTCAGCAGTGATGATGTCCTTGACATATTGGAGAGGCTGGATTTGCTTGCAGCTTTCTTTGATCCATAAAAGGATTTTTGAACATTAGCAGTTTCAACCAGTAAATTCTGTATGCATGAGGAAGTACTTAGTCACACCCCATTTCTGAAGCTCTTGTTGCCCTAGGGTTTCTTTGTGATGGACATGATAATTGATACCTACTGCAGTGCATCAGTGTGTGGAAACCCTACAGCAGGTTTCTTTGCTGTGCTTGGGAGTGCTATACTTATTAATAACAGGGTACTAATGCTTGCTTTTCCTTTGCCCCCCCCCCATTCTTTCTTATTGTTATATATTTATTTTTTTATTTTTCTACCTGTGTTATGCATTGATTAGTGAACCTTACCTTAGGGCCTTTTGCAACAGTCCTGACTTGCGTTTTGCTACATCTGCAGTCACTGGGAACAAGCTAACATGTAAGAATCCACTGTGCAGCTTTGGTAGCACTGAACACAGTGGCGCAGTAATAAAATCTCTGGCTCACAGCACCGTGGCCTAGGGTTCATTCGTAACTTTTGGTCATTGCCTTTGTGGTGTTTACATGGTCTCCCTTCATCTGCATGAGTTTTCTCTCTATGTACTCAAGTTTCCTTCAACTTCTCAAAAACATGCTGGTTGACTGACTGCTCTAAATATTTATGTATGTATTGTGTTTGCTGTACCCTTCTGTCTAAGTCATGTCTGAAAGGGGTCTGATGACCAGTTTACTTTCACAGTTAACAAAGAAAATTTTAAAAAGTAGCAGATTCCATTCTTTGAAACTAAGCTGAATGTACCTCATTGTTGCTTCTTCCTTCTCCCAGAGAAAGTCTGGGACAGGGGTTAAGCTTTCAGGATGTTAACTTTTGCAGCTGCTGATATTGATGGCATCGACTATGTTCATTGTTTCCCTCAACTTGGCCGTATGATGGTGCTTCACTGAACAATGTGTGTCCTTTGGCTGTAGAACCATAATTCTCTTTTTGTATCTGTGTATTTATAAGATGGTTATCAGATTGGTCACTGCTACAGCAGCTTTAGCTGTATGGGTTATATCCTGCCAAGGATATAAACAGTGGCCATCTTCCAAAGCTTCTGGGCACCTTCCATGCACCCAAACTGTCAAGCAGCTCAAGCTAAGGAGACTTGAACACAAGTTTGAGTGGAAAGCGCTTCAGAGCTGTACTGCTGCCAAAGAATGTGCTCCTCTGAGGCTTTCAAGGGTTGACAGTTGCTTGTTTTTTTTTTTCTTTTCTGGGCAGATAAATTGCTGTTGGGGGGAAAAAAACTTCCAATTCTTAATTTTATTAATGTTTTATTACTTTCCTCTTCAGGAATGTTATTTTAAAGCTAGGTGTGTTGCATTTTAATGGACTGTCAAGACTGTAACATACAATTTAAATAGAACACTCATTTTTTGTATCCATTTAAAAGTAGAGTAAACTAAGTGAAAAGTTATTTTCTGGGGAGAAATTGTATTCATTTTTCCTATGTTGTGCTAACATATTGTTGTAAAGGGGTCTATATTATAAACGCGAAAGATGTAAACCGCGAATACGAAAACGTCGACACAATGAGCGAACCACCAGAACAGAGAAAGGTAAGATATCGAACGGATTTGTTCGGCCAGCAGGGCGACTCTGGGGATAAGGGTATATACCCTTTTCCCCACTGTAGTGCGATCTCGGAGTTGGTATATTTAAGTAGGGGGGTGCTTGCCCCCCTGCAAAATTGTGTTTTGTAATTGTTTTTTTAACTTGTTTAGGTATACTTACATGGCGCTTTTGTTTAGGGAAATCCATTCAATATTTTGCGTTTCGCTGTTCTGGTGGTTCACTCATCTGGTAGTTCACTCATTATGTGTTGACTTTTTTGTATTCGCGGTTTATGTCTATCGTGATTATAATGCAGACCCATTGTAAAGTGCTTTTTACTGTGCGTTTTCTGTAAAATAAATAAATAAATAAATAAAACTTGTGGGCTGCTAGCTTTACCTGCAGTTGCCTGCTTGACTTCCCTGGGTAAGAGACACCATTTTCGGCTTGACCATGGAACAGACTACAGGTCCCATGATCAGTCATCCTTCCAGTCACAGCAAGCTAGCAATTTACCTCAGGCACAGGTGAGTGACTGCTGTGGCCATTTGTTGTGCCTCAGACCAGTCATCTTTTACCCTGAATCCCTCTGGTGTATCACCTACAGTCAATATATACTGGGGTTTAGCCATGTCCTCTGTGGCTGTTGGCGTCTCCTCTGTGGGCAAGAGAAAGCCAGTCTTGTTCTGTGGGAGAGGGAACAGGGAAAGTTTCTCTGTATGTCAGAATGCTGTGTCTGTCTCTGGGCAAGCAGCTTCTGGTATTCGTAACATAGTTGACCCCATTTTTCCTGTCAAAAAGAAACAGAAAACCAAGCATGCATCTTCTCCTCCTCAAATTTGTTTGGATAGTAGTGTAGTGGATCTGGCTCAGAGTTTAATGCAAGCTATTGATCCTTCTTGCAAAGTAGTTTTTGGTAAAAGAAAGAGGGATGTTTCTTTTCCAGAAGAGACTCAAGATTCTGAATCTCAACAGGAAGATTCAGGGGTGAAAACACGCCCTCCCCCCTCAGATTTCTGATTCAGACTCTGAGGTCAACTGTGTCTGATTCTCCCTGAGGGAGGGGATTTCTCTGTCTTAGACTGTTGCTGGAGTGTACCATTGTTTTCAGTGGAAAAACACTGAGGTTTCTCAGTCCCTCAGAAAATGAGTTGTTTCAGAAAGATTTTCCAGAACCCCACCTATTCCTCCTGTTCTGTCAGCTTTAGAGGATGTACGTTACTCTCTGCACTTTCCCTGATAGTCAGCTGCCCCTAAAAAGGCAGACAGGCTGTATACAGTTGGTCATTTTTTTTAATTGTGTACACTCTTCCCAAATTTGATCCAGCATCTATAACTTTAGTTGATCCCACGGTTGCTAAGCACATATGTAATTCCAATGCTGATCTTTCTGTTAACAATTGGAAAATTAATAGTTATGGGAAAAAAGAAAAAAAAATAATTTTCAGGCTATGTTAAGAGTTTTTTTCTAACAAATTGTAGAAGTATGAGGAATGTTTTGTCTGCAGTTTCTTCTTGAGGAAAAATTTGCTTTAAATAACTTGGACGGGTAACTACTCATGGTTTTCGGTGTTTGTATGACCCTGTTGATACTTCCTCCAGCCCTATGGCTATTGGTACTGTTTTAAGGAGGTTTGCATGGTTGTATTCTCAGCACCTCTCGGATTATGTTAAAAACGAGGATCTGAAGTTGCCAGTCTTTATTTTATCCTTGACCAGTGGGTTTGATTCTAAGAATTGAAACAGTCTCTGCAGTTTCCACAGCTTGCACAGACAAAAAAATCTTGAGCTTCAACCCTACCCACAGTGCATCTTTCCTAGTTACCTCAGATCTTGTTTGCTGCTTTCCTGGACAGACATGTTTGCCTTCTCTCTCAAGCGAAGTGAAATTGTTTAGTGTTATTTCATCTTTTCTTAACACTTTATTTCTACTGTTTTTCCTACCCTTTTCTTACTTGCATAGCTTGTAATTACCATTGTTGGTAATTTTCCCTTTTTCTGTATGCTTTTTGTACTTCTTTTTCCTCTCTTTCTGTACTCTTCGGTGTACTCTAGCCCCCTTTCTTTGTAGCTCTCAAAAAAAAATCTTTACTTTTTTCGCTGTTTGAAAGTTTGCGAGTGCTTGGATTGTCTACTGTAATTGCTCCAACCTTCTGTGGCATGGATGTGTGATGAGAGTGTAACTTCTTTCTTAGTTTGACTGAAAAACCTAAGGGCCCCTCTGGCTTTAAGAAATTACAGCAATGTGGCCACAAAATCCTTCCTCAGAGACGCATGCTTTGTGTGCCTACTGCTTGGGACCACAACACCTGCAGGAAGATTGCAGTGTATGACATGGTTTTAGCCACAGAGATTTAGTGGCGAGAAGAAATTTATTTTGAAAAGTTTTATTTCGACTGCCTTCGATGAGGCCATATCTGTTGGAAAAAGCATAATTGATATGTTGTCACCTTCTTGCTCTTCCTCTGGGAAGACCAAAAAAAGAAGCATGTCTGTGCCATCTTCTCCAGTGGCAGCAGTCAAAAGTGTAAACCTTGCTGTCAAAAAGCTCCTCGACTCTGATGGATGTTGATGCTGTGGTGTCTGGACCGACATCTTCCACTGCTTCTAAACCTTCGATGCCATGGGTTTCGGTGTAGATTCAAACTTCTGGCTCAGATGTTCTTCGTGTTTCACTGTTGCAGTCATCACACTTGGGTTATCTGCCTGCAGGTAGCCCTCAGTCTGCCCGAATACCAGAGTCTTGGGATTTCTGCTTCTGTTGCTGTCACCTCTTACATGATGTCAGGTAGTCAGGGGTATAAAACATGCAGCCGATGCCATTACATCAGTCTTTCTTGCCGAGACGGAGCCCAAAGCAGTTCGCAAGTGCCGGTCGGCCGCTACCTGAAATTTTTGTTTTTTCGAGTTTCAGACCTGAAGTCTTCTAAAGCTAAGTACCCTGTTTGGGGATTCTTTTTTCTTGCTCTAACCGATGTCAGAAAAAATTAACAGTTGTCTTGCCTATGGAAAGCAAATACCTTACAGAGATTTTCATTGCGTTACCTGTTTAGGCTCAGACCATTATGTCCCTCGCTGTCGGATTTGTGCCTTGTTTAACGCCTGAACCATTCGTCGTCAGGCTATTTTTGTAGCTCAATTCTTTCGCTGTCGTTCTCTGTATTCCAAAATGGCTTCGGTAAGCTATCCGACTACCGATCTTCCGAAAAAGCACAGAGACAGGTCGCATAGGTCCAAAACTGCCGATGCTTCCGCTAAGCTAGTCGCCAGTCCGCCGGTACTCAGTGAGATCCTTTGTGGCCCCTGATGTCCGCTTCTACAGATTCGCAGACCTCTGCTGAGACCCATTCGGAGCTCGGTATGCCACGAGATGCTTCTTCGACTATGGAACCTGCTGATGTCTCTACCTTGGATTGGTCTGGAGCCGCTGTGCAGGCACCAGCTTCTGAGGGTGTATTCCGACCTACCGATATTCATATTAAACCGACAACTTCATTTCCAACTAAAACTACTGAGTTTCTCAGGCCCAGAGTTCGCACTACGCCTAGAAAACTGGTGTTCAAAGTGCATGCTCAAGCTCCCATGCCACAAAAACAAATACTTAGGATGGCTGAAGACCTTATTACTCTAATTAGGGGAAGCCAGCCTTCACCTGCCAAAAGACAAAGAATTGAATTTCCTTCTGATTCTACAGACCAGGGGTCTGATGACTCTGACCCTTCTGATTACCAGGACATACCCTTATCTACCTATGAGGACTCTGATGCAGAGGAATCCATTCCCTCTGCCTCCCCTCAAGAGGATTTATTTTTGGTGAAACCTTGCATACCTTAAGAGAGCATTTCCACTGGGAATGCCCAGACTATCCTCAGTCCAAAAACAGACTCGGGGAATTTTTAGATTTGCCTCCGCACAGGCCTCTAGCAGTACCCCCTGTCCTGGATATTGCAGATGTCTTCTTGGAGTCCAGTCTTACTCCTGACACCTTACCACCAGCTCTTAGAAAACCTGACAGGTACTACAGAGTACCTAACTCTCACAAATTTCTTTTTAAGAATCCTACTGCGGATCGAGAGACCATTTCCCAGGGACCTAAAGGCATTAAGGCTACTACAACCAAAAACCCTCCCCCTTCAGACAGGGATTTTAGAGCTTTAGATAGATGGGGTAAGAAGGTATATACCTCTGGAACTCTTGCCATCAGGGCTTTGAATTGCCAGTTTCACATGCTGAAGTACCAGCAACATATTATGGAACTAATTAAACAAAAAATGGTGTTACTTCCAGATTGTGCAGAAAATAGATTTACAAGAGTTAATGCATTCTGCAAACCAAGTTAGTAAATATACTTTGCAGTGTGGGTTTGATGCCTTAGAAGCATCTTGTAGGGCTGCTGTAACTGGGTCTGTACTGAGAAGGCATGCTTGACTGAAGGAACAAGTCTTGTCTGACCATGTCAAAACAAAATTACTAGATGCTCCATTAAATCAGGAGCATTTGTTTCCCACAAAAGCAGAAGTTGTTCTTAAAAAAGCTGGAAGAAAAAGCTAAATCTATGAAAACCGTCAAAGATTTCTTACAGGTGCAGCCACCTAGATTCAGTAGGCATTGGCCTTCAAAAAGCTGGTCCTTTCCAGTCCCTCTCAGGCCTTCTCAGTCCAAACCCAGGGGAAACAGACCACCAAGACTACAGTCTCAGGGTATGCAGAGATCTAAACAATGGAGTGTTTCCACCTCAAAACCAGTGAGTGGTAAGCCACCCCCATATGGAAAAAGTAAAGTTCACAATGACTTTCCAATTATCCTTCCCAGCCATGCCCAAGTACTTGCCACCCCTAGGAGGAAAACTCAGCCTTCATGCAAAAAACTGGAGGTCCATTACTCAGGACTGATGGTTTCTAAACATTGTATCCCAGGGATACATATTCTACTTCCACTCACTGCCAACTCCAAATGGGTTACCAGACCTTCCTCCAAACCATTGGGCAGCGGCTCAAAAGCAAGTACTTTCCTTTTTCCATGTCAGGGCTATTCAACCTGTTCCAGTTTCTCCAGACTGTTCCTGGTGCCCAGAAAAGAAGGCTCTTTGCGCCCTATCCTGGATTTGTCTAGTCTCAACACTTTTCTGGTGGTCCCAAAATTCAGAATGCTTACACTGCAACAGCTTCTTCCTATGCTAGCCAAGGATGCCTGGTTAGTCACCCTAGACTTAAAAGAAGCTTATCTGCACATCCCCATAAGGGAGTCTTTCAGGAAATATCTACGTTTCAGGGCAGCCTCTATGCACTTCAGTTCTCTGCACTTCCCTTTGGCATATCTACTGCACCCAGAGTATTCACAAAATGCCTGGCTCCAGCCATTGCATACTGCAGGCAGAGAAATATTCAAATTTACCCATACTTGGACGATTGCCTGATTCAGGCAGACTGCCAGGAATTGCTACTTCAGCATCTGGCATTTGTAAAAGGAATTCTAACTACACTGGGATACACCATCGATGAAAAGAAATCACAACTGGTGCCCAGGCAACAAATTGTATTCCTGGACACAAGCTTGAACACAACTTCCCAGATGGCATTCCTCACTCCAGAAAAGCAAGTCCATTGACAAACTATATCAAACTAATGGCCAGCAAAACCCAGCTGTCTCCAAGGAAAATACTGCAAGCCCTAGGGTTCATGGTCTCATGTATTCTGCTAATTCCATATGCAAGATTGCATATGAGGAAACTTCAGTGGTACTTCAGTCTCTGGTGTCAACATTCTCAGGACCTGGAAACAGCGATTCCTGTCATACCTTGTCTAAGGGCAGAGTTCCTTTGGTGGGCAGAAGCATGCAACCACAGCAAGGGACTTCCTTTCACTTAACCCCTCGCCGCCCAAACCCTGACAACAGATGAATCAGACTATGCATGGGTGGCTCACATGGCAGGCAAATGCATTCAAGGCAAATAGAGCCCAGAACAAATTCCCCTGCATATCAAAGAGATGCTAGCTGGTACAGAATGCTCTGACAGTCTTCAAATACCTTATCCTTCCAGTACAGCTCCTGATAGACAGACAACACCACAGTTATGTGGTACACGCATTCTTACCCACTCTGCAGGTTAGCCATGGCTCTGTGGAACACAGCCTTGAGCATCCAAGTGCACCTGTAAGCGCAATTCCTGCCAGGCAAGCAAAATTTACTGGCAGACAACTTAAGCAGAAATCTACTAGATCCTCTTGAGTGGAAACTGGACCCCAGCTCATTCAAACTTCTAACCCAGAGGTGGGAAACACCAGAGGTGGACCTTTTTATCTCCCCCCAAAACCACAGATTGAGCAAATTTTGCACCAGGAACCCTCACAGCAGAGCCTGGAAGGTGGATGCCCTATCCTTTACATGGGAAAACCTCTCAATTTATGCCTTTCCTCCGCTGCCCCTCCTCTCAAGAGTACTATTCAAGATCAAACAGGACAGGCCAAGGGCAATCCTTATTGTACCAGACTGGCCACGCCAGCACTGGTACCCACTCCTATGCAGTCTGACAGCAGTGCCACTCTGGCACCTACATAACACACCTTTCCTGCTGTCTCAGCAGGAGGGACAGATTTTGCATACACAGCTGTAAACCCTAAACCTTGCAGCTTGGCTTATTCCTTAAATGCACCACCAGCATCCCTCAACAAACAGGTGCTTGACGTCATCCCTGAGGCCAGAAGGCCTAATACTAGGAAATCCTATGCTGAAAAGTGGAAAATATATTTTTCTTGGAGTCCGTCTCAAGGAAAGGACACCGCTGTGCCCAGCTTACCTCAAATCTTTGACTACCTAGCAGAGCTGCTGCACAGAGGCCTGTCCTTCTCAGTCATTAAGATTCATGCCTCTGCCATCTCAGCTCATTATAATACTGAGCCTCCTCTCTTTTCTCACCCTCTCATCACACAGTTCCTGAGAGGAGCTAACAATTTAATGCCCCCTAGGAGAGCTCCCACCCTGACCTGGGACCTTAACTTTGTACTGGAGAAGCTCACCCCCCCCCCCCCCTTGAACCTGCTGCTTCAGCAGAGTTAAAATTCCTCTCTTGGAAAACAACCTTACTTCTAGCTATTACTTCAGCAAGAAGAGTGTCTGAGTTACAGGCACTAATGGCAGTGGAGCCCTTCATTATTGACAGGGTTTCCCTCAGGACTAACCCTTCCTTTATGCCCAGTGTGGTATCCAGTGCGGCTCTAAACCAATCCATCCATTTGCCAACCTTTTTCTCTAATCCTCAGAATAAAGGGGAAAGGATCCTGCACTCATTGGATGTGCACAGACAGCTCAGTTTCTACCTTGACAGGACTAAGCCTTTCAGAAAATCTGACCAACTGCTAGTCAGCTTTGCTACAGGGACAGAGGGCAAGGCCATATCAAAGCAAACCATTTCCAAATGGATAGCACACTGCATCCATTTCTGCTACAAGCACCATGGAAAACCTACCCCTCTAGGGATCAGAATTCATTCCACTAGAGCTACTTCAACCTCTACAGCATTTCTCAGGGGAGTCTCTACCAGGGACATCCTTTAAGCTGCAACCTGGAGTTCTGTACACACCTTCACCAAGCATTATCAATTACCTGTTTTTTCTAAATCCAGAGCTGGATTTGCTACAGCAGTCTTACAAGGAAGGCCTGCTAGCCAGCCCTAACACCTCTTGACTGCCTCCACCCTTCCTCAGCTTTGGGAATCAACCCAAGTGTGGCTACAACAGTGAAACACGAAGAACATAGTACAGTTGTGTACACTTACCATAAATGTAGATGTTCAAGTGTATTCACTATTGCAGTCCTGGTTTCCCTTCATCCCCCTGGTTTTCTGTATCCTTTCTATGTATCCTCTTTATGGCCATCTTTTATGGCAGGGGTATTTACTGTTTACTGGATGTGTTCCACACCAAGTAATAGCTTCCTATTTTGGGGGCTCCTGACATCTGGGGTAATAAAAACTGATGTAATGGCGTTGGCTGCATATTTTGTACCCCTGACGACCTGATGTCATGGAAGAGGTGACAGCAACCCATGCAGAAATCCCAAGACTGGTATTCGGGCCGACTGAGGGCTACCTGCAGGCAGATAACCAAAGTGTGATGACTGCAACAGTGAATACACTCTAACATCTACATTTTTGGTAAGTGTACACAACTGTACTTTCCACCGATCCAAGCGCCAGGCACTGCTTCATTGCTGGCTGACTCAGTACTGAGTATTTCTAGTTGGCAAGTGCCTAGATGTCAGTATTCCCCGTCTATCGATCTCTTTGCTGGGGCATAGACCCAAGTCTCCTTCTCTGTCCTCTGTCTGTTCCACCAAAAGCCTCACAGGGACGGACATGGAGGGACTGGTAGAGAAAATTTTATGAGGGAGAGGAATTTAAGGTGTTCCCTCAGCTTTGACCCCTTCGGGTGCTGAACATTTTTTCACCCTGTTGAGTAGTCCTCCTCCAACCTCCTCTGAGGCCTTGTAGCTTTCAGATTCAAGTTCCGGCGTCAGCTGCATCGGTTCCAACAGTCTACATTACTTCGGCACAGATTCAAGCTCTTAGTTCTTTGGATCTGTCAGATCCTAAGACCTCCCAGGGCCATAGCTACCTGGTTGGCCCTGAGGGCAGGAGTCGACTCCAATTTTTCTGGAGCTGTCCCTGTGCCTTAGGGCTTCAGCTAAGGTTAGTTCGGCACTGGCTTCTGTCTCGGAGGTGATCTCATTGAAGCGGCGAGTGACCATGGTTCCTAAACAGCCTATCTCTGTTCCAGGCTGTTTTACCTCATCAGTGGGGTTATCTGAGGGTAGAGAGAGAGCCTTGGCTGCCTCAGCCACTCAGTTGACCACTTCTTCCTTGAAGCATGTTCTTTTCTCTAGTTCAGTTATCTAGTCTGCTCTTCCATTGTGACAGTGAGTGCTAAAACTTCAGAAGACTCGGGTACAGATTCTATCTTCAGACACCTCACCAGGCCACCCCCCCTAATGAGGTCCCTCTAAAGAGAAAGTGCAGTAGGAAGCACTTACATTCCACACAGGAATCCATCACCGAAGATACTGATTTTGATGACGAGGAAGTGTCCCCCCAGATAACCCCCTGATGAGGTTTCCATTGGAGACATCCTGGACATTTTAAAACAGAAGGGTGATTGGAAGTCCCAAAACCCTATGCCTGAGGAATCAGAGGCTTTTCACACTTGCCCATCTACCTCTTGTGTGACTCTGCCCGCTGATGAAATTATCCAGTTGGTTGCTCAAAAGGCATAGAAGGCGCTTGACTCCATTGAGCATATCTCTAGGAGGCCAGACAAAATTTTTATCCTCTCTGAAAGATGAACAGTTTTAGGAAAAACGTTTAGCAGTAGATACCATGGTTGTAGCTGCAGCCATGAAAAAGAAACTGGCTGAGGAAAGTTCCTCTATCCATCCACCCAACAGAGAGTATAGGATGATGAATAGGTTCAGCAGGTGGATTTACACATCATCTACCCTCGCATTGTGGTCTTTGAATTTTCTAGTGCATTTCACCAGGATTCAAAGGGATCTGATCAAGGAGCTCTCTGATACCCAGGCAGGAGCTGTCTCTGAGGAGGTGCAAGACAAAGTTGCCTCTCAGCTACCATGGAGTCTATTTCTAATTCATGAATGTGGCTCTTTGCACATGTAGCCGAAGGGACTACCAGAGCAGTGGGTTTAAGCTTAGCCATAAGGAAACCTGCTTGGGTGCGACTTTGTGACTTTGAAGAGCCATTTAAGTCTTCATTCGTCATTGCACTTTTTGACGGATCGTCCTTATTTGTCCCAAAGGTTAGAGAAACATTATCCAGGTGTGAGAAAGACGAAAAGACCCTTTCTGCTGTGGGTGTATGTTTTTCCACTCCTCAAAGACCCTTTTCCAGGATTCAGAGAGTGGGTGGAAAAATGTGGTTCAAAAAATCCAGAGGGCCTTTCCAAGACACACATGGTGAAAGTTCCCCTAGGGGCAGAGGGGTGAGCTCTAACGGAAGATGCCACCCACGTGGTAGAGGTGGCCTGCAAAATCAGGGTTTCAGAGATTCCTTTTCTGGAATACCCTATCGGCGTTCCTGAATGGAGGCCCAGAAGTTCTTCGTGTTTCACTGTTGCAGTCATCACATTTGGGTTATCTGCTTGCCCCCAGTCGGCCTGGTTAACAAAGTCTTAGGTCCTGCGTCGGTTGCTGTCTCTTCTTCCATGACGTCAGGTTGTCAGGGGTATAAAACATGCAGCCGATGCCTTTTTATCAGTCTTGCTTGCCGTGCGGTGCCCGAAGCAGAAGTAGTTCGCAAGTGCCGGTCGGCCGACTCCTGAAATTTTTGTTTTCGAGTTTCAGAACCAAAGTCTTCAACTAACAGCTAAGTACCCCGTTAGGGAAACTTTTTCTTGCTCTAAACCGATGTCAGTAAAAGTAAATAATTACATTTCTTGTGGAAAACAAATACCTCATAAAGATTTTCATTCGTACTGTATTCCTTGCCTAGGCCCTGACCATGACGTACCTCGCTGTCAGTTTTGTGCCTTATTTAAACCATGAACTATCAGTCATCGGTATATTTTCACTTCTGAATATTTTGGTGCTCGGTTCAATTATCCAGATATGTCTTCGGTAAGCCATCCGACTACGGACATTCTGAAGAAACGCAAAGATAAAGACAGAGACAGGCTGCCTAAGTCCAAAGCTGCCAATGAAGCTTCTCCTAAGCCAGTCACCAGTTCGCCGGTACTCAGTGAGGCACTTTCGCAGCCCCTGATACCCGCTACTTCAGATTCTCAGGCCTGTACTGAGACCCATTCGGAGTCTGGTATGCCACAAGATGTTTCAGTTGTGGAACCTGCAGATGTCTCTACCTTGGATGAGTCCGGAGCCGCTCTGCAGGCACCAGCATCTGAGGTTGCATTCAGGCCTACTGACTTGCATATTAAACCGACGCCATCTTCTTCTTCAAGGCCTAAAACTCGAACCATGCCTAGAAAACTGATGCCCAGACCGCATGGTCAGGCCTCTATGCCTGAAAAACAAATGATAAGAATGGCTGAAGACCTTGTTACTTTAATCAGGGGAAGCCAACCTTCCCCCTCTAAGAGATATAGAACAGAGTTTGCTTATGATACTTCTGACCAGGATTCTGAAATTTCTGTTTCCTCTGATGACCAGGATGTACTTTTATCTGCCTATGAGGATTCTGATGCTGAGGACTCTATTCCCTCTGCTCCCCCCCTGGAAGATTTCTCTTTTGGTGAAACCTTGCATACTCTTAGGGAGCATTTTTGTTGGGAAAGTCAGGATTTCTCTGATTCTAAAAAGAGGCTTAGGGATTTCTTACTCCTGCCCCCCAGCACAGGCCTTTAGCTAGCCCTCCTGTACTAGACATTGATGCTTTTTCGTAATCTAGTTTGGCCCCTGACCCTTTACCTCCTGCTCCCAGAAAACGTGATGGATATTACAGGGTTCCTGACTCTCACAAATTCCTTTTCAAAAATCCTACTGCTGATCTTGAGACCATTTCACAGGGTCCTAAGGGCATCAAAGCTACTTCTGCCAAAAATCCTACCCCTCTAGATAGAGATTCCAGGGTGCTGGATAGATGAGATAAGAAGGTATACATTTCTGCAACTTTGGCCATTGGGGCCTTAAACTGCCAGTTTCATATGTTAAAGTATCAGCAGCATATTATTGGATTGCTTAGACAGAAAATTATGTTGATTCCTGATTGTGCTGAAAATAAGGATTTAAAGGATTTAATGCATTCTGCTGAACAAGTTGGAAAACATACTTTGCAATATGGTTTTGTTTCACTAGAGTCATCTTGCCAGGGCTGCTGTCACTGGGTCTGTACTTAGAAGGCATGCTTGGCTTAAGGAGCAATCCTTGCCAGATCATGTTAAAGCTAAATTACTGGATGCTCCCTTAAATCAGGACAGACTGTTTGGCAATAAGGCAGAAGTTCTTAAAAAGATGAAGGAAAAAGCTAAATCTATTCAAACTGTTAAAGATTTCTTGTAGCATTGTCACCTCACAGATGTTGCCTGTTCGATTCTCAGTTAGAGCATCGTCTGTGTGGCAACATGTGTGAATGGGTGTTCCTTCGTTGAAGGTTGTGCATTAGGCCTGGCAAGCCAGCACATAAAAATCTACTGCCAATCATTAGCGGACCAGAGTTCCGCTGTGACGACCCCTAACCAGGAAAAGCCGAAAGAGACAAACAACCTCAAAGATTTAGTAGGCGCTGGCCTTCTAAGAATTGGTCCCTTCCTGCGTCTTCCAGGCCTTCTCAATCCAAGCCAGATCCAGCAGAACACCCAGGCTTCAGTCCCAGGGTACACACAGGACTAAGCAGTGGGGGGGGGGGGCCCTCTTCCAAATCTGGGAGTAGTAAAACTTCCCCCTATGGTAAACTGTCTCAATGACTTCCTTTTAAAACTTCCAAGCACTTCTCAACTGACTCCCCCTCTGGTGGGAAGATTGCCCTACTTACAAACAACTGGGAGCTCATTACCCAGGACAAATGGGTTTTAAATAGTGTCCCAAGGATACAGATTTCACTTCCACACATTACCAACCCCAAACGGTTGGCCAGATCTACTCCCAAATCAGTGGGCAGAGGCTCAAAAGCAAGTACTCTCTCTTTTAAGCATAAAAGATATTCAGACTGTACCAGAAGAGGAAAAGAGGCAAGGTTTCTACTCAAGACTTTACTTGCTACCCAGAAAAGACAATTCATGGTGTCCTATCCTGTACCTGTCTATTCTAAACACCTTTTTGGTGATTCCAAAATTCAAGATGCTGACTCTTAACCAGTTGCTTCCTATGCTAGGAAAAGATGCTTGATTGGCAACACTCGATTTAAAGGAAGCATACCCGCACATCCCAATAAGGGAATTTTCCAGAAGATACCTTTGCTTCAAAGCAGGCTACACGCACAATCAATTTTTTGCACTGCTCTTTGGCTTATCTACTGTGCCCAGGGTATACACAAAGTGCCTAGCTCCAGTCATTGCATTTTGCAGGCAAAGAAATATTCAAATATACCCATACCTGGACTATTGTCTAATTCAGCCAGAAAGTCAGGACATACTTTTGAATCATCTGGCCTTTGTACAAAGGGTGCTAACTTGTCTGGGGTACACCATAAAAGAAAAGAAATCGCATCTGGTACCCTATCAACAAATTATATTCCTGGGAGCAAGTCTGAATACAACTTCCCAGATGTCTTTCTTCATGCCAGAGAAACAAATTAATTTGACAACCTACTTCAAACTAGTGGCCATGAACACCCTGCTTATCCGCAAGGCAAATACTGCAAGCCTTGGGGTTCATGGCTTCCTGCATACTTCTAATTCCATATGCAAGACTGCATATGAGGAAACTACAGTGGTATCTAAAAAGCCTATGGGTGTCAACATTCTCAGGATCTAGAAGCAATGATTCCTATCATACCTTGCCTATGCCTAGAGTTTATTTGGTGGGCAGAGGCTTGCCACCAAAACAAGGGACTACCATTCACTCTACCCCCTGCCGCCCAAACCCTAACAACAGACGCATCAGACTATGCATGGGGGGGCTCACCTGGCAGGGAAGTGCATTCAGGGCAAATGGAACCCAAGCCAAATGCACCTGCATATCCATCAAAAAGAAATGTTAGCTGTACAGAATGCTCTGACAGCCTTCAAGGATAACATTCTTCCAGGACAATTAATGGTAAAGACAGACAACACCACGGTTATGTGGTACATAAACAAGCGGGGCGGGGGGGAGGGGGGTACCCATTCTTCATCCCTCTGCAGACTAGCCATGGCATTGTGGAACATCGCCTTGAGCTACCAGGTGCATCTACAAGCTCAATTCCTGCCAGGAAAACTAAATACACTGCCAGACGGACTAAACAGAAACCTCATGGACCCACATGAGTGGTACCTGGAACCAAAGATTTTCAACATGTTGACAAACAAATGGGGGAGCCCAGATATAGACCTGTTTGTCTACCCCTAGAACTACCATTTGGACAAATTTTGCACAAAGACTCCCCACAAACAAGCTTGGAAAGTGGATGCTTTGTCCTTCAGCTGGAAAAACCTATCCGTTTATGCCTTTCCGCCTCTGCCTCAGTTCTCCAAAGTACTACTAAATATCAAACAGGACAAACCAAGGACGATATTGAATGCACCAGACTGGCCATGCTAACACTGGTACCCCCTCTTGTGCAGTGTCACTGTTGGCCCCATGGCACCTGCCTCTGACCCCTACCCTGTTGTCTTAGCAGGAGAACCAAATTCTGCACCCTCTGCTTCAAACCCTGAATCTAGCAGCCTAGCTAGTTACCTAATTTCTCCTTTACCATCCCTCAGTAAACCAGTGATGGATATCATTTAGAGGCAAGTAGGCCTAGTACTAGAAAATCTTATGCTGAAAAATGCAAAAGATTCTGTGCCTGAAACCAGTCTCAAGGGATGAGCACAGCAGCACCCAACTTACCTCAGATTTTACAATACTTAACTGAGATGCTTCACAAGGGCCTTTCTTTTTCCTCCATCAGAATTCACTCCTCAGCCATTTCAGTATCTTTGTAACACAGAACCTCCCCTCTTCTCTTATCCACTGCTCAGGCAGTTCCTCAGAGGGGCCAAAAATTTAAGACCACCCAGGAGAGCACCAAGTCCACTTCAGGCTGGGAGTTGGTCACCATCATTTCAGAGTTCTACCCTTTGGTCTCACTACAGTCCCCAGGGTGTTCAAATGCATGGCAGTAGTAGCAGCTCACTTGGGACTGCAAGGATTCTGGGTGTTTCCATATTTGGACAACTGGCTCATTACCACTCCAACCAGGCATCTGTTGATAGTCGCCAAAGATTATGTTCTACAGACTTGTTCTGTACTGTCAATTACGAAAAATTTCAACTAACTCCAACTCAGAGTTCAGATTTCATAGGAGCAGCACTCAATACAAAAACTTTCTCTTCCCCCCAGTGAAATTACAACAAAATTAGGGAACAAATTCTATAAATACAATGCAGCAAGAAAGTACCTGCCCGTCTAGTTTAACAAGCCCTAGGTTCAGTGGTGGCGACAATAACTCTAGTTCCCGGCAAGATTTTATATGCAAATTCTTCAATAGCCACTTGCATCTCAGTATAATAAACAGTAGGACTGCCATGGCAAAGTGCATAAATTTAATAAGCTTAAAATGGATAAGCACTTTGGGATAGAGTTCCTTCATCAGGTCTGCGCTTATCCATTTTATTGTGTTTTAAGTTTATTAAATTTATGCACTTTGCCGTGGCAGTCCTACTGTTGTTTGTTGTACAGATTTTCATATTGTTGATTCTACACCTGGACTGTTGGTCTCTTTTCTGCTGTGTTTTTGCTTTCAGTTGCATCTCTGTGGTCAGTACTTCACTAACTTATGTCTGATGAGATTTTGATCCAGTCTTTGCAGAAAAGATCTAGCTTGGTGGATGCACTCTGGCAATATTTTTCTAGGCCGCCCCTTTATCCCACAGTAACCCAATGTCATAGTGACCACAAATGCCTCCCAGATGGGATGTGGGACATTATCTGGGCAAGACTGTCCAAGGCACTTGGTCTCCCATCGAGGCCAGTGTGCATATCAACATCCTAGAAATGAGAGCAGTGCTTTTAGCGTTGCAAACCTTTCAAACTGTTCTCCCTGTAGGAAGTATTTTGATTCAAACAGACAAGATGTCAATAGTTTGGTACATCACCAAATAGGGGAGAAAGTACAGTTGTGTACACCTACCATAAATGTAGATGTTCGAGTGTCTTCACTGTTGCAGTCATAACTGTAGGGTGCTCCTGCCGGCAGGCAGCCCGAGGTCGGCCAGAATCCCAAAGTCTGGGTCCGGCGTCGGCTGTACAAGCTAGTACCCTGACGTCAGTACGCTCTGGTACATAGCCCTCAGCCGACACCATCTTCTCCAGCCTTTCTTGCCCTAGATGTCAGATGTCCCAATAAATCAGAAATGAATCCAACAAGGAAACACAAATAAGAAAAAGAGGGGATAGGAGGGAGGGAAACCCCGACTGCAACAGTGAAGACACACGAACATCTACATTTATGGTAGGTGTACACAACTGTACTATGTTCTTCGTGTTTCACTGTTGCAGTCATAACTGTAGGGTGGAATCCCAAAGCAGTGAAAAGGGGAGGAGGCTTAGACAGAAGAAGGGGCAGCAAGAAGACCCTGCAAAACAGCAGAGGCAAAGCCTGCCCTGGTCTTAGAATACAGAGGGAGATTGTAGTGCTTGGAAAAAGTATGCACAGAACTCCAAGTGGCAGCTTCCAAGATATCCTTGGTAGGAACTCCTCTGAGAAAAGCTGTAGAAGTGGCAGCTGCTCTAGTAGAATGACTTCTCACAGTACCTGGAAACTGTTTCCCATGATGAGCGTAACAAAATCTGATTCCATAAGCAATCCATTTGGAAATAGTTTGTTTTGAAATAGCTTTTCCAAGAGAACTGGAGGCAAAAGAAACAAACAATTGATTAGATTTTCTGAACTCCTTAGTCTTGTCCAGGTAAAATCGTAACTGTCTGTGCACATCCAATGAATGCAAAATCCTTTCCCCTTTATTTTGATGATTAGGAAAGAAAGTAGGAAGGTGAATTGTCTGATTTAAAGCCACTTTTGAAATCACCTTAGGCATGAAAGTAGGATTAGTCCTCAAGGATACTCTGTCCTGGTGGAAAATAAGGTATGGTTCCACAGCCATGAGAGCTTGCAACTCTGAGACCCTTCTGGCAGAAGTCAATGCTAACAAAAGAACTGTCTTCCAAGATAAAAACTTAATATCTGAAGATGCAGCAGGCTCAAAATGAGGCAAAGTAAGTTTTTCTAAAACATAATTAAGATCCCAAGCAGGAACAGGAGGGGTCCTGGGAGGTCTTAAATTCTTGGCCCCTCTCAAGAATTGTCTCACCAAAGGATGAGAAAAAAAACAGGAGGATCAGAATTGAAATGAGCAGAAATAGCAGAAGCATGAATCTTAATGGAAGAAAAGGAAAGTCCTTTAGACAAAAGATCCAAAAGGTAAAGCAAAATAGAAGAGAGATCAGGCACCAGAGGGTCCGAGCCTCGGTCCTGCATCCAAATACAAAACCTCTTCCATTTAGAGGCATAGGATTTCCTAGTGCTAGGCCGTCTAGCTTCTAGAAGAACATCCAAAACTTGTTTGGGAAGGCTAGAAGAAATCAAATTCCTTTGAAGAGCCAAGCTGCCGGGCAAAGGGTCTTGAGGTTGAGATGTAGTAACCGACCCTGATGCTGGGACAGAAGAGAAGGGTTCAGAGGGAGAATCCAAGGAGGCTCCAAGAACAGGTGCTTTAAGGTGGGATACCAAAACTGTCGAGGCCAATTTGGGTTTGTCCTGTTTTATCTTCAGTAATACCCGAGGTAGTAGAGGAAGAGGAGGGAAGGCATATCCCGAAAGGCTTCTCCAGCTGAAGGACAGGGCATCCACTTTTCCAAGCTGTTTTGTGGAAGGACCTGGTGCAAAAGCGAGGCAGCTGATGATTGAGATGGGATGCAAACAGATCTATCTGGGGACATCCCCAAACTGCAGTAATCCTGTTGAATAAGTTGGTGTCTGGCATCCATTCGTGAGGATCTGAAATGTTTCTGCTCAGGCTGTCTGCTAAGAGATTCTGTTCTCCTGGAATGAATTGAGCCTGGAGATGTAGATTCAGATTTAGAGCTGTGTCCCATAAAGCCATAGCTAGTCTGCAAAGAGGGTACGAATGAGAACCCCCCTGCTTGTTGATGTACTACATGACCGTGGTGTTGTCTGTGCGAATTAGCAGAGGCCCTGGTTGCAAAAGGTTCTGGAAGGCTAGAAGAGCATTTTGAACTGCCAACATTTCCTTCAGATTAATGTGCCAGTGAAGATGGTCCTTTGTCCAGGTTCCCTGCTGGCAATTGTCTAGAAAGTGAGCTCCCCAAGCATAATCCGAGGCGTCCGTGGTCAGGATTTGAGTAGAGTTGAGGTAGACGAAAAGGCTTTCCTTCGTTTAAAGCACATGCACTGGACCACCAGAGTAACTCCCTCTGGAGATAGGGGATCAGAGGAATCAGAATATCCAGATCGTGGTAATGCTGTGACCATACACTTTTCAGATACCATTGAAGCTTTCTCATATGAAGCCTTGCATTTTGAATCAACAGAATGCAGGAAGCCATGTAGCCCAGAGTCTGCAGGAATTTCCTTGCAGTGAGCTGAGATAGAGTTGCCAAGGTGTTGAAAATAGAAGCCAGCTGTGTTTGTTTTTCTGGGGTGAGGAAGGCCCTTTGTAAGGTTGTATTCAAGAGGGCTCCCAAGAATACCATTTGTTGAGAAGGGATCAAATGTGACTTTTTTGTGTTCACTGAGAATCCCAGTAGGAGGAGAAGACGTTGAACAAAGTCCAGATGTTGAAGTAGAAGATCTTTGCTGTCTGCTTGAATAAGGCAGTCGTCCAAATAGGGGTAAATCTGGATCCCCTGAAGTCTGCAATAAGCCACTACTGGTGCCAGGCACTTGGTAAAGACTCTGGGCAGTAGATAAACCAAAGGGCAGTACAGAGAATTGAAAGTGCCTCGAACCTGCCTTGAACCTGAGGAATTTCCTGCTCCTGCCTGATGGGAATGTGTAAGTAGGCTTCCTTTAAGTCCAATGTCACCATCCAGGCATCCTGAGATAGCATTGGAATCAGTTGCTGCAGAGTAAGCATCTTGAATTTTGGAATTTCCAAAAAGGTGTTTAACACAGAAAGGTCCAGAATAGGTCTCCATGAGTTTTGTTTTCTTGGAACCAGAAACAGTCTTGAATAAAAACCTTTTCCCATCTCTGAGAGAGGAACAGGCTCTATGGCTCTCATGGCCAGAAGAGCATCCACTTGATGTAAGGCCTCTGACCATTGGTGTTTTGGCAGATCTGGCCAACCGTAAGCCCTTGGCAAAGTATGAAAGTGGAATTTGTAACCTTTTAAAATCACGTCCAATACCCATTTGTCCTGGGTAATACGAGTCCAATTTCTGTAAAAAAGAGACAGTTTTCCTCCGAGAGGGGCATCCAGGTGAAGGGGTCCTGCAGCCCAACCTAGAGAGTCATTGAGTTTGCTTTCTTTGAGATTGGGATCTGTCTTCTCCCCTTCTAGGTGAAGAAGCAGTCCATTGTCTAGATCTGTAAGAGGCTTGACCTTGGCCACGACCTCTGGAGCGTCTATATCTTCCCCTTTGAGGCCTGTCAGACGTGGGAAAGGACCAATTTTTAGAGGGCCAATTCCTGGAAAATCTAGGAGGCTGAACTTGCAAGAAATCTTTTACAGTCTGCATAGATTTTGCCTTTTCTTCCATCTTTTTAATAACTTCCTCAGCCTTAGATCCAAAAAGAACATCATGCTGAACAGGGGCATCTAACAACTTAGCCTTAACCTGTTCAGGTAAACTTTGTTCACGGAGCCAGGCATGTCTCCTGATAACAGTACCAGAGGGTGCAGCCCTGCAAGAAGCATCCAAAGCATCAAAACCACAATGTAAACTATATTTGTTCACTTGTTCAGTAGCATGCAAAACATCCTGAAGTTCCTTATCCTCTGCACATGCAGGAAGAGAAGCAAGCTTTTGCTTTAAAACAGACAAAAGAAATTGCTGATACTTAAACATATGAAACTGGCAATTTAAAGCCCTGACAGACAGGGTAGCAGAAGTATATACCTTTTTTCCCCACCTGTCTAAAGCATGAGAATCCTTCTCAGAGGGAATAGGATTTTTAGAAGAAGCAACCTTAGCAGCCTTAGAGCCCTGAGAAATAGTTTCAGGATCCGCAGAAGGGTTCCTAAATAAAAATAAATGAGAGTCAGGAACCCTATAAAATCTATCAGGCTTAGAAGGAGCAGGAGGCATGGAATCAGGATTCAAATGTGCCTCAGAAAAAGCATCATCTACAGTGTCCAAAACAGGAGGGATAGCTAAAGGCCTATGCTGAGGAAGAAGAAGAAATTCCCTAAGCCTCTTCTTGGAAGCAGAATACTCCTGACCTTCCCAATGAAAATGTTCCCTCATCTCATGCAAGGTTTCCCCAAAAGAGAAATCTTCAGGCGGAGAGGCCGAGGGTAAGGAGTCCTCAGCATCCGAATCCTCATAAGGAGGAAAAGAATAGTCCTGATCTGAGGAAGAGACAGAAGATACAGAAGCCTGGTCAGAGGAACATCCTGTCGAGGCCTTTTCTCAGGAGGGGGGTGAGAACCCCTAATCATTGTAAGCAAATCTTCAGCCATCTTTAATAATTGCTTCTGTGTCCTGGGAGTAGATTCAGAAGCAGCTTTAGCAGGAACTTTTGACTTAACAGGAGTCTTTGTCTTTGCCTTTGAAATAGTGATGTGAGTAGGCCTGAAAACCCCCTCAGAAGCCGGTACCTGCACAGCGGTTCCGGACCCATCTGAGGGAGCGACGTCCGAAGGTCCTGCAGCAGTTAAAATAGTAGGCCTTGATGGCTCCCCATGGGAGTCCATATTGGTCATCGGTTCAGAAGTGGCGGACGACAGGGGCTGCAAAAGCGCCTCACTGACGACAGCCGAACCGGACGCTGGCTCCAGCTGCAACGAGTCCTGTTTGGACCTCGGAGGCCTGTCTTTGTCTTTGCGCTTCTTTTGAATTCCGGTAGTGTCCAACGACATTCTATAATTGAAGCGTCTGCCAAAATAATTTAGAGCCCAATCGTACCTGCGCTTGATAGTACGAGAGTTGAACCTGGCACAGAACCGACAACAAGAAATGTCGTGGTCAGGGCCTAAGCAAGGTAGACAGTAAGAGTGGAAATCTTTATGAGGTATTTGTTTCCCACACGTTATACAATTATTAACTTTTTCTGACATCGGAGAAACAAGAAAAAGATTCCCCAACGGGGTACTTAGCTTTGAGAAGAGAAGTAAGAACTTCGGACCGACAACAACAAAATACGCTGTTTGAAAATCGCCAACCAACGACTTGCGAGCTGCTTTCCACCGCACGGCAAGAAAGACTGGAGAAAATGGCGTCGGCTGAGGGCTATGTACCAGAGCGTACTGACGTCAGGGTACTAGCTTGTACAGCCGACGCCGGACCCAGACTTTGGGATTCTGGCCGACCTCGGGCTGCCTGCCGGCAGGAGGACCCTACAGTTATGACTGCAACAGTGAAACATGAAGAACATCCAAGTCTTACCGTCTATGTTGAAAAGCATTCAGTGTGTGGTAGTGGGCAATTTTTTCCAACCGATTTCTGATAGTAACGCATATTCCGGGAAGTTCCATTGTGATAGCAGACAAACTGAGCAGGTCTATTCTTCTACCTCACGAGTGGTCCCTCAATCCAAGAGTGACTGAATTGATTTTTTCTCCAGTGGAGCCAGCTTTGCTGCGACCTCTTCTCCTTTGAACAACTGCAGCAACTATTTCTCCCTAATCCCCCCACTGGGGGAGTCACCCAGGGATGCTGTTTTACACAATTGGCCCCCTGGACTTCTGTACGCATTCCCTTAGTTTTGAAGTTCCTACAGAAAGCCCGAAGGTTGAAGAGCAGAGTAATCCTCATTGCCCTCGACAAATATGGTTCCCCTTTCTCTGGCCTTACCTGATAAAAGAACATTGGACTCTGGCTCCAACTCCAGACCTCCTCTGTCATCCAGAGAACTTGATACAGCCAAACCTCCAGAACTTCAGGCTGACAGCATGGTTCCTCCAGTTCCATTAATTGCCAGACAAGTTAACCTTCCTTCCCTGGTATGTAGAATTGTACTAGCCTCTCATAAGCCATTCACCATATACTAATAAATGGAAGAGATTTACATTTTGGTTCTGCAAAAGGAATATTGACTGCCTTTCAGCGCCCATTGCAAAGATTTTAGAATTCTTAACCTCTCTTACTATTACAATTCAGCTATCAGTAATCTCGAACTTTCATAATGGTTTTGGGGATAATTCTCTAGCGTCTCATAAGTTTATGTAAAGCATTTTAAAAGGAACTCTGTTGTTGAAGCCCCCTTTTAAGGATCCTATTCTTCCCTGGGATCTTAATCTAGTATTACAATTCATTGTTCAGCCTCGCTTTGAACCTTCTGCCAAATGTGACCTTAAATACTTATCTTCGAAAACCTTCTTCCTTGTAGCAGTAACTTCTGCCAGGAGGATTTCAGAAATTCAAGCTTTATCTTACAAGCTACTATACTTGATTTTTCATAAAGGCAGGGTTGCTTTAAGAATGAATCCTTATTTCTTCCTCAGGTAGTATCGGACACTAACATTAATCAAACTATTAATCTTACATTATTCTTTACCAGTTTTTCTAATAAAGGGAAATACACCCTTCATTTACTGGATGTTCACAGACTGTTACATTTTTACATGCATAGAACAAAAAATTTTTGAAAAATCAGACCAATTATTTGTTTCCTTCTCAAGTAGCAAAACTGGCAAACCAGTCAGCAAAGTAACCTTGGCCACATAGCTAAAACAAAGTATATCCTTTATTTATGACAAAAAGAAAATTGATTTGCCTAGACCAGTGAAGGCTCACCTTACAAGATCTATGGCTACATCTGCAGTTTTTCAGTCTCGAGCTTCCATGGATGACATTTGTTCAGCAGCAACTTGGGCTTCCCCTTATACCTTTATTACTTATTACATATTGGACCTGGTCTCCAGGGGAAGAGCATTCTTTTGTTCAGTGGTGCTCAGGAATGTCCTTCCTTGAGTCCGCCCAAGATATGAAGTAGCTGGGAACTCTGTCCCATTGGTCAAGGATAAAATGAGGATTGACAATTTCGGGTAAAGAAGTTATGTACTCATCATAATTGTTCCATCTGAATTGTCAATCTTCATTTATCCTGGACTTTCCTCTCTCCTTCCCCCGGCCTTTCTGATGTCCTTTGGTGGATGGATAGGTCACATCCCTCCATGTTTTGAGTAGTATTACATAGGAGATATGGTTTTCATCAAGCCTTCTACTCTTCTGTCTGTTTAGCAGTGCTCTGCAAACTCTATCTGCGGTAACTAGGAGATATGCATTGTGGGTAGGCTTGAAGCTCAAGAGTTTTTGGCCTGTGCGAGCTGTGAAAGTGGTTGAGACTGTTCAGATTCTGAGAACCAAACCCATTGGTCAAGGATAAATGAAGATAAACAACTGAGATGGAATATTATGGTAAGTACATAACTTCTTTTTTAAAATGTCCCATGGGTAGAGATGTAGTGTTTGACCCCTCTGCTGCAGAGGTAATCAGAAGTGGGATGAAAGGGGTAAAACTGATCCAGGGAATCTATATAATTTCAGCCCTCCTTTACCAAATTGTACAATTGATTTTCTATCTACTCATTCGATTTTGGCAAAAAAATGATTATCTGAATTTGTTGAGAATGTTTAAACAGGTATTTAGGAAGAAATGGCAAAGGGGTTTCAAAGAAAAGTCTAGAACCTTCCAAAACCAAGGACAGTCCATCAGATATGAATGACTGTTCAAAAGACCTTGTAATCCCTCTCCCACCCTGGCCCCTTTATTTTTCCAGAAAGTCAGAATCATCCATTTTCCGTTTGGCAACAGACTGTGCCAGACAAGTGGGTTCTGCAAATCATTCCTCCATTCCAAGTGTTCATTCCTCATCCTCCAGATCAGACTTTTTTGTTTCCATGTGTACTTCTTCACATCTTTATTCATTCAGACTTCAGATATTGCTTAAGGTTTTGTGCGTCTGGATCACTTTATCATTCCATTGCCTTACCCTTTGGACTATCCAGTGCATTAAGAGTATTCACAGTGTCTAGCTCCAGTTACAGCTCAATGTAGGCTACAGGGTATCCTGTTTTCCCATATGTAGATGACTTGCTTATATTTGCAGTGTCTTTTTCAAAGTCTCTGAATTCTCTCTCTTGTGTGAGTGGTCTCTTACAGTAGCTGGGAATCCAATAGAACATTCAAAAGCCTTTCTTGACTCCCTCGCACATGATTGTATTCCTAGGATGTCAGTTGGTCACCTCATTTCAGAGAGTTTTTGTTTCAGAGGGAAAAAATAGATCTTTATTTAGATGTTTTTCTAAGGTTTTCCACTCTGACTTCGATCACTGCAAAGGAATACCTCAAGGTTTTGGCTCTCGTGGCATCTATGATTCTCATGATACCCCTAGCAAGACTCTGTAAGAGAAAGGTACAGTGACATGAGAAAGATATAGTGGTAGCAGAAATCTCATTGGTCCCAGCATCAACACCCTTCGTCTTTTCAAATCCTAGTACTGGGGTTTGTCAGAAAACAGATCTTTTGGTGGAGACAACAGATATATTTGAATCAGCTCTCCCCTTCTCCCTCCCTGCTCCAAACCAGTCAGTCACCACAGATGCTTCAGACCTTGCCTGAGGAGCAGTTTCAGGAGGGAGAAAAGTGCAGGAGGTGTGGACCATCAAGGACAGATGCAAGTGTTTCCCCTGATAATCTTTGGCCCCCAGGGCCTCTTCAAGTGGTTTCGGACAGTACCTCAGTCATGTGATACATCAGCAAGCAAGGGGGAACCAGATTGTACCCCCTCTGGACAGTCCCACTGTACAGGTATTCTACATTCCATCAGAACAAAATTGTGGGCCTATTTGTTCTATGGTTTTATAATATTTGTCTGAGTTACTATCCTATAGAATTTCTTATTCCTCTGTCAAGGTTCCTTTATTGGTCATTTCAGAATGTCTGACCATCGATCCTCCTTTTTCAAGAAAGTCTCATGTCAACATGTTCTTGAAAGGAATTTTGCATAAGAGGCCTCCAAGTAAACCAGTGGCCTGTCCTTGGGAGCTCAATTTTGTGTTAGAGAATCTAACACTTGCTCCATTTGAACCAAAAAATCTGGCTGACTTGAAGTTCTTAACATGGAAGACAGTTTTACTGATTGCTCTGACCTCTGCAAAAGGGTATGTGAGTTGCAGACTTTTATGGAGTCAGACCTATCTTGTTTTCCATAGCGACAAGGTTCCTTTGAGAAATAACCCTTCGTTTGTGCCTAAAGTGGTATCCAAGTTTACTTTAAGCCAAACTATCCTCCTCCTCATTTTCTTTACTAAACCAAAAAAAATGAGGAAGAAGGGACAACTCCCTACCTTGGATGTCCACAGACAAGTGAAGTACTATCTTAGCAGAACTGAATCTTTCAAATCTTCATATCAAGTGTTTATTTTTTGTGAGGGTAAGAAGGGACAAGCTATATCAAAACAGGCAGTTTCCAAGTGGGAGGTTATTACCCTTCGTTATACTCACAATAACAAAGCTATTCCAGGCGGAGTCGAGACCAACTTTTCCAGGGCCTTATCTTCAACTGTGGCTTTTTGGAAATGGTTACATTCTAGAAATAGTCTAGAAGCTGGTACTTAATCCACTGTGCATACTTTTACGAAGAACTATAAGCGTGATTCCTTTTTTAGGTCGAGATCAAGCTTTGCTGGGAGCATTCTCCAGTATGTTCCGGACCTCCTCTCCTTTCACCTCCACATGTAGTTAGCCTTGGTAATCTACCATATAACTAAGGCTACTGCAGCAATGATCAGTATGATGAACATAGTACATTTGTGTAAGTTGAACTTGCCATAACTATTCATGTTTGAGTGATCACTGCTGCAGTGTGTTTTGTATGCTGAGATGTGGATATTTATTCTTTTCTTTTTCCTTGCATAGTCCTTTCAGGGCTAAGCTTCCCTCTGTCTGCTGGCAGGAAAGCTTTGAAGGACTTCGCACCCAAATGCGTCTTTGTCAGCTCAGCTTGAGCTGCTTGACAGTTTGGGTGCACAAAGCTGTGGAAGCTGGCTGGCTGTTATATTCTTGTCAGGAAGTAATCCGTATAGCTAAAGTTACTGCAGCAGTGAGCATTTAAACATATACTGTTATGCTAAGTTCAGCTTAAACAACTGCACTTTAAAATGATTTAAATGCTTGTTGTCTGTGCATTGTGCAAAATAAAAATACATAAAACAGAAATCATGTCATGTTAAATGGTTTAAAAAACCTCTCTGAGATAGACCTTCCATGTTGTGAATGGTTATGATAAACTTGCCTAAATAGACCTTCTAGTGTCTCACTATTGCCAGTGCTTCCTGGTCTTTTGGACTGTCACGTGTTCCAACTTGGAGATGGATTCTCCCTCGGCTGCCAGTTCCAGGCCTGCTGATGATGATGACTGCACTGTCTGGATGTCTGGAGTGCTTACTTTGGCAGTCCTGGTCCAGGTTATGTAGAAACATTTCCAAGAAGCAGTTGCACATCAGTCTGTTGGAGCTTTGGGATTTACTACTAGCATTATAGTCCCTTGAGAGTTCTTCTGAGGCAAATGGTTCCCCTAGTGAGTCAAGACAGTTGTGATGCTGTGATGTCTTCTCAACCAGGGGCATGTGCTCCTGCCCCTTCTTCCTGGAAGTGTTTCAAGTATGACAGTGATCCCACCAACTGAGACATTTTACGGATATTAGTCCATATCCAGGTTTAATCTAACATTGCTCCAAATATCTTGAGTCACAACACAACTTGTTTAGAGCTGCAACATCAAAAGAGTGTTTATTATTGTTTAACTGGATTGGTTGACTGGTACAAGACCCTTTGCAGCCACTAACCTGACAAAAAGCCAGTCACAACAAAAAAATTGGGAAAAGCCTTTGATAGACTTGTGAAAAATGGTATTCTTCCTCCACCTTTGCCTCTAGAATAGTAAATTACTGGGCTCTTATATCTGCATTTCTTCTGCTTTTCTTTGGCAATGTGAGGAAATTAGCTGGGCTGCCTTAGTTGCAAACTAAAGCATCTCTAAATTCTGTTCTATCTTTTGTGTTTCAGATAACCAAACATGTTTTAAGATGTGCTGAAAATACTTCCGAAAACTAAACTGAAGCGAAAAAAGAAAAAAATATCACTCAAATAAAATAAATTCAAGCCCTCTGATGTGTTAATAAGCTTTCATTCCTTTAATGTGCTAGAACTTCTTCAGAATGAGCCAGAATTAAAAAAACTGTAACATTAACGGTCAGAAATCATCATAACTGTAACTATGTACACAGTGTTCAATAAAACCTCCTTAGAACTTAATGACATAAATAATGGACAGATTACAGTAAAAGTGGGCTGGTAAGAATATAAAATTACACAATATAAGCATGTAGAACACAGCTATAGAAGCCATCTCAGTGCACATTTAAGATTTAAAGACTCGTTTAAACCTGGGTAGAATTCAGCATTGAGTCTCAGTTGCCACTTCAGTTCAAGCAACTGTAAAACGTTATCAGAATCATCAAAAAAGTCAGGAACTTGTTTTAAAACAAGGAACAAAAATTTAGAGAAATCAGGGCAGTTACAGCTATGTTTCCCAAGTGCATTTGTCAAGTCTTTGTGTATGATGGCTGCATTATATTCTTTAATTCTGTCACTTAACTTTCTCATAGTCTAGCCAACATAAAAACAATGGCATGTGGAGCAAACTGCAGCATAGACCACCAAGAACTGTTGCAATTAAAACAACAAAATTAATTTTAACATTACAATGTTGAGTCACCTCTGAGAATAAAATCAGAGCAAACACGATGGCCACAAACTGACATTTGAATGTCTTTCATGTTTTAAAATGTGCTTCTGATACAGCTGATGCAATATCCACAGCAGCTCCCTATTGAAATCTCAGCACTTGAAATGTCTAATGCCAGTAAGCTAGAAAAAAAACATTAAAACTGCAGGAGAAGAGCAAATCTCAAGCCCCCCTGCACTTGTATAGACCACATCAGAGATCACCATACCTCAGAGAAAAAAGAATAAGTTTGAGAAATGTTCATTTCAGACATAGTATGTCAGTCTGATTTTCGTCCATTCAGTCTTGATGTTTCGGGACTTGCTGTAGTGGGGCCATGCATTTAACATGGTTACCACCCAGAGTAGCAGCCCCTAGCTATGATGAAAAGATTTCCTTGGCTACATTCTCATAATTTGCCAGAGGATGTGAAAGCTGAAATTCTAAATGCTTCTCTTGGTAAAGGACTGTTGTTTGGACCATCTGCTGAGGTCATTAAAAGGTTTGATGAGATAGGAAAGTTAATTCAGCGGGGTTACCCACATTTTTCAGTCCTCCTTTCCGAAGTATAACAGAAATCTTTCTTCCAGTTCAGACTCCTATTTCAGGAAACTGAACTTAATTTCCTAACTAAGCACTGGTAAGTGAAAGTTCAAACAGCAGTGGCATGGAGGTTCAAAGGAGGGTCCTCCCAATATTAAGGTCAAACTAAAAATAGACTTTCTATTTACCCCCTCATGTCTTCCCCTTCCCCACTCTAGCAGTCTTGTAAAGCTGTCCCAGAGTCTGTCTTCACCTTTCTCTTTGACACTGCATGGCATCCAACTCTTAGGTTCTGAAAATCATTCAAAAAGATTACAGCTAGCAGTGGGGATTTCCTTCTTACCTTTCAATGGACTCCTCCACATGCACCAAATCATACGTCACTGTTCATTTCTATTCTAGGTCAGAAGCTGTCTCAGAAAGTGATGGAACTTGATCCCCCAGACCTAAGGGGAAAAGGATTTTAATCAAAAATATTTTGGTGGCAAAGAAAGAAGTCTGAGACATATCTTAAACATTTCTTTTCTAAACCTTCACATCAAAATTCAAAATGTTTTCTCTGCATTCCCTGCTACCTGTCACTCCAACTTTACAGTTTTATAGTAACCTTGGATTTTAAAGATGCTCATCATTGCATCCCAGTCCCCAAAGATTTCAGACACTGTGTTTTTCTGTCTGTGGTTCACATTTTTAGCTTTCTGTTTTGCCTTTTAGATCATCTACATCTCGAAGAGTATTTACAAAGTGCCTGGCCCCTGTAATTGTCCATTGCAGGTTGTATGGCATTCACATTTTCCTATATTCAGATGATTGTCTGATATCTGGAGATTCTTTCACAGGCTGTCACTAATCTCTGGTTTAGGTAATAAACCTCTGTCTCAGCCTGGGTGTTCATCTGGGCAAAGAGAAATGTTCTCTTATTCCTTCCCAGAAGATACTTTTTTTGAGATGTCTACTGGAAACATCTCCACTGTTGGCTTTTATTCCTCAGGACAAAGTGGAAAGTTGCAAGGAACAGTTTCAGATTTTTTCAACCAGACTCAGACACCTGCCAGGGGAATATCTCGGAATTCTAGGGCGTTAAACATTTAGATTACTGTTGCAGTAGCCTAAGCTATCCAGAGTTATATCCTGCCAAAGACATGAACAAGCAGTCAGCTTTAAAGCTTCACTGCACCTTCCACACAACTTAACTGATGAGAGGTTTGAGGACAGGCACATAAAAGCAGCAGTTAGGATGCCAAACAATTTAAAGTTTTCTTGCTGCCAGTGTGGGTTACTTCTGCAAGCTTCGTGGAACTGACAGTCTGCAAGCAGTCATTCAAGATTGGGCAGATAAGTATCTTTCTGGACTTTTCTCCTTTACAGTAAAAATGTAAGGTATTGTAGGAAATTTATTCTTTATAGATCATCATTGTGAAGATATTTTTACCAGGGGGATGCTTGTATGTTCTGAGTAACAAAAAAAAATTTTAGGTGCTACATTTATTTTTCTGTGTATTCATGTAGAATATTGTTGTGTGGGGCAAAATTTTGTGCTTTTTGGGACCGTCCCTGAAATTTTAACCTCAAAACCTCTTAAGTTTTCTGTCAGGAATGTAATTGACTCAACCAGGCTCCACAACTCTTTCAGGCTCTCTTTCTCAATTAAGCCATGAAGTAAGTACAAGTCTTCTCAGATCTTCCTCATCTCATCTGCAAGAATCTTTTGCTAGGAGCCTGTGGGTGTCAAGCCAGCTCCCCCACTGCCTCAGCTGCCGATAGTTGATCTGGTTCATTGGACTACTTATTTTTGGTTCTTTGTATCTCTGGTTTAGCTCTTTAGGAAGACACTAATGACCAAGAAGTACATATCATCTGAGGATGTAGGGTTTGTCTTCATTGGGCAAAGGAGAATCTTTTTTTTTGTCTTGGGGGAAAGAGTAGGTGAAGGTTTACTTGCGTAGTCAATCTAAGGTGTTTTATTTCTCTGCAAGTGCCCCTGGTATATGGGTCATTTTTTTTCATGAAGTCTCCCAGGAAAAGAAAACAAAAAGTAAAGAATACCTCCTTTCTTCTCTTGTGTCTTGAACTACCGGCAAAGAAAGCATGCTGGGATTTGCTGAGGGGATTGAGCAGTGGTTTTAATGTTTTAAATAATTTTCCTTCTCTTTTGTCGGATAAGAAAAGTAAAAGATTTCCCTCACTTTCTGGCACGGATTCCCCTCATAAGAGCTGAAGACCAAGAAGTACATATCATCTGAGGCTGTAGGGTTTGTCTTCAGTGGGCAAAGGAGAATCTTTTTTTTGTCTTGGGGGAAAGAGTAGGTGAAGGTTTACTTGCGTAGTCAATCTAAGGTGTTTTATTTCTGTGCAAGTGCCCCTGATATATGGGTAATATTTTTTCATGAAGTCTCCCAGGAAAAGAAAACAAAAAGTAAAGAATACCTCCTTTCTTCTCTTGTGTCTTGAAATACCGGCAAAGAAAGCATGCTGGGATTTGCTGAGGGGATTGCGCAGTGGTTTTAATGTTTTAAATAATTTTCCTTATCTTTTGTCAGATAAGAAAAGTAAAAGATTTCCCTCACTTTCTGGCACGGATTCCCCTCATAAGAGCTGAAAATAAAAGGGGAGTGTTTCCCTTCAGTAAATTCTCCTCAGGCTGAAGATTTCTGATTCTGAGGAATGAGTTTATTTAGATTTCCCTGCAGAAGAGTTATCTTTTGCTGAAACTTTAAATTGAAATAATTGTTTTAGTCAGAACATAATGAAATCCAAGTCTCGCAGCAAAAAGTGTTATGATTTATTACAGTGATATTTTCATCAGCCTTGAGCTTTTCCTCCAATTCTGCTAGCATGAGAGGATGCTAACAGTCTGCAAGTATGCCTGGCAGTCAGTGTTCTGCCCCTACCATGTATTTATAGGTTATGCAGAGTACCTCAGACACATTAACATCGGTTTTCTAATCCCAAATCTGACCCTGCAGTTATTTCCTTATCAAAGCAATCTATTGCAAAGCATACCATGAATGATAACACCATTCCCTCTGACAAGGATGGGAAATTTTTAATAGGTTTGGGAAGAAAGTTTATTCTTCTGCTACTTTAACCTTTGGAATTTTGAACTGACAGGCTCACATTTCAAATTTTTAACCGGCTTCTTTTGAGAGCATTAGAAAGTTAATTAACCTTCCTTTTCCAAAGATATAGTTTTTATTAAATTCCTTAATTACACCTGCTTCTGAGGTGACCAAACATTCCCTAAAGTGTTGTTGCTGCTATGCTGATACTGTATCCAGAACTGCCGCTACTGGTTCTTTTATGAGAACATTTGCTTGAGCCCATCTGTCCACAACCCATTGTTCCCATTTTTGCACATGGGTCAAGGTGTTGCTTCAATAGTGACAATTGTCTATTACCAAGGTTTATGCCACCAGCTGGCTAGCTCTGCCACTGTAGTTCATCCACACCACACACTCGCACACACAGTCACAGCTATAGCCAATTTAGGGTGCCCAGTCCATTTACTTCATGTCTTTGGAATGTGCAAGGAAACCCATGTGAACACAGGGAGGGGCATGCACACTCCACACAGAAGAAACTCCAGCTGGGATGTGAACCGGGGAACCTGTTGCTGTGAGGTGACCACTCTATCCACTGCATTTGCTTTTGTAAATTCTCAAAATGTATTGGATGTTAAAACTGAGAATTTAAATTCTTCTTTTGACTAAGATATTCTGTTTGACCAAAGGAATAAAAGTGCAAGGTCTGTGGAACAAGCAGGACAGACAAAAGCACATAATGTCAAATCGATGCTGGCAGCAGTTAAAGCTTTAAAAGCCTTTAATTATCTCTTGCCCCCAGGATCTCTACAAATGATCACAGGTAGCACCACAGTAATGTTGTATGTAAGCAAATTTGGGGTTGCCAGATCTTGTGATCTTCATGTTTCACTGTTGCAGTCATTACATTTGGGTTATCTGCTTGCAGGTTGCCCTCAGTCGGCCTGATTAACAAAGTCTTGGGTCATGTGTCGGTTGCTGTCCCTTCTTCCATGACATCAGGACGACCTTTCCATGTGTCCAAATTGTTCAGCTGAAGAAAGAGTACTTGGGTGTCAAACCATTCGGACCTTTCCTGCTTCTGAGGATTGATGGTTGGCTTATACTTAGGTTCACAAATGTGTACTAGGCTAGCTACTCTTACAGGCCATTTTAAGCTTATCTAGTTTCCCTTTTGGTGCTTGAATCTCATTTAGTATTAGATTGGCCTAGGCCATACCGTGGTTGATTACTGTACACTACCCCTAATGAGAGCAACTGGCATCATTCCTTAGATAATTTGAGGGGACTTGTATGTGGGATAAAACATTTAGACACTGTCACTTTCCATTAGTAGTACAGGCGATAGTCCTGGAATAAATTTTCCATTTCCCATCCATAGATCCAAATTGTGCTTTAATATGGACAGGGTTGAGCTTTGTTTTACACAGATGGGGAGTCTGTTCCAGAGCAGCAGTATTCTCTGTGAGCTATACCTTGTTCCTCCAAACCCTTCCGTTGATGTTTAGATCACTAAACTGATCATTTTATTTCTGATACAATTTGACTTGCAGATGTACAGTACATCATTCTGTACTGGGTTAGAGGATGCCTTGTATGCCAGACACAGGTCACCTCTTAACAGTCTGTAGGGTACAAAGTTTAGTGGCATGGCTTTATTGGTGCATGTAGGACATATTGTTTAGGCATTGTATCAATTTAGTAAGGTATCTCTGCAGGTGGTCCAGTTCTTGCATTTATATGGACAGGCAAAGCTTTCCATTCCTGGACAAAAGTTTCCTTTGGGGAAAAACGTTCACATTTTACTGTTATGACGGAAAGTATTTTTTTCTGTGAAATTTAAATTTTTAAGCTAGGAAAGTGTTTTTATTTATTGATGGTTGTGACTTTTTCAAACAGGAGTGTTACTTTTTACTTAATGCAGAATTAAAGTTGTTAAAACTACATCTTTCTTTGTAAAACTTATTTTACTTCTGAAGACGAGTGTGTTTTAAGTTTTTTTCTTTGTGTTTTTGGGTGGAAACCGTTACTTTTTTTTTTTACTAATCTGTCTTATCTGTTTTACTGGCTACCACTGCCTGGCTTCCCTGGGAGAAAGTCATCGTTTTAGGTCTTACCAAGGAAAAAAATGCTGGTTCTTCCATCTGCCAGCTACGGTAAGAAGAAAATTGAAAGAAAAAGAAAATTAATAAACAGCCTTTGGTAGTATAGCAGGCTGCTAAAGTGCCTCTGCCAGTGACTCTGTTGCCATTTCTGGTTCTTCATTCCATTCATATTTTTCTTAGCACCTTTTGGTGAAGATCCTGTAACCACCTTGGACTGGGATTTAGACATGTCCTCTGCAGTTGCTGGAGTGTGGTTGGTGGGCAAGGGAGAACTACTTCTGTTGGTTCTGGGAAATGGAGCAGGGAATGGATCCCTGCCTAGCCAGTCTGGTTTGCCTGTCCCTAGGGAGGATTTGCTTGGAAAAAGCTGGTCTGCTTCTTCATAAATTCCTGTAAAAAAAAAAAAGAAGCATAAACTTAGGCATATGCCTTCTGGTGTCTTAGTTACTTTTGACAGGGGTTATTTATTAGGCTTGGCTCGGGATTTAGTTCAGGCTGCTTGACCCTTCCACCTCACCTGTTTCAGGCTGTTGACCCTTCCAGTTCAGTAAGAGAAAAAAAGATTCTTCATTTTCTGAGGAGTTTCAAGATTTTGAACCACAAAATGAATGAAAGTGAAGGGGCAAATTCTGTTTTTTTTTTTCTCCACTAGTTTCTAAGGAATGTGTGGTTTCTTACCAGTCCCTTCAAAGGATTGTCTTTTTCTGAAAATGTTTCCAGAATGAATGATGTTCATCGTGCTATACTGCTGCAGTCATCACACTTGGGTTATCTGGTTGTCAGGTGGTCCCGCAGTCGGCCAAATCCCAAAGTCTTGGTCCGGCATCGGTTTTCGTCGCCTCTTCCCTGACGTCAGTGCGAAAGGGGTATAAAAGAGACAGCCGATGCCATTTTCTTCAATCTTTCTTGCCACGTGGTGCCCGAAGCAGAAGCAGTTCGCAAGTGCCAGTCGCCCAGCTCCTGAAATTTTCGAATAGAGTTTCATCCTGAAGTCTTCTCCAAAGCTAAGTACCCCGTTGGGGAAACTTTTCTTGCCTCAGACTGATGTCAGACAAAGTTAATAATTGTATTTCTTGTGGGAAGCAAATACCTCATAAGGATTTTCATTCTTATTGTATTCCTTGCCTAGGCCCAGACCACGACGTCTCTGGTTGTCGGTTTTGTGCTAGGTTCAACAAACGTACAATAAAGCGTTGGGCAGAATTCGCCCAGCATTTATTTTGGCAGAAAATTTAACTATAGCATGCCGGGGGAGCAACCGACATTAGCAATGATTAAAAAACGCAAAGATAAGGACCGGCAGAAAAGGCCAAGACCAGATACCGAGGCCTCAGCAAGGCCTGACGCCGGTTCTCCGGTTTTCAGCGAGGCGCTTTCAGCCTTTGACTACCGCTGATTCAGATTTTCTGACGGCATCCCAAACCGAAACCGTTGGGCCTAAGGATCTGGTTCCACCTCACTCCTCGGACGCCAGCCCCGACGGGGATCCAGAAACTTTGAATAGACCTTCTGTCTCAGAGGGTGTTTTCAAACCGACAACTGCCTCTGCCAAGCCTTATGCTAAGCTCAAGCCCCCTTGAAAGTTAGAAAACCAGGGCCACACACCCCCCACAGGCCCCTATGCCTAAATAACAGATGCTTAAGATGGCCGAGGATTTAATTATCCTTATCAGGGGATCCCAACCCCCACCTGACAAAAGGCCTAGACTGGAGGAAGATTATCCTTCCTCTGACCAAGCATCCATTTCCTCAGGCAACTCTGACCAGGATTACTCCTTCCTTCCTTATGAAGACTAAGATGCTGAAGAGTCCATTCCCTCTGTCTCCCCCCCTGAAGACTACTCTTTTGGGGAAACTTTACACACCATGAGGGAACACTTCCACTGGGAAGGCCAAGATTACTCTGACTCCAAGAAAAGACTCCGTGAGCTTCTTCTTCTCCCACAGCATAGACCCCTGGCAATTCCTCCAGTTTTAGACATTTTGGATGATGTTTTCTCTGAATCCAGTTTAAACCCAGATTCCTTACCTCCAGCACCAGCTAAACCAGACAGATGCTACCGAGTTCCTGATACTCATAAGTTTCTATACAAAAGCCCTAATGCAGACCCCGAGACCATTTCCCAGGGTCCCAAAGGGGGTTAAGGCCTCTACTGCTAAGAATCAATTCCCTTCTGAAAGAGATGCCAGAGCATTAGAAAGATGGGGAAAGAAAGTGTATACGTCTGCCACTTTGGCCATGAGGGCATTAAACTGCCAATTCCACATGCTAAAATACCAACAGTATTTGATTACACAGTTAAAGCAGAAGCTGATCCCTCAGACAGATCAACTAGATTTGAAAGAGATGCAGGATTTGCTGCATGCAGCAGAACAGGTGGGAAAACATACCTTACAGTGTGGTTTTGATTCATTGGAAGCCTCATGTAGAGCAGCTGTCACAGGGTCTGTCATAACGTAGGCATGCTTGGCTTAAAGAACAAGCCTTACCAGAACATGTCAAAGCAAAGTTATTGGATGCCCCATTGCAGAAAGATGTATTTGGTGTCAAAGCAGAGGAAGTTTTGAAGAAAATGGAAGAAAAGGCAAAATCTACGCAAACAGTCAAAGATTTTTTTACAGGTACAACCTCCTCGTTTCAGCAGAAACTGGCTATCAAAAAACTGGTCCTTTCCTGCATCAGACAGACCCCAAAGAGGTAGGTACAGGCACCCAAGGGGCAGAGGCCAGACACAAGGTTCTTTCAGGCCTAGACAGTGGCATACAGCAACTCAAAGAGGTGAAGACGAAAGATCTCAACCCTTCAGGAAACAAACACAATGACTTCCCACTTCGCCTGCCAAGCAAAATTGCCCTGGCAACACCTTTGGGAGGGAAACTGGCTCTATTTCCACAAAATTGGCGCATCATAACAAAGGACAAATGGATTCTGGACATTATTACCCGAGGCTACAGATTTCATTTCCACACTTTACCTTGGATGAGAGGCATGCCAAATCTGCCTCCAAACCAATGGGCAGAGGCTCAAATGCAAATTTCAGCTCTCATGGATATGAAACCAATTCAAAAGGCACCTACAAAAGAGCAAGGTCAAGGTTTTTACTCAAGACAGTTTCTAGTCCCAAGAAAGGACAAAGCCTGGAGGCCCATCTTAGACCTCTTAATTCTGAACACATACCTGGAGGTACCCAAATTCAAAATGCTCATACTACAGCAGCTCCTTCCCATGCTGGGCAAGGAGTCTTGGCTGGTAACGTTGGACCTCAAAGAGGCATACCTGCATGCCCCTATCAGACAAGATTGCAGAAGATACCTCAGATTTTTGGCAGGTACAACGCATTATCAATTCTCTGCACTGCCCTTTGGCTTATCTACTGCGCTCAGAGTATTTACGAAATGCCTGGCATCAGTAATTGCATATTGCAGACAACGAGGAATACAAATTTATCCATATCTGGATGACTGCCTGATCAAAGCGGACAGCAAGGACATTCTATTACAGCATCTGGATTTTGTAACACAGCTGCTCAGTTGCCTAGGGTACACAGTAAACAAAAAGAAGTCAAAACTAATACCCTCGCAACAAATAATATTCCTGGGTGCCAGCTTAAATACAATGGCCCAGATGGCTTACCTCATGCCAGACAAACAAAAACAATTGACTCAATACTTCAAAAAGATAGCAACTTTTACCCAGCTCACTGCAAGGAAAATCCTGCAGGCACTGGGGTTCATGGCATCATGCATTCAACTAATCCCATATGCAAAGCTGCATATGAGAAAATTACAATGGTACCTGAAAAGTGTATGGTCTCAACACAGGCACAGCCTCGAAACAAATTTACCTATCATTCCCTGCCTTCAAAAAGAGTTCCTATGGGGGGCTCAAGCATGTCAAACAAACAAGGGTCTTCCTTTCGTCTTACCTCCAGCAAACCAAACCATGACAACAGATTCTTCAGACTATGCCTGGGGAGCACACATGGCAGGACAGTGCATACAGGGCAAATGGTCTGCAAAACAAATGCATCTTCACATCAACCAAAAGGAGATGCTAGCTGTGCAAAATGCACTGACAGCCTTAAAGGACCTCTTGCATCCAGGACAACTTCTAATAAGGACAGACAACACCACAGTTATGTGGTACATAAACAAACAGGGAGGAACACACTCCTACCCTTTGTGCAGACAGGCTATGACCTTATGGAACACAGCTTTGACCTACCAAGTACAACTACAAGCACAATTCCTGCCAGGAAAGGAAAACATATTGGCAGACGAATTAAGCAGAAACATGGCAGACCCTCACGAGTGGAGACTACACCCACAAGTATTTTCAATGATAACTCAAAGATGGGGATGTCCAGACATAGATCTATTTGCCTCCCCCAACAACTGCCAATTACAAAAATTCTGCACAAGGACTTATCACTCCCTAGCCTGGAAAGTGGACGCTCTATCATTCAGTTGGACAACACTGACAGTCTATGCCTCCCCTCCACTACCTCTATTGACCAAGGTATTATTGAAGGTCAGATCAGACAGACCACAAATGATCCTCATTGCTCCGGACTGGCTATGCCAGCACTGGTACCCATTACTAAGGAACTTGACTCACAGCCCTCCATGGATCTTGCCTCAATTCCCACTACTGTTGACTCAGATAAACTATCAAACCCGTCACAGCCAGCTCAGACCTTTAAATTTAGCTGCATGGAGAATTCCTTAAATTATCAATCAACACTTCTCTCAAAGGACGTCCTGAATGTAATTATGGAGGCCAGGAGGCCCAGCACCAGGAAGACTTACTCAGACAAATGGAAAAGTTTTTGTGCATGGCACCAGGCTAAAGGTCAAAATCCTTGGGTTCCAAACATTCCTCACATACTGCAATACCTAACTGAGATGCTACACAAAGGCCTTTCCTTCACCTCCATTAAGATCCATGCTTCAGCCATTTCAGCTCAATATAATAAAGATCCCCCAATTTTCTCACACCCTTTACTTAGGCAGTTTCTCAGAGGGGCTAAGAATATAAGACCCCCCAGAAAACCACCAACACCAACTTGGGACCTGAACTTCGTTTTAGAAAAGTTAACACTACCTCCTTTCAAACCAGCATTCTCAGCAGAACTACAATACTTGTCTTGGAAAACAGCCTTGTTTCTGGCTATTACCTCAGCACACAGGGTCTCAGAACTACAAGCACTTATGGCAGTGGAACCTTTCATCATTTTCCATCAGGACAGAGTCTCTTTACGAACTAACCCTACCTTCATGCCCAAGGTAGTATCCAGTGTGGCTTTGAATCAGACCATTCATTTACCCACCCTTTATCCTAACCCACAGAATAAAGGAGAAAGGCTCCTTCACTCTTTGGACATTCACAGACAGCTACATTATTATTTAGATAAGACAAAGATCTTCAGAAAAACTGACCAACTCTTTGTATCATATGCTGCAGGTTCACAAGGAAAGGCTATTTCAAAACAGACCATCTCCAAATGGATAGCACATTGTGTCTGCTTTTGCTACTCGCACCATGGGAAGGCAGTGCCTGTCAATATTAGATCCCATTCTACCAGGGCTACTGCAACCTCAGCAGCCTTTCTCAGAGGGGTTCCAACCAAAGACATTCTGGAGGCAGCTACTTCGAGTTCAGTGCACACCTTTACCAAGCACTACAACCTTCCATTATACTCAAAAACTAGGGCTGGTTTTGCCACTGCAGTTCTGCAGGGCATCCTAGCATCACCTAACCCAATTTAGTACCATCCACCCTTCCATAGCTTTGGGATTCTACCCAAGTGTGATGACTGCAGCAGTATAGCACGATGAACATAGTACAGTTTTGTCCCTACCATAAATGTAGATGTTCAAGTGGTTATACTGCTGCAGTCCAGGTTACCCTCCCTCCATCCCCTCTACATTCCATGGTGTTAGTTACAACTCCATGTACTTCAGTCTATTGGATGCATGTCTATATGGTGTATTTGCTAACAGCTAGTATTATTGCTTATCTACTAAGGTATTGTTGCATAGCTATTGTATTGCCTTCCTAGTTGGGGGCACCTGACATCTGGGGCAAGAAAAACTGAAGAAAATGGCGTCGGCTGTATCTTTTATACCCCTGTCGCACTGACGTCAGGGAAGAGACGATGACAACTGACGCCGGACCAAGACTTTGGGATTCGGCCAACTGCGGGACCGCCTGACGACAGGATAACCCAAGTGTGATGACTGCAGCAGTATAACCACTCGAACATCTACATTTATGGTAGGTACAAAACTGTACTTTTTGTTTAAGTGTGAATGTAGTACTCCACTGACAGTGGAATATCATTATGATTTATTGTAACGATATTTTCCTGAGTCTACACCATTTCCTCCTGTCCTTTTAGTATTTGAGGATGTTTTTGTTACAGCCTGTAACTTGCCTAACAGCCAGCCCATTGCCCACAAAAAGCAAATAGATTGCACAAAGTTCCTCGAGCTTTTAAGTTTTTATATACTAATCCCAGGTTAGAGCCAACAGTTATTTCTCTGGTGAACCCAGCTGTTGCCAAACATCTGATTTAGTACCAGTCAGTCTCTTTTTGACAAGAATGGGAAAGCTTTTAAAAGATTTGGGGGAAAAGGTATATTTTTTAGCAACGCTTACTTTAGAATTCTCAACTGCAAAGCTCATTTGTTGATGTTCTTCATCTCACATTGCTGCAGTCCTTACACTTGGGTAGTCCGCTGTCCTCGGTCGGCCCGAATATCAAAGTATAAGGCTGACGTCGGTCAAGGCGCATTTGACTGACATCAGGACGTCAGGGTACAAATGCGCATGACCGACGTCATATCCTCAGTCTTTTTTGCCGCATGGTCCGATGCAGAAGCAGCATTGCAAGTGCCGGTTGGCGTTCTGAGATTTTTCGATTTCGAAGTTTCAGACAGAGTTCAAAGTTGGCTAAGTACCCGTTGGGAATATTTTAGTTTTTCTTGCCTCAGTGATTTACCGGATGTCAGAAAAAGTCAATAATTGCATTTCTTGTGGGAAACAGATACCGCATAGAGATTATCATACTTTGTGTATTCCTTACTTAGGGCCTGAACACGACGTTGTTGGCTGTCGCTCTTGTGCTAGATTTAATAAACGCACTATAAAGAGAAGGTTGGATTGTGCAAGGTTAGTCTTTGGGAAGCGGTGCAATTATAAAATGCCGTCGGATGCTCCGCCCGCTTCTGCGAAGAAGCGCAAGGACAAAGCAGTTAAGCCTAGGCTAGAAGAACCATCTGTACCGGACGCCGGTTCTTTAGAGGTGTCGGTGGAGCCGGTGGCTCCACCGGAGGTTTCTTTGTGTTCCCAGGGTGAGACTTTATTGTTGCAAGATGTGGCCTCTCAGGAGGCAAGTCAGGCTGAGGGGGCTTCTCGGGTTACTATACTCCCCTCCCTTCCTAGGGTGGCTAGGCCCTCTCCTTCTGTTTCAAAGGCTTCTCCCAGGGGCAGGCCAGGTTTAGCTTCAGTTGGTGTTACCCCTAGCTCTTCAGGAACTGTGCCCAAGAAGCATATGCTTAAAATGGCAGAAGATTTGATTACTTTGATTAGGGGTTCTATGCCCCTCCTGATAAGAGACCTAGGATGGAGCCTGAGCTGGGGGTTTTGAGCAGGCTTCAGATGTTTCAGTCTTCGGCTGAAGACTTGCAGGAGTACTCTCCTTATTCTGATTCTGATCTGGATGATTCTACTCCTTCTGCTTCTCCTCCTGAGGATTTTTCTTTTCAGAAACTCTTCATTCCATGAGGGAGCATTTTAAGTGGGAAGGTCAGGACTTCTCCGATTCCAGGAAAAGGCTTAGGGAATTTTTGTTTTTACCCCAGCATAGGCCTTTGGCTATACCTCCTGTTTTGGATGTAGTGGAAGATGTTACAGAAGCTTCTCTTAATCCTGATTCTTTGCCTCCTGCTCCTGTTAAACCGGATAGGTATTACAGGGTGCCTGAAGTTCATAAGTATCTTTTTAAGAGTCCTAGGGCAGACCCAGAAACTGTTAGCCAGGGGCCTAAAGGTGTTAAGGCTTCTGTTGTCAAGAATCCGGTTCCTGCAGATAAAGAAGCCAGGGCCTTGGATAGATGGGGAAAGGAAGTTTATACCTCTTCTACTCTGGCTATGAGGGCTTTGAATTGCCAGTTTCACATGTTAAAATACCAAAACTATCTACTTTCACAGTTGAAGTCTAAGGTTGATGCTCTGGCGGAAGGTATTGATTGTAAAGAGTTACAGGATTTGGTACATGTTTCTGAACAGGTGGGTAAGCATTCTTTGCAATGTGGTTTTGATGCTCTACAGGCCTCGTCTAGGGTGGCTGCCACTGGGTCAGTTCTTCGCAGGCACGCCTGGTTGAGGGATCAAAATTTATCTGACCATGTTAAAACAAGGATTTTAGATGCTCCTTTACAATCTGATGTGTTGTTTGGTTCTCCTGTTGAGGCAGTTTTAAAGAAAATCGAAGACAAGGCTAAGTCTATGCAGACTGTTAAAGATTTTTTGCAGGTTCAGCCTCCAAAGTTTAGTAGAAATTGGCCTGCTAAAGGGTGGACGTATCCTGCTTATGATTCCCAGTCTAGGGGTAGATCTAGACGTGGTAGGGGCAGAGCTCAGGGCTCTTTCAGGCCTAGAACAGGGAGTTCTCCTGCACAGTCTTCTGGTGAGGGCAGGGGTCAGTCCTTTCATAAACAGACCCAATGACCTACCTTTTCAGCTGCCAGAGCCTTCTCGTCTGGCAGCACCTTTGGGAGGAAGGTTGGCACTTTTCAAAGAAAATTGGAGTTTAATTACCCAAGACAAATGGGTATTGGATATCATACACCACGGTTACAGGTTTTATTTCCATACCTTGCCTCCTTTCAGAGGCATGCCAGACGTTCCTCCTCAGCAAAGAATAGAGGCTCGCAAGCAAATTTCTCTGTTACTTCAACTAGGGGCCATACAGCCGGTCCCTATGCCAGAAGTGGGCCTAGGATTTTATTCTCGCCTGTTCCTAGTACCAAAGAAGGGGAACACGTGGAGACCAATTTTGGATTTATCTATCCTCAACACTTATCTGGACATTCCCAAGTTCAAAATGTTGACGTTACAACAGCTTTTACCTCTGCTGGGCAAAGATCATTGGATGGTAACTTTGGATCTCAAGGAGGCTTACCTTCATGTTCCTATCAGACTAAGTTGCAGGAAGTATCTGCGTTTCGAGCTGGGACTTCTCACTATCAGTTCTCTGCATTGCCCTTTGGCTTATCTACTGCCCAGAGTGTTCACGAAAGTTCTGGCTCCAGTGATAGCTTTCTTCAGGCTAAAAGGAATACAGATCTATCCTTATTTGGACGACTGCCTGATTCTGGCTCAAGGAAGGGAAGAGCTTCTTCATCATTTGGAATATGTGATAGCAGTGCTAAGATGCCTGGGGTATTCTGTGAACGAAATAAAGTCCAGTCTAGTACCCTCTCAGGACATGTGCTTTCTGGGTGTAAGACTGAATACAGCATCCCAGATGGCCTGTTTAACCCTGGACAAACAAAAGAGTCTTTCCCTTTACTTCCATCAACTATCTCATCAGTCCGGGCTGACTGCAAGGACAGTCCTTCAAGCCTTAGGGTTCATGGCATCTTGTATTCTGGTGCTTCCCAATGCCAAACTGCATATGAGGAAGCTGCAATGGTATCTCAAAAATGTATGGACACAGCACTGCCAGGATCTGGACACTGTCATTCCAATAATACCTTGCATTCAAAAGGAATTTTTGTGGTGGGCTCAGGAATGTCACCTAAACAAGGGACTCTCTCTGACCCGGCCAGAGGCGAGTCAGATTTTAACGACAGATGCCTCAGACAAAGCTTGGGGAGCTCATCTAAATGGAAAGTGGATACAAGACAAGTGGCCTGCCAGACTACAACATCTACATATCAATCTGAAGGAGATGTTAGCAGTCCAGTTTGCATTAATAGCTTTCAAGGATTTACTTCTTCCAGGGCAGGTGTTGATTCTAACAGACAACACAACTGTCATGTGGTACATCAACAAGCAAGGGGGAACACATTCTTATCCTCTATGCAGGCAAGCAATGATTTTGTGGGAGACTGCTCTCAGTTTACAGCTCGATCTTCAGGCAAGGTTTCTGCCAGGAGCACAGAACTCTTTAGCAGATGTGTTGAGCAGACGGATTATGGATCCCCACGAGTGGAAATTGGATCCTCATGTATTTCAGAAATTGACAGTGTCCTGGGGAACTCCAGACATAGATCTGTTCGCTTCTCCACTAAACCATCAGCTGCCAAAGTTTTGCACAAAAAGGTTTCATCCCACAGCTTGGAAAGTGGATGCTCTTTCTTTCAATTGGAGCAATCTTCATGTGTATGCCTTTCCACCTCTGCCTCTCCTCTCAAAGGTACTTCTAAAGGTCAGACAGGACAAGCCAAGGATGATTTTAATAGCTCCAGATTGGCCTCGACAGCACTGGTACCCATTACTGAGAAGTCTTGTACGGAAGCCTCCATGGCCTTTGCCTTCGATTCCACACCTGTTGTCACAGGAGGACAGCCATTTGCTCAATGTCAAACTTCACTCTCTTCACCTAACAGCCTGGCATATTCTGTTTTGAACCATAGAAGGTCTCAACTTCCACAACAAGTTTTGAATGTAATTTTGGAAGCTAGAAGGCCTAGTACAAGGAAAGTGTACGCAGATAAATGGAAGAGATTTTTATTTTGGAGTGCAGCAAAGGATTTTGATGTTTCTGAGCCTAATTTAAGTGTGGCTCTTCAATATCTTACTGAGTTACTGGACAAAGGTTTGTCCTTCTCTTCTATTAAGGTTCATGCTGCAGCAATTTCGGCTCACTATGATTGTGACCCACCATTGTTTTCTCATCTTTTGTTCAAGCAATTTCTTAGAGGGGCAAAGAATATAAGACCCCCACGAAGAGCTCCTACTCCTGCTTGGGATCTCAATTTTGTGTTGGAGAAACTCCCTCTACAACCTTTTGAGCCTGCAGCTACTTCTGAGTTGAAATATTTATCATGGAAGACTGCTTTTTTGTTGGCAATTACCTCTGCAAGAAGGGTTTCTGAATTGCAGGCCCTTATGGCGGTTGAGCCTTTCTTGATTTTCCATAAGGATAGGGTATCATTACGTACTAATCCTTCCTTTATGCCTAAGGTGGTTTCTAGTGTGGCTTTAAACCAAACTATTCATTTGCCTACTTTTTATGCAAATCCCCAAAATAAAGGGTAAAAGATTTTGCACACTTTAGATGTACACAGGCAGTTGCGTTATTATTTGGACAGAACTAAAGGGTTCAGGCAGTCTCAGCAGTTGTTTGTTTCTTTTGCTTTGAGTTCTCAGGGCAAGCCTGTGTCAAAACAAACTATTTCTAAGTGGATTGGGTTTTGCATTGCTTTCTGTTACTCCCATCATGGCAAGGAAGTTCCAGCTGGGATTAGGCCTCATTCCACTAGGGCTACTGCCACTTCAACAGCTTTTTTGAGGGGTGTGGCAACCAAGGATATTTTGGAGGCAGCTACTTGGAGTTCAGTGCATACTTTCTCTAGGCATTATCACCTGCCACTTTACTCTAAATCCAGGGCTGGTTTTGCCACTGCTGTTTTGCAGGGCATTTTGGCAGCTCCTGCTTCCTTGTAGTTAGCCATCCTCCCTTACCTCTGCTTTGGGATTCTACCCAAGTGTAAGGACTGCAGCAATGTGAGATGAAGAACATAGTACAGTTTTGTACCTACCATAAATGTAGATGTTCGAAGATCCACATTGCTGCAGTCCAATTTACCCTCCCTCCTTCCCCTCTACAGTTAGAGGTGGTTGTGTGGGTTGGGTTGTACATAATGTGTATATTGTGTATATTGTATATATTGTACATATAGTTAGTGCGAGGGTGGTTGGTTGGTTGTTTGCTGGCTTTTGGTTTTGACCTTTATTTTTAGGGTCTTCTGACATCTGGGGCAAGAAAAGACTGAGGATATGACGTCGGTCATGCGCATTTGTACCCTGACGTCCTGATGTCAGTCAAATGCGCCTTGACCGACGTCAGCCTTATACTTTGATATTCGGGCCGACCGAGGACAGCGGACTACCCAAGTGTAAGGACTGCAGCAATGTGGATCTTCGAACATCTACATTTATGGTAGGTACAAAACTGTACTTTTTGTTTGCCTCGTTTGCAAACATGAGGAATATTATGGTATCTGTTTCCTCCTGAGAAGAATCATTTGTATGTAACCTAATTGCATCTGTTTTTCAAGTGGGTGCCCGCTGTTTGAAATGTCCTTATGATTTTTCTGATGACAACTCAAACCTCGAGGTTTGCTGACATTAGAACTGTTATGAGGTTTGCTTGTTTGCATGCTCAAAACCTTCTTGAAGATGTTCAAGCTTACATTTGGAATTCATCCTTAAATAGGGAGTTAGGGATACTTCTGCTGCATGGGTATTTAAAAGTGCATTGAGAGAGGTAAGCTAATTCAAGGAATTTCTCAGATTTTTCTGCCTTTCTTCAAGTTTTTCAAGGGATTTAATGCTACCTCCACAACCTTTCTCAAAGGAAAAATGGCCATGACAGCAATCTGCTAATAAGTAGATATTCACAAAACAATTGTAGGGCCATTCCAGAAAGAAAGCTAAGGGCAGTCTAATAAGGCTGAATGACTGTCTACAAAACTCTCCTCCCCTTCTCCATCCTGACATACTTTTAGACCTTCCAGAAAGTCTGAACTTCCATTTTTCTCTTTGGCAACAAATAAGTTTCAGATTGATTGGTTCTGAAAATAATTTATCAATGTTAATGATGGCAGTGGGCATCACTCCCACCTTTTCAAGGGATTCCTCTTTATCCACTAAGCCAAACTCTTTATTTCCCTCCTCTCGTTCAGTATCTGATGATTTGGGGTAATATAAGTGGTTCCTCCTCTTCAGCCAGTAAATGGGCTTTATTCAAGAATGATTTTGGTGCCAAAGAAAGAAGATTCATTGAGACCAGTTCTGGATTTTTCTCTCCCAAACCAGTTTGTGATTATGTCCAAGTTCAAAATGCTATCCAATCACAACTTTTTTTTTATCACCTCTTGTCTCCATTTGAGTTTTCTAGTGACTTTAGATTTAGAAGTTGCTTATCATTATATTCCCAAGGATTCAGATTTCAGATGTTTCTTGTGGTTTTGTGCGTCTTGATTACTCTGTCAATTATATGCATTGCTCTTCGGTCTACTCACTACTTCGTTGTTTGCAGTGTGTCTAGCACCTGTGATAGTCTGCTGTAGACTGCCTGGTATTCACATTGTCCTTACTTAGATGACAAGCTTATATTTGCAGAGTCTTTTTCAAAGTGTCTGGCATCTTTCACTTGGGTAAGGGATTTCTTACACAAACTGGAGTTCAGGAGGACTTGCAAAGTCTTTAACTCTTTCTCACATAATTGTTTTCCTAGAGTGTCTCATAGATACCATAGTTCAAAGAGCTTTTTTCCCCACAGAAAAAAAGTAGATCTTATCTAGATCTATTCCTGACTGCTTCCATTCAGACTTCTGTCTTAGCCTGGGTATTTTTCAGTATTCTGGTCTCATGGCATCATGATTCCTCTAGCAAGACTCCACATGAGAAAAACTCAGTGGTACACAAAATCTGTATGGTCCTAACATCAACATAGTTTCATACATCGTTGCTAGGCTTACGACCACTAAGGCCCTTATAAGCTTAGCTGCGTACCCTAAACTGTTTTGGTCCCTGAGCGTCATGAGCATGCATATGAGGGACATGCTAGTAGGTAGATAATTAAGGATCTGTAGTAGGGAGGTGTTAGAGGCAATCAATAAGAAAAAAGGACATGGGGCCAGACTGGTAGTAAATTTATGATTACACATCCAATTGTCAAGATTTTTTTTTGAATAGGGTCAGGAATAAATTGTTTTACATGGATGGGGGAAGCCTATTCCATAGTGTGCAGATGCTTTGGACATAGAATGGTATAGAATCATTTTCTTTTCACAGCTACATGTTGATCAGAGGTCAGATTGCTGTCTGCATATGTTCCCAGTTCCTTTACTACTGGGCCGACACTTAGGGGAGTTTTATCAATGGAGCAATTAACTTGGGGTGACAGTTTCCCATAGGACATTATAATGCATTTTTAGCACTGAGTTTTAGGCCATGGCTTTGTCACCAGTCATTTGTATGTCTTAAACCATCTGGCAATTGGTTGTCTTGGGGAAAGATCTATATTGGCTCCCAATTTATAGTCCTCTGTTGGTGAGCCAGAGGCCTTCATTGTTAGCCTTGACCTCCGAGAGGTACATGTCAAGTAGGAGCAGGCCCAGCACAGAGCCTTGTGGTATTATGCAAGTGATCTGTCACTTAGTGGAAGTGGTCCCACTGATCCTGACTTCTTGGGTCCTGTCTGTTGAGCCATTTGGTAATCCAATGAGTTATGTAGGGATTAATGCCTAACCCAGAGAGTCTGTCAACAGTGCCTGTGTGGGTTGTTGTATCAAATGCTTTGGCCAGGTCAAGATGCACAGTATCCACTGTTTTACCTTCATCCATTGCCTTGGCGACCCTCTGAAAGAAGCTAATTGGGTTTAGTAGACATAACCTTCTCTTAAAGCCAAACTGGGATGGTTCCAGCATCTGCAGGTTGTGAATTCCCCTGCTTATCATTTCCATGATAATTTGTTCCATGGCCTTGCATGCTAAACTTGTTAAATTGATGGGTCTGTAGCACTCTGGATCAGTTGATGGTCCATCTTATGGACAGGAATGACTGTTGCAGTCTTGCATTCAGTTGGAATGTAGCCTTTTTCAAGGCTGTAGTTGGAGTACTTCACGTAGTCCTGATAGTTCATGTTTTAGACTGTTCAGGAGGCAGCCAGGGTTGTTGTCAAGACCCATGGTGGCTGTGTTCTTGACGTAAGTGGGGGGAAGTATGTTGGAGGGAATTTCACTAGGTAGAGCTGGGGGAAGTGGGAAGGGTGAAGTTTAAGCTAAATTTATCAGTCAATAGATTTGTCAAGTGATTTAATGCCACCTTGAGGGTTGCTGATACTGAGTTTATCAGTGAAGATTTCAGCACACTGCTATGTGTTGCCTTTAAGGTTCGGGACATAGCTGGGAAAGGCCTTTTGATTGTCCTTAGCTTACAAGGCTATTCTGACCTCATAGCTGGCCTTGTTGGGCTTAATCAGACCTCTTAGCTTCTTGTTTAGATGTATAAGAGACCACTTGTCCTTAAGGGAGTTGCTCTTCCTGATTTTGGCCATGAGATTTCTTATCTTATTATATACACCCTGTTTAGTTGAGGATTCCACCAGTGAAGATTGTTTTTAGTGTTTGTTTTGGGTTTATTTCTGGTAGGTATGTTAGCCTCTGTGCAGCCATTCTCATGTTTGTATAGGGACTCTGAATAATGTTGCTTAGCTAACTGGTCTTCGGGTGAGGGAGAGCCTTGAGTTGTTGCAAACTGTCACATAATAAGCTCTCGTTTGCCTTAGAGTAGTTCCTAACCTTTTCTGGTTTAGGTGGATTTTCTGGATTGATTTTTACTTCAAAGGAGACAACTGTAATCCAACCTCACTAGTTGAGGACGTGACATGGGGGGGGGGGGGGGGCACAACACTGTTATGTTGGTGAGTGCCAGATCCAGTTTGCGTGATTCTGTGGTTGGAGTGTATGCTATGTGTTCCAAGTAGTTTGTGTTAATAAAGTCCAGGAAGCATTGTGCCTGTGAGTCTGAGGCAGTGCACGTTTCCAGTCTTAAAGGGTTAGTTGAAGTCATGCATGAATAGGGTGTTTGGTCGCATGGTGAGTACCTCTAGTGGGTTTAGGTAACAGTAGTGGGAGACTAGTGAAGACAGAGACCTTTATATTGCCATGATATGTCACAGGACCGTATCTATGGTGACATGGATACATATGAGCTCCATGGTGTCATGCTGTTTAACCAATCTGGATGAATGTTTATTGTTAATGCAGATTGAGACACCCCCACCTTTGACCCCAGTCTGTGCTGTTGTTGGTTTAAATGTGGGGAAGGCACTGTAGCCTTGCTTTGCCAGAGTACTTTCTACATCTTTAAACCATGTCTCGGTCATGGCACAAATATCTACATTCTGCAAAGTTAGAAGGCCTTATGGGTGTGGAATTTTTTGTCTATGCTGCTAGCACTGAGCAGTAATACCTTAAGGTAGCTTGCAGACCTTTTCCCTATGTTTTTAGTCTTGTCTCTTTGGCATTACCCAAAAAAGGCTCTAAGGGTTGGATAAAGTTTTAGCCAATATCCAAAAAACATAGGAGAGACAGGTGCAGCCCATCCTTGGCAAAGCAATGTGGTCTTTTGAACATGTTCATCCCATGCTGACAGATATTGGATTGCCCTGGAGTGACACCAGAAACTAAATCAGTCATTTTATATTCATACTGTAGCATCATCCTTGGTCCAGGTAGAATGCTGCTCAATGCAAAGTTCATACCTATCTCTGACACACATTCTGAGAAATCCTTTGTCTCTTTCAGTATAGTCCAGTGAGGCACATTTCAGGTCATTTGCACCAACATGGACTATGATAGTGTCATATTTGGTACCTGGGGTGCAGTAACTTTGCATGTGTGATAATGCTGATCCTGGCTCCAGATAGGCATCTAATTGTTGTATTCTCCTTATGTAACCTGGTGAGTGGGGCATCTGTGTGATTTACAATGGAGTTTCCAATAGATTACTGGGTGAAGTATATGCTTGTCCTACAGGCTTTGCTGTTGGGGAACCATTACGGTATAGGCTTATGTGAAATGTTTGGTGTTGCTTTTTGTGTGTGATTGCTGAGGAGCAGTGTTCCAATAGATGGCTTTGGAGGTCTTTGAAATATGGGAAGGCTTCTTTTAATCGTCTCAGCATTAGACATCTGTGTGCATGGTAAGCTGGGTGTATTAGGGATGTTGTGTGGGTATTCCTGACAACCTTGGTAGTATGAGATATTGGCCTTCAGGGAAGTTGTGTGTATCTCTCTCATGCTGTGTTGTTTTCTTTAACGATTAACTGGTTGTCTGAGAACATGAGACAGTTGCTTCATTGCTTCGGATGCCCAAATACTGTCCACAGAGACATTTAGGAATTCCATGTTGTCCAGGCTTGGAACAGGGTGAGCCGTTTAAGATTAATTCACTCAAGCCTAAAACTCTTTTTTTGTATACTTCTAGTGCATACCCATACTGCCTTATGGTGTTCAGAACGTGGATCTGATTTCTTTAACTAAGTGACTTACCAGCTAGTAATAGGCAGTATTAGAAAGGACAAGGAGTTATTAAAATAATGATACTTGGATTGTTACTCTAGGATGTCCTGCAGTGGACAAATTCAACTTTGTTTACCAATTATTATTCATATTTTCACATTAATGCTCATATTTTTATAACTGACTGACCTACATTTTATTGAGGTGTGTGGTGTGAAACACCAGTGTGGGAAACTGGATAATTCACTGTCAGTGCTGTTTTATATCACACTGTACTGGAAATATTACTAGTTGTTTGCTAGTAATTATGAAAATAAGCCATATTTCCGTATGTACTTCAAAAGGGTAAAAAAGGATAAAAGGGTATTTCAGCTGCAGTCTGTTGTGGTGGGTTAACCTTATTTCATTTTCCAGAAAGATAGGACTTTCTTAAAAGCTGCTCCTCCATTTTATACCTAAAGTGGTATCCGAGTTTACTTTTTGCCAAGCTATCCAGCTCCCTCTTCTTTTCAAAATCTAAAAATGAGGGAGAAGAGATGCTATGTCCACAGATAGCTCGGGTACTGTCTTGACAGTGCAAAATGTTTTTGGAACTGTGATCAGTTCATTTCCTGTGAGGGTAATGAAATAGACAACCTGTGTCAGAGCAAACTTTTTTTTGCAAATGGTTCTCTCATACTGTTACTGTTACCTTTTGTTATACCCACCACCAGTGCCAGTCTGACCTCTAACCTTAATTTCCTAGCATTGGCCATTTCAGTGCTCTAGCATCCCTCTCTCAGTTGGCATGAAAGATCTTTAAGGACTTTGCACCCAAACCACTGTTTTTTCTGGTCAGCTCAAGCTGAATGTTGGTTTGGGTGTGTGGAAGGTGTCCTTGAAGCGTTTGAAGCTGGCCAGCTCTTATATCCTGTGGAAGATATAACCCGTGTAGCCAAGGCTACTGCAACAGTGATCATTCTAACATTTACTGTTATGGTAAATTCACTTGTACAACTGTACTTTCTAATTTGTGCCACACTAAGAACCAGAACCCTTTCAAAGCCTAGCTACCTCTATTTCTAGACTATTTGTATAAGTTATTATCCACTGGCCTTTTTAAACTCCTCTATCAAAATTAATCTTTGTCATTTTTCTGCTTGTCTGCCCTTAGAATCTCCCTTTCTTCCTGCCATTAAATTAAGCAGTTTTTGAAAGGGGGTTTACATGTTCATCTGCCCTAGAAAAAAGGTGGCTTCTCCTTGGGATCTTAACTTCTCGAAAACATACCACTTCTTCCATTTAAACCAGTTCATCGGGTAGATTTTAAAGTTATTGACTTGGCAAAACTGTGTTACTCATTGCTCTGACTTCTGCAAAAAGTGTATGAGTTACAAGCTCTTGTGGTAAGGCAGCCCTACCACATTTTCCACAAGCAGTGTTTCTTTGAGAGAAGATCATTCTTTTATGCCTAAAGTGGTTACCAAGTCTATCTCCCTGTATTCTTTCCAGAACCCAAAAAAAAAGGTGGAAATATCCTGCATATACTGTCAACAGGAAGCCAAGAAGAAAGTATCTTGCATACTGTCTGTCCACATGCAGCTGAAAAGGTCTTCTTTTGGCTTTTCCTGGTTAGGGGTCGCCACAGTGGAACTCCGGTCCGCTCATGATTGGCAGTGGATTTTACAGTGCCGAGTTGCCAGCCCAACGCCCAACCTTCAGTGAAGGCACTCCCATTCACGCTCGCACCTACCTGCATGTCTTTATCATCACTCGACCACGGGGAGGACATGCAGACTCCACACAGAAGGCGCTCCAGCCGGGAATCAAACGGGAGAACCTCTTGCTGTGAGCTGACAATGCTAACCACTGCACCACTGCGGTAGCTATGCAGCTGAAATGGTACTTGGATAAAACAAAATCCTTCAGGAAGTTTGATAAGTGCTCTGTCTCCTATTATGGTAAAACTACCAGTCAAAGCAGACATTTTCTAGATTATTGTACTATTTTTTTCTGATATTCTCACCCTAATAAGCCACTTTCAGGTGTGGTTAGAGCTTATTGTACCAGGGCTTTGGTTTCTTACGTGCTTTTTTTGAAAGGGGTAGACTCTTCAAGTATTCTAGAGGCAACAACTTGATCTGTATACATACTTTCACAAAGCATTTCAAACTGGATTCCTTTCCAGGTCCCCAATAAACTTTGCTAGGACTGTTCTCCTGGGGTTCTCTATTCTTAATTCCCTTCCACCTCCTTAGATAATCCCAAGATAAGGTAATCTACCAGGTAGTTTAAGCAACTGTAGTAGTTACCCAAATGTTGAACATAATACAGTTGTACATAACAGTAGGTGTTCTAATAGATTCCTACTGCAGTAGCTGCCCCTCTTCCTCCATCCCCCTTGTTCTATGTTGCCATGATGTAGATGTATAGACTGCCTTGTGTATTCCTTTATGTACGTGTATAAGTTCTATTTTCCTTTCTTAGCATTTACTTTTCAGGGCTGTAACATCTGAAGGTTTTGGTGTTCTGACTGCTGCTTTTGTGACTATCTCTGTGAGCCCATCATTGATTAGGACACATGGAGGGTGCACTGAAGCTTTGAAAAGCTGGCCAATTGGTCATCTCCTTGGCAAGATATAACCCCCCATATGACTTGGACTACTGCAACACTGATTCATTAGAACAACAACTGTTATGGTAAGTTTACTTACATAAATGTACCTTTCATGGTCTCTACTGTTCTTATGATTTCTTTAGCTAGAGTTCACATGAGGAAGATTCAGTGGCTTGTCAAATCTGTTTGGACTCCGCACTAGCACCCCTCTTCTTTTCAAATTCCAGTGCTCATGTTTGTGAAAAAGGAACTACTCTTGTGGGTGAATCAGTTGTCTCTTAACCCAGTTCTTCCTTTCTCCCTGACAGTCCCTACTCAATCTGTAACCACAGATGTATCACACTTTATGATCAAGATTAAAAACAAAGACTGCTATCCAAAAGCATGGAGTAATAATAGGAACAAATACACAAAGAAAAGTACTCCAAGCTACCATGACTAGGTAATCTGAGAAATATATATATATTGTCAAAAATGGTGAGCGCTTTTGTGGTAAAACAGCACCGCTTCTTCAGACCAAACACACAAATCTTAAACACAATATATATAATACAAAAGAACCTATCAAAATTCACATTAAAGTCATGTTCAAAACATAAAAATGTATTTGAAAATGAAATGCTATAGTTCACCAATCAGTTGACAAGCCCATTCAAACACGCATACATGTGGACTAAAAACGAATGACAAAAGATAAAAGCAAAAACAAAACTTGTACTGAGCAGATGACAATACTCTACACATAACAGCCTCTCATTGGACAGAGTAATGTAAATCACCCTGACTATTGGTCAGAGATGTCAAAATAAACATGCAGCTTAATTGTCTAGATTTTCTATGTTTAGGAAGTGTTAAGTCTACCTAAAGATGTACACATATATACACACACACATGGCCTAATCAAAAATGTAAAAATCCCAAGTAAAACAGCAAAAACTTCAGAGCCAACCTATCAAATATAAGAACTCCAAAGATCCACCAACTAAAAATAAAAAGATGTCCATGTAGGACTATGTAGCAAACAGACTATTGAATAAACAGCAAGTCTACTTAAGGCCCAGAAAGAAGGGTATGAAAAGTATTCCATTCAAAGGTCCTTGTTGAAGCCCAATATCAGAAAATATATCAAAACAGGAACCAATAAAAAAATAAAAACTTGGTCTAAAAAGCTTAAAATCATGATACGGCTAATCAAAGGAGTAGACAGCCTATCAAATGTCAAAAAATGGCTAATCTGCTTATCAAAAAGAGTGAAATACTGTGCGTCAGTAGGACAACACAGTATATAGAACAACCTATCAAAAAATTGAAAACAAAAACTAAAAGCCTCTAGATAATGAAACATGTCTGGATAGTCTAGTATGACTGAAAATAAATCCACGTGCACAGACATAAATACAGCTCTAACCTCTACAGAAAGAATAAAAAAATATAACAATCCCATATAAAACAATGAAGACAGCAACGACTAACCTATCAAAATCAAGAACTCTGAAAATCCACCAATTGGGGAATAATAAATGTCCATATACAACTAAATGGCAAAGGAGGCAAAGACCAAATCTTAGCACGGTCCTGAACAAAGGAATTTTATTATACACAGTTTTCAAGTCAGAACCCTTATTGGAACCAAGCCCATATAAAAATAAAAAAACATCTGCATATGAAGGGAGAAGCTGATCATCGCATCAAAGCTCAGAACCATAAACTACTAAGAACCTTAGTCAAAGGATACAACTACGGCAACCTGAAGATATGAACAACCGATCAAATGCCAAGAAATGGCATTTCTACCAATCTAAAGTAGATTAAACACTTTATGCCTACTGGACAACACAAAGTAGAAAGTAGCCTGTAGAGTAGCTAATCCTCAAATATCTACTGATCAGTTTGTTTTGGTGGTTGAAATGGTCCATTGTAAGCATTCATTTCTTTACAAGTTTTCGATATTCTACCCCTTTTTCTGTTTGTTTTTTTTTTTATTGGTAACTTTTCCTTGGGAACAGTGGAAAAGGTTTCACTGGCAAAGTCTGCCTTTGTGTTTTGTTATAAGAAGGAGGAGAGGCAGAGTCCAAGTCAGATTGATGAGGAGCTTTTGTATCATCTCCTTAGCTGTACTGCAGCAAAAATGACTTTGACCCTCCAGGAAAAAATATTCTGAGAATGGTTGGATGCAGCAGCTTGAATGTCACACCTGCCTTTCGACATTCCATGATTGCTAGAATAGGTTTGCTCATTTCTGCCTGGTGTACAGAGAATAATCATTGTCTATAAACACTGTACTTTATTGGTTAATACTTTGCCCTTTTGCCACAGTTTTGTCATGTTCAACTCTTTCTGCTGGTAGGTTTGCATTTTCACCATCTTGGCTGCTTTCTCATGGCCAGATGTGGAGTATATACACAGCATGCCCTCTCAGTTAACAGTTTCACCTGTTGAATACCGGCCCAATTGTTTATTTGTGCCTTAATTAAATTAATAGTCTGTTCCTTCTTGTGTCTCTGGTATAGCATAGCAGGAAAGCTCAAATTTTCCCTATGTGGTCTGTCCTCTAATCCTACCATTTTTTTGAAACCTCTTTTCTTGAGCAGTGTCATACTCAGCCAGTCTTTTCTTCATTTTGACCTCAGATTTTGTAGTTTTATCAGCTCATTCCTAATAAATGTGTAACGTGTCTTCCATTTTTATAGCCTTTTGTTATTTGAATTGATATTACTCCTTCAGTGTTTCATTTATTTTAATTATCTCTGAGCACATTTGACTTATTTTTTCCTCTAGATTACTGAAAGCAATGTCTTGCACCAAAGCTGGAGCTTGAACGGCTTTTTGATGAACAGCTGCAGGATTTTTCCCAGTCACTGTTTTCTCTGTTTCATCTTTGATGGCATTCAGGGAGTGTAGTTACTAGCCAGTAACTGAATTTACTAAAAGTGACCAAGTTCCTGGCCTTTGTCTTTCATTTTTTCCCCAACTGGGAGAGCTGACATAAGCTTTTAGTCAATGTGCAGCTGTCTTGGAAGGTTGCAAGAATAGGATTACTTTGAAAACAAATCCTTCCTTTATGCCAAGGGTTTCTTCAGAGTTTACATTGAATAAATGCTATGTACTTTTTTATGAGTTTGCATTGAAATAGTACAGTATACACAGGATGCCACAGTTATTGCAAAAAAAAAAAATCAACAAACTACAGGAACTTACTCAGGAGTTGTTTCCCTCTGTAGAAACCTGGCTGACATCTGCTAATCTATTCCTTAATCCAAGTAAATCCAAACTAATCCTGTTTACTCCAAAGCAGCTTATTGTCAGCAAAACCTCCTTCTCATTTACTTCATCCAACAAAACAAAAATCAAACTCGTCACACATACTAAACTGCTAGGCATCTCTATAGATGAGAAGCTAAAGTCTGACACACACATCCAAGCTATAGTTAAAAAATTGAACCAAAAGCTGCATTTGTTTCTGTACAGCCAAACCTTTCCTCTCAGACACTAAGAAAACACATTGCCTCTTTTCTCCTCTTGCCTATTGTAACATATTCTGCTCCTATCCTTAGCAACATCCAAGTAACCTTGTTAAACAAACTTGCTCAGTGTTACCACAAAATAGCACAATTTGCTGCCTATCTTCCAAATAGAACCCACCACTATGCCACCCTAATAGAATTACAGTGGATGGAATTCCCATATCTCTAACCTACTCACAACTTGCACAACTCCATAACATTGTGTATAAACCTAATGACTGTCCATCCATTTCCAAGCTCATACAAATATATAACCCTTCCAGGCCACTACATTCATCAGGAAAATACCTATTATATGTATCCAAATCCAACAATTCTGCTGGTAAATCACTGTGCTACCACCAACTCACCAAATCCGGGAACTCTATCCCACTAGCAATATGACAAGAACACTCCCTTAAATCATTTAAAACTCACCTAAGTCCTACCTACACAGTTGCCAGCTCTATACATGTGATGCTCCTGGATAATCTCCAAACCCTTAATGTCACCACCCTTTTATGTAACTGGTTGTAATACAGCTACTTCACAATGTCTATCATCTTCCCCTCTCCACTACTCTCTCTTGCTCCCTTTTACCTGGACCTGCCCAGTAACTCTATACTTTGTAGTCATCTTCATGCTATAATCAATTCAGTGTGTCCTACTCGGTATCTATTTTCAGATGATTCCATCTGATAGTAACTAGACTCTTACAAGCTTGATATTAGCCAATGTTTTACTGTATTCTTCATTTAACTGTCTTGTTTTCATATTTTTTTTTATTAACTGTTCTATCATTACTAGTCTATGTATATATATATATATATATATATATATATATATATATATATATATATTTATATAAATCTTAAATAACTGGCTTCAACTTATTCTGTAAAATGGAACATTTCTCCACAGGCCTCCAGTGAAAATGGAACTTGTGCCCAGTCAAACTTTCCTGGAAAACAAAAGCAATAAATAAACCAATCATTCATCTCCATGTTTTCTTTAGATTGCTTAAAAATGAGAAAGATAATTACGTACTCTGGTTGTCCATAGTCAACTTGGATGCTATACTTACGGAACTAAAACCTTCAGGATTGCTGACTGGCTGTTTATTTCCCATGAAGGTAAGAAAAGAGAAAAGCAGTGTCAAAACAAACAATTTCTAAATGTTTGTGCCAGGCTTTTGCCTTTTATCATTTTCACCACATGAAGACACTTCTGGGCAAGGTTAGGACCCTCTGTACCATTAACAGAAGAAAACAGGCTGGAAGGAAGAACTCAGGTTCACAGTTTCTTCAAGGTATAATGGCACAAGTAGTAGATAAGCAAAACACCAAAAAAAAAAACGCTGATAACACACCAAATATGTTTTTGTTCACAAGAACTTCATCAGAATAATAAATTACATAGCAAAGGCCCATTGAATAGCTCCCCTAATCAAAAAATGACCAGTAAAATAACAGTATACAATTTAAAAAGACATTTTAAAAATTCCAAGTGCTGCCATCTTGTCAGAAAATACTAATTACACCCTAAAACAATGGTAAAAATATGTGTGTGTGTGTGTGTGTGTGTGTGTGTGTGTGTGTGTGTGTGTGTGTGTGTGTGTATATATATATATATATATATATATATATCTATATAAACTGTTCATACAATCACTCGTATAATGTCAATATAATATCTCCGTAGTGTATTGATATAAAATTAATAAAAAAAATACATATTTATTTAAAAAGTATGCATATATTAAAGAAGTGTAAGTAAATGTATTTGTTTCCAATGTAATTTATAACTTGGCAGACCTGAGTTTTAATAGAGGTGCTATTGAGATGTTCTCATTTAACCCGGGGGTCCTGCTTGCATCTAGGGTAATCTGCCACAATAATTCCCTATACTCAAGGATGGTCTCCCATGCACCCCCCCCCCACATCCTGAATAGCAACCTCTAAAACAAAAAACTCAAACCTTGCCATTGGGCAGTCCAAAGAATGTTTGTACAGAGCATTTTTAACATTACATTTCTTAACATCATACATGTGCTCATATATATGTCTTTTCAACTTTTTTTCAGTCTTACCCATGTAAAAGGCTTCACAGGTCTTGCACACAACTAAGTATACTATCCCACTAGAGTTACAGTTGCTAAAACTTTTACCATACACCCATTTATTCCTACTTTTTAAAAATACCCGATCAGTGTTAGAAATAAAATTGCACTGTGTGCATGCTCCACATTTAAAAGTACCTTTTCTCTTAGTGGTATGTACAGGCTTCAGTTTACCCCCACCCTCCCAAAAGTTCTTTCAAATTTTTTCCCCTCTTATAACTAATCTTCAGGGGTCCCTTGTCAATAACTTTGAGGTCCGTCAGTGAAGTGAACCTATTCCATTCCTTTGTTATTGTGTCCACTACCATTTTGGAGTCCAAATTAAAATTTAAGGTAAGAGCTTTAGAGTAAGCCAAGGGGTTAACTTCACTTTTAATACATGTTGATTTGTGTCCACTCCTGTACCCAACAATGGGTAGTACCCAGTGTGGCGTAAATTACTTACATAGGTACGACTGTCCACCAATAAGTCCTTCGGGTAACGCCTTTGAATAAATAAGCTTTCAATAAAGTCACATTCCAATGAAAAATCTACATCCTGGGAAGTCATTCTGGATGCTCAAATTAGCTGACCTTTATAAATGTTTTTTTTTCTATATGGAAGGGTGGGCACTCGAAAAATGGAGATAAGAATTTGAAAACGTGTCTCTACGAAATATTTGTAGACTTAATGCCCTCCCCAGTCTTAATAAGACTCGCATCCAGAAAATCAAGTCTGTCCATGTTTATAGAACTGGTAAATTCCAAAAAGGTGGTAGTAGTGTCTAAATTGTTCAAAAATTCGTGTAACTTCTCCACAGTATCAATCCAAAAAATAGCTATATCATCTAAAAATCTCTGATAGTGGGACCAACAGTTACTATATACAGACTTTAAAACATATTTTTTCTCCCACCAAGCTAAAAATATATTGGCGTATGTGGAGGCACAATTTGCCCCCATGGCTATGCCCTTGATTTGATGAAAAAATCCCCCCCCCCCATAAAAAATGAAATTGTTTTTAATACCATTTCCATCAGTTGTAAAATAACCGACATCTGGTCCGTATATGGACAGGCCTTATCTAGTAAGGCTTCTTCCAACCAGGCTAATCCTAAGTCCTGGGGTATAACGGTAAACAAGTCTTTGTCAATTGTGACAAAGATAGTATTGTCAAAGCACTGGTCGGTTTTAATTCCCTTTAAAAAATCCCAGGAATCTTTTAAAATAGTCTTTTCTGTACTCCAGATTGACTTTAATTTTATGTCAAGAAACTTTGCTATGGCTGCAGTCTTTGACCCTTCAGCCGAAACAATAGGCCTTAAAGGGGGGGGGGTCCTTAGAGTCCTTGTGCACCTTAGGTATGCCAAAAATAGTAGCTATTCTGGGTTGAGCTACATGTAAATACTTGTGAGTGTCCAGATCAATCAATCCGTCCCACAGTAAGTCATCAATGACCAAATCAATTTTTTTATATGAAACAAAAATCTAATTTCTGGACACCCTCCTGTATGTACTGGAGTGCTTCCTTCCAGCCTGTGTTCTTCTGTTATTGGTGGTCACTGTGGTTAGAATCCCCATTTTTCACAGCCTCTGTACCATGGCTTTGGCTACTTCTGTGGTATTTTGGAAAGTGGTGGACTCTAGAAATATACTAGCAGCAGTAACTTGGTTATCTGTACACACCTTTGCTTAGTATTACAAACTAGATTTCTACGGTATATTCAGAACAGGCTTTGTTTTGTCTGTTTTTCAGGAATGTCTGGACTCTGATCCATCTTCCTTCCTTACTGTCTAACCTTTGGTATTCATCCCCTACAGCTTATGCTACTGCAGCAGTGATATAATGATTATCATAGTACAGTTGTGTAACTAAACTTAACAGAGTTGTAGATGTTCAAATAGAGGACTGTTACAAAAGCTGCTCCCTCCTTTAATCCTTTATTTTTTTTTTATTTTTGTGCCAAGGTGTGTGGGATTTTTATTGGTATGGTCATCATTTGCTTGAGCTCTAGTCCCCTTCTTTGGGGACAAGAAAGCTCTGACGTTGTGTCTGTCTAACCTTTGCTTTTATACTGCTTCCCTTGTGCATGATAGTAGCTAAGGCATGTGGAAGATGGGCTAAATCTCTAAAAGCTGGCTAGCTTAGGCTGCTGTAGCAGTGATCCATTTAAACATCTGTTATGATGAGCTTACTTAGACAACTGTACTTTCTCTTTATCACATCCTTGCCATTTCTGCCCCCACCCCATGTACCTTTCTGTATTGCTGCTTACTTATTTTCATTCCTTAGAGATCACATTTAAATCTCTTCTCAGGCCTCTGTCTTCAGTAACCATACTGAAGCAAATTTGCTGCTAAGCCAGAGTTTATAGTTTCCTTTACTAATCCCTCCCTTGTTGTGGAGGACCAGATCCACAGTGTTAATAATTGATGTCATCATATTTTCATGCTTTAACTCTTCGTTGCTTGTCTTTCTGCATGCTTTGAATTGATATTTCCTTGCTTACCTGCTGAAGGTTAAGGTCACATGTTGTTGGTCTCTGCATTGTACATTTCCAAATTCTGTTTTTCTAAGGTCTTTTACTCCTCAATACTTCATGGCAAATATTTTAGTAATTCCTTTCATCTTGTTCCTTTGTCATGCACTTTACCACCATTTGTGAGCCTTTCAACACCCCACATCCTTTTCTCGTGTCCTTTACAAAGCCTCCAACTTAATATCTCCATTATCCTTCCTGTATTATCTTTCTGTTATGTCTACAGTTTTTGTGCTTTCTTCTGTTAGCAGTGTAAGAAGCTGACTCTCATTCCCCAGCTTTCTTATAGTATACATTATAGTCCCCCCCCCCCACAGGAACATTGTTACCCAACTGCTAACCAGCACTATTCGCTTCCCCAGTCCTGCCAGACCACACCCCACCCCAGGCATTTTAGTTTTGTGATATATTTCTTTTAGTATAGTTTCCAGTTTTAACGTTGAGTATGTTTCCTATTGTTATTAAGCTGCAAGTAGTCCTAAGCAGTTTATAGTATTCCAGTATGTTTCAGAAATTTTACAACAGTTCAAACCTTTTTATTTTACACCAGTTCTCAGCCACTTATCATAGTAATAAAGGGTGCAGTATGATTTGTGAAAATGTCTCCAAATATCTTGTCCTCTACTTAGTTTAATATAGTTTTGTCCTGTGTGTGTTCACCCCCTTCCTTGTCAGATTTGTTCTGTGATGTCCACCCATTTAGGACTTTGCCTCTTCTTTTGCAGGTTGCCTTCATTACTAAGTATATTACCGTCTCCGAAATAATTCTTGACAGGGTTTTCATGGTTTCTTCCCACTTGTCTGATCCACTGACACTCTCATTTGTGAAGTCTGTAACCTCTTTTGATTTCATCTCTAAAACATATCCCCTTCTAGTACAAAGTCATTTGTACTTTCCGTGTCCAGATTATTGATTTCTTGGCTCCCGTCTTCCTGACATTCACAGTTGTGTTCCTCATTGTAGCCGGGCACACAAAATACTCCTTCCTTCCTTACCATTCTTTTTTCCCTCCCCTAGATATGATAGAAATCCTCCGTACAGTAGACTAGCTTTGTCCTTGACAATATTTCTTGTATTTTTGTTCCAGAAGCAGTTATAATTAGTCTGAGAGGTCAGAAGATGGCTGCATTTTTGTTTGAAGCTTGAAGAATCTTTCAGCCTTGTGAAATTTGTCTCAGAAGTTATTTTTTCTGTCTCTTCTTTATCTAGGTCTGGTTGGGGGTGGGACTACCCTTGCTGGCTGTAGATACTAGGAATAACAAGGGAGGGATCATTAGTATGCAAAGGCGGGGGGTCTACCTGCTGGTATCTACATGGAGTATTTGTGCAGTGTCTTAAAATAGCCAAACATGTGCATACATCTACGTGTAAGGTCTTGTCACTTGCAAATTACTGTGCCTGTCTGCTGCTATTTCCTCTGTACTCTGCTCAAGATCAGTATTACAGCAGAAACTTCCATTCCAGGTACTAGGATGGAAGCTGACCATTAGTCTTACTTCTATCCTCCTAGCATGTGCCTGTTGGCTCTACAGCTTGTATTTGAACCAGTGTAATCTCTCTCATTCAGACCATCTTTCTGCACTGGCAGAGCTGGCTGGATTACAGTGTTATTAAATGCCTGCTCAGGCTTTAATATCCCTGGTGATACCCACTTATTAGCTGACACAGATACTTTGCTATTTTCTGGTTTTTGGTGAGTGATGTTTAAAACTAGGAAAGACCACTGTCCCAGTAGTCCAGTAATCTTGTTGCTATCTATATGATCAATATTAAGTGTATACTTAAGCATTTTCTGATTTATAATGCTGTTGAGCACAGCTTGAAGCCTGCTTGTTTAGTGTAAATTTAAAAAATGGAATTATGATAGCAGCTGTGAAATAAAGAAGCTGGTTGAGGAGATGGTTGATATAAGGGCTTATGTGAGACTCCTGCAGTCATTATGGTAAAGTGGATGTCAATGTGGTGAACAGGAGTAAAGGGCACATCCATAGGAGAGCAGTATAGCAAATGCAAGTAGGAAAGGAACTGGTTGTTCGCTACAACAGGATAAATTGAGGAAAGGATTTGCTTAATGTATTTCTTGTAGGACAGATGGGTCTGTTGTTGTTATATTTGAGAAATAATTGAGCCAGTGGATGATTGAGATTAGATCCACTTATGTTACTTGATATATGAGTATTTAAAAATTGAGGTTTTGTTGAATTCATTCTGTATGGAATTGAATTTCAGAAACCCAGTGTAGTTATTTTGTGTATCTTTTTCTAGGGAATGCTGGAGCCCACGAAGGAACCAATGAAGCCAATCTCTGCTGCTGAAAAGATAGCTTCACTAGGACAAGTGCTACCTGCATCACCAGAGATGAATAATTGCACTGCAGAGCAAATCCAGGTAATTTTGTCTGTAGATTTTACAGATTTTTCTTTTCCTGCATCTTTACAATGAACATATTGTGGTCTGTGTCATTTTTCCTAAGATGTTAAATGCACTTGCATTTTAATGCATTAATTTTGTTTTACAAAAACTATAATACTAAATATGCTAGAGGCTTATTTATCAAGTTTGGTGATCTGCATATATGAAATAATGCAGGTTGCATATTTGATGCACAGCAATACTTTAAAAGCATTGTAGCCTATCTGTTTTCATAACTGGTTAAGTTTGATGTTGCACAGATATGAAGTCATGCGATTTAACTGTTTGCTAGGTTTCAGTGCAGTATTATTTGCAGTGCCACAAAATGAATTTCTTAGTCCTTGAAAAAATAGCAAAGGGGGGTACCCCTGTAGTTACAGTGTACTGTTTTTCAGCACATCAAGTTTTGAATACTATCATCAGAAGATGGAGTTCTGTCCCCTTTGTACCAGTGTAAATGTGTGCAGTAGATTTTGGCACACTTCGGTTGCTTGTGGGCTCTACATCTGGTACTCCTTTCCCATGCTTTTTGCTGCTGTCTGCATTTCTGGTGTTGCAATGGTAGCATCCCCCCCCCCCCCCATCCCGTACTTTAAACCTCAAATCAGTCTTGCAAAGAGAGAGGTTGGCATAATGGTTAAGATAATTGCCTTACAGACACAAAGTGCAGAATTTGATTCTCACATGGGTTAATTGGCTAGGCTTAAAATGACCCAGAAGGGCAGTTAGCACTTAGTACTAATCTATGAGCTTATGAAAACCATTCTTCAGTTAGAGTTTCTTATTTCTTCTTATTTTTCCTTTGAGAACGGTATGATGCTGTATACTTCCCATTCATGTTTCTTTGAGAAAACACTTTTATATTTATTGTTTTGACATGGGTGCCATCAGCAGCTGTTTATTGGTGAGCTGACTGTCCCTGGAGTTGTATTACAGAACTTCTCGTCTTTCCGTAAATACTCCCATTAAAAGTAAAAAAAATAAATAAATAAATAAATATATATATATATATATATATATATATATATATATATATATATATATATATATATATGTTTATATATTATCAACACGTCATGAGTGCAGCAATAGATGTCACTGCTGCATCTGCTAGTTTGCTGGTGGAATTGTTAGAGACTGTATATTTACCACTGCAATTTTTTTTAAGTTACGTCATTAACTATTATAGATTTTGCTTTTATGTGCCATAAGGCTTCTGCTTGGTGTACAAATTTATTCAGGATATGGGTAACAGAATTTTTTTTTTTTTTTGTGAATAGCAATGGTACTAAAACAGTTTTTACAATTACGTTGAGAGGCATTCCTAGTTAGAAAAATAATGTAGGTCTTCATATTAAACCCATGGTATGTGAGCTAGCTTCTTGGAAGTAGTTACCATCCTCCAACAATTGATTTCTTCCTTATGTTATTATTGAGTTGCTAAGGATATGTAGAATTTGTAATGTTTGATATCACCTACTTGAAGCTACTAGTATTATTCTTCGGTAATAGATAGGCGTTGCAGTTATGAAACAGTCGTGAATGTTATTTTAAGGTGACTAGTAAACCTAAATCTAGTTCAGAAACCGGTTTTATTATGACAGAGGAAAGGAATAGCTCTAGTTTATTCACATATTACATTATTCAGCTTAAGAATAGCTGGCCCTTTTTAATGCAGGGTGATTTTTTTGGTTTGAAAGTGACTACATTTCCTGCAGTTTCTTATAGAAAAGGGATTAGACTGTGAATTTATTATTCATAGCAATTTTGTAAGATCTGATGAGATGTTAATATATATGGACCACAGGGGGTCTTCTTCTGCGGAAACTTAATATTTATTCATAAGTAATTTCTAGTTTTCAAACTACTAATGGAAAACTGTCTGTTGCAGGACAATGTACCTGAAAGTGATGGTGACATTTATGCCCTGAGGTTCTCCTGTAATAGCCTATTAGAAAATCATTTTGTGATCCAGCATCACTTCTGACAATCAAGCTCTCTCCCAACATGATCAGATGGCCTGTTCATTCCTCTAGGTTGAGGCACTGGCTATTTTTTGTCTTCTGCCATTCATGGAGTGGGTGTTGAGTTATCAGGAGTAATGCTGTGATTCTGAAAGGGTCTGTGTTTTTTTTCTCCTAGCCCCTAACATCTTATTACATAATTTCACATCATTACAGGAGGTTGGGAAGGCAGTGGGGCGTAACCTAGAGCATTTAACCCCCCATATGCCCATTGGGCAATCACTACTCCCCCCAAACTAGATTCTCACTCCAAACTCCAGCCTTGACCATATATATCTCTCCATTAGAGTTGCTGAACACATTGCTTCCAGCTGCAATGGTACATTAATCCACCCTTCCTGGCCCATCAAATTTCCAAGCCGCTAGTTGAATTCTGGTCACTTGGAACATAATCAGTGCCACTGGTGTAGCAAAAATATTAGAAGATTTAAGTTTAAACCTCTGGAGCACTTCTGTGATAGCAGAAATATATAGTTTGGAAAATCCTGTGCCAACTAGTACCAGTCTAGTAATTTTTCTGCTTTTAGAGCTTGTGTTTTAGAGCCTGTTAACACTGTCGGGGGAGGGAAGTATGAAAGATCTGCTTTTATTTAAGGGGTTCAGATATATATATATTACACAAACAGACACACGCACACACACACACACACACACACATATATATATATATATATATATATATATATATATATGAATAAAATAGATAACGAAAGGAGCAAACCAGGGTGCCAACTCCAAAAAATCATACGTAGTCCACTAGGTATTGTTAGAACAGCACACTGATGATAGATTAGATAAAAATCCAAACGTTTTATTCCATTAAATAAACAGACAGCTGTAGGGTAAGCGCTTTCGCTAATGCTTCATCAGACCCATACAAACAATAATTAATCACTCTTAAATAGTAAAAAAGGCGGTAAAATTCACCTGCCAATTAACAAGTTGACATAATTAAAACCACTAAAAGCAAGGTATTAAAATACTCACAAATGACATGTGCATAATGAATTGTTGAAAATACAAATAACTAAAAATAAAAACCTATTACAAGAAATTCAAAACACAACAAATCCTTATTTACAAAGTCTACGGGACTTTAGAAAGGGTTTTACTGGAATCATTGAGTTCAGACCTGGAAAAACATCCGATCTCAACCTCATGATCCAGGTTGCTTCCCTGGTCTCTGTATAATTACGTATATCACCTCCCCTAGGTCCTGCAAAAACTTGTTCAATCACCCTGAAACTAAATACGTGCCGTTCACCTCCCGCTATGACGTGCTTAGCTAGAGCACTCGCTTTATTGCAAGTCCTGATGTTGTATAAATGCTCACGTATCCTATCTTTCAGTAACCTGTTAGTCTTTCCAACATAGAATGCCTGGCACATTGACAAGAGGAAGAATAAGAGAAACAATTTATCTTACTTACAGCGTAGAGCTTTGAACTCACTCATGCGAGATAGTTCTATAGCAATACGACCTGCAGATAAAGGAGGAGGGATAGTGGTCTTGGATAAGGAGGACTATAATAATAGAATGTTTAATATGTTATCTGACAGTAGTTTTTATAAATGTATTACAAGAGAGGTTGTTGACACAGTGAGTTGTTATGTATCTAGTTCATTGAACAATCTTAATGAAAGGGAATTGATAAGTTCTGATATGTTTAAGTTTTTTAAGGTAGATCATCCACTTATTCCGAATATACAGGGCTTACCCAAGGTTCATAAAGCTAGGGATGATCCACCACTTAGACCGATAGTAGCGGGTAGAGGGTGGATCACAGAACCGATCTCCATTTTTATAGAGAAACAACTAAGGGAATATGTAGACTTGAATGAATTTACTCTACGTGATACCAAGGAATTCTTATTAGACTTGAATGACTTTTTTAAAGATAATGTATCAATGACTAGATACTTTTTTGTGACACTTGATATTCAATCGCTGTTCACTACCATTCCTAACAGTGAAGGCCTATGTATGTTAGAGAGATATCTAAGAAGGGAAACAATGATACAATCAGATCGTGTGAATTTACTTGTAGTGCTTCTGAAGTTAGTGCTTGAGGCGAACATTTTTTATTTTGAAGGGAAATATTACATTCAGAAGGATGGCGTAGCTATGGGCACTTCGTGTGCCAATAGCTACGCCAATCTTTTTATGGCAGAATGGGAATGCACCCATATGTTTGCCTTAGAGGAGTTTGTGATGTTTGTCCCATTCTATAGGAGGTTCGTAGACGACCTGTTCTTATTATGGACGGGTACGTTGAACCAGCTGGAGGTGTTTGTCAATAAGTTGAATTCGGCAACTAATTATTTGAGATTTACACATGAATTTTCTATAACTAAGATTCCTTTTTTGGATATTTTTGTGGAGAGGTTGCCGAATGGATTAGTGAACACTGGGGTTTTTAGGAAACCATGCCATAGGAATGTACTTTTGCATAGGACGAGCATGCATCCGGGTTATGTTTACAACAATATTATTAAGGGACAGGCAATACGAGTCTCTAGATATAATCCCTCAGAACAGGGCTTTCATACTGAGTTGGATGACTTATGTGAGAGACTTCTGGAACGTGGTTATTCTAACAGAGATATATCTGTAGGTATACAGGATATACCTCAGCTTAGGAGACATACAGCTACTCCATATTTTGGGAGAGAAGCTGTTAACATTGAGGGAATAGAACAGGAGTGTCCACTGGTAGTACTTTTGATAGCAGTTTAACATTTCCTATTTTTTATACCACTGATGTAGGGATGATTAAAGATATAATAAGGACACACTGGCGAGTGTTGACCGATACATCCCTAAGAGATATAGTTGGAGAGAGTCCTCATTTTGTATATAAAAACAAAAAGAATTTGAAAAGGTTATTATGTTATCCGAGTGACCATTTATATAATCCCCCATCCTCTCATTATGGTACGGTCAGGTGTGAACAATGTAATTATTGTAGCCACATCAATAGGGAACCACACTTCCTCAGTCCAGCACATGATCATTTGTTTACATTTAAAGTACAAGCGTCCTGTTTGTCTTCCAACGTAGTCTACCTGGCTACCTGTGAAGGGTGCCAGGCATTCTATGTTGGAAAGACTAACAGGTTACTGAAAGATAGGATACGTGAGCATTTATACAACATCAGGACTTGCAATAAAGCGAGTGCTCTAGCTAAGCACGTCATAGCGGGAGGTGAACGGCACGTATTTAGTTTCAGGGTGATTGAACAAGTTTTTGCAGGACCTAGGGGAGGTGATATACGTAATTATACAGAGACCAGGAAGCAACCTGGATCATGAGGTTGAGATCGGATGTTTTTCCAGGTCTGAACTCAATGATTCCAGTAAAACCCTTTCTAAAGTCCCGTAGACTTTGTAAATAAGGATTTGCTGTGTTTTGAATTTCCTGTAATAGGTTTTATTTTTAGTTATTTGTATTTTCAACAATTCATTATGCACATGTCATTTGTGAGTATTTTAATACCTTGCTTTTAGTGGTTTTAATTATGTCAACTTGTTAATTGGCAGGTGAATTTTACCGCCTTTCTTACTATTTAAGAGTGATTAATTATTGTTTGTATGGGTCTGATGAAGCATTAGCGAAAGCGCTTACCCTACAGCTGTCTGTTTATTTAATGGAATAAAACGTTTGGATTTTTATCTAATCTATCATCAGTGTGCTGTTCTAACAATACCTAGTGGACTACGTATGATTTTTTGGAGTTGGCACCCTGGTTTGCTCCTTTCGTTATCTATTTTATTCATTTTGTTGTTGCTGTTTACTTAAAGGGCAATTTATTCCGCTTCAGCACTCATTGGACATTTTCATTCAGTTATCTAATTGCCGGTGCGTTTATGGAGACATGGATGGTGCCGTCATTGATAACGTTGAACTTCCTTATACTATACGCAATCCAGAAGCGAGGAGTGGAGACCTGAATAGGAACCATGGAAGTCTTGATGGTGAGCGATTAGATGGTGAACGCTTGATGTCCGAAAGATTTATGCGAATGGTTAACACTGACTACAATCCTCTAACCTTGTATGAGGTGGATATTGAAGGTATGGATAATGAAAGTTTGGCAACTGATGCATTGAACTATGAAAGTTTGCACTTCTCTTGAACGATAGACAGTGACTTGTGTAAGTTGAACGCATGCAAACTCAAAGGCAGCACTTTGAGGTTTGCTTGCAGCGCCGCATTATACCTAGGGGTCTCAGGGTACTGAAGATGCCAACGACTGGCACCCAGTACCCAGAACTTTTATATAAATGGCAGCAAATAAACATTGAAACGAGCCTGAATTATATGAGGCTCCTAAATGATTTTTTTACACCACTAGAAGTAGCGCTGAAGGATAGTGTGAATAAACAACAGACAGAGCTTTACGAGAATTTTTCGGCACGCTTTGTGGATGAGCACTTTTGTAAGATACTTGACGGTGTTTGTCAGTATGAGAAGCGGCTGCTAGACCAAAAGAGGTCAAAGTTACAGAGGGACATTATTGACTTTCGTAAAGGGAATATCTTCACTTGGCCGAGGGTCAATCAAGATTCTACAACAGGACAGCAGCTAGAGGGGAGACTTTTAGTCCCCACTATAGTTGACAAGAACGTCGATATGGCCGTGAACCAGAACTTTGAGAATGTTTCTGTAACAGATAATTTAATGACAAGGAATGATTTGTTAAATGATGTTATACAATCTGATGTTTTAGATGTTGATAATAATGTGAGTGGAGAGACTGCTGCATTAGTAGATGGGTTAACTGTGAATAAAAGTTCTGCGACTTCTAGCAAGGTGATTATTGGGACTATTCCCAATAACACCAATGCCCTTGTTCCATCTGTATCCAATCCTACTGATACTGTTGTTAGAAGGAAGACCAATATTGGGAATGCATCTTGGGTTAATAATGACCCACATTATGGTAATAGGGGTGATCAGCAGAGGGTTGGTGGCCTGAGTTTTAGTGCTATGCATCCTTTCCCTATCAGGGTAGAGAGGAAAGAAGGGAGGACTCGATCAGCCAGCAGGGGGAGACAGAAGAGGAAACTCTCCCCACAATACCCACAGCAACACAGTATCAAGAAAATGTGGGAAAGGAGAACGAATCCTTAGTTTTTAATTTATCATCACGAAGTTTGACCAATGATGAAGAAAGCTTATTGAGTAGAGGGTTGTCTTTCATCCCCACTGCCAATAGTAGCTATGAGGAAACGTTACGGGACTTTAAGTTATTTGTTAGGAACACTTCCTTGAAAGTTTTCTTTAATGATAGAACTACCTTGGATACTGGCCAGTTGAGGAGACCCAGTACTTTTCTACCACCCCCACATCCGTTGTTATCTGCCTTTAGTAGGCTAGTTGAAGATGATCTATTTAAGATGAATATTGACAAGAGGAAGAATAAGAGAAACAATTTATCTTACTTACAGCGTAGAGCTTTGAACTCACTCATGCGAGATAGTTCTATAGCAATACGACCTGCAGATAAAGGAGAAGGGATAGTGGTCTTGGATAAGGAGGACTATAATAATAGAATGTTTAATATGTTATCTGACAGTAGTTTTTATAAATGTATTACAAGAGAGGTTGTTGACACAGTGAGTTGTTATGTATCTAGTTCATTGAACAATCTTAATGAAAGGGAATTGATAAGTTCTGATATGTTTAAGTTTTTTAAGGTAGATCATCCACTTATTCCGAATATACAGGGCTTACCCAAGGTTCATAAAGCTAGGGATGATCCACCACTTAGACCGATAGTAGCGGGTAGAGGGTGGATCACAGAACCGATCTCCATTTTTATAGAGAAACAACTAAGGGAATATGTAGACTTGAATGAATTTACTCTACGTGATACCAAGGAATTCTTATTAGACTTGAATGACTTTTTTAAAGATAATGTATCAATGACTAAATACTTTTTTGTGACACTTGATATTCAATCGCTGTTTACTACCATTCCTAACAGTGAAGGCCTATGTATGTTAGAGAGATATCTAAGAAGGGAAACAATGATACAATCAGATCGTGTGAATTTACTTGTAGTGCTTCTGAAGTTAGTGCTTGAGGCGAACATTTTTTATTTTGAAGGGAAATATTACATTCAGAAGGATGGCGTAGCTATGGGCACTTCGTGTGCCAATAGCTACGCCAATCTTTTTATGGCAGAATGGGAATGCACCCATATGTTTGCCTTAGAGGAGTTTCAGATGTTTGTCCCATTCTATAGGAGGTTCAGAGACGACCTGTTTTTATTATGGACGGGTACGTTGAACCAGCTGGAGGTGTTTGTCAATAAGTTGAATTCGGCAACTAATTATTTGAGATTTACACATGAATTTTCTATAACTAAGATTCCTTTTTGGATATTTTTGTGGAGAGGTTGCGAATGGATTAGTGAACACTGGGGTTTTTAGGAAACCATGCCATAGGAATGTACTTTTGCATAGGACGAGCATGCATCCGGGTTATGTTTACAACAATATTATTAAGGGACAGGCAATACGAGTCTCTAGATATAATCCCTCGGAACAGGGCTTTCATACTGAGTTGGATGATTTATGTGAGAGACTTCTGGAACGTGGTTATTCTAACAGAGATATATCTGTAGGTATACAGGATATACCTCAGCTTAGGAGACATACAGCTACTCCATATTTTGGGAGAGAAGCTGTTAACATTGAGGGAATAGAACAGGGAGTGTCCACTGGTAGTACTTTTGATAGCAGTTTAACATTTCCTATTTTTTATACCACTGATGTAGGGATGATTAAAGATATAATAAGGACACACTGGCGAGTGTTGACCGCCGATACATCCCTAAGAGATATAGTTGGAGAGAGTCCTCATTTTGTATATAAAAACAAAAAGAATTTGAAAAGGTTATTATGTTATCCGAGTGACCATTTATATAATCCCCCATCCTCTCATTATGGTACGGTCAGGTGTGAACAATGTAATTATTGTAGCCACATCAATAGGGAACCACACTTCCTCAGTCCAGCACATGATCATTTGTTTACATTTAAAGTACAAGCGTCCTGTTTGTCTTCCAACGTAGTCTACCTGGCTACCTGTGAAGGGTGCCAGGCATTCTATGTTGGAAAGACTAACAGGTTACTGAAAGATAGGATACGTGAGCATTTATACAACATCAGGACTTGCAATAAAGCGAGTGCTCTAGCTAAGCACGTCATAGCGGGAGGTGAACGCACGTATTTAGTTTCAGGGTGATTGAACAAGTTTTGCAGGACCTAGGGAGGTGATATACGTAATTATACAGAGACCAGGAAGCAACCTGGATCATGAGGTTGAGATCGGATGTTTTTCCAGGTCTGAACTCAATGATTCCAGTAAAACCCTTTCTAAAGTCCCGTAGACTTTGTAAATAAGGATTTGTTGTGTTTTGAATTTCTTGTAATAGGTTTTTATTTTTAGTTATTTGTATTTTCAACAATTCATTATGCACATGTCATTTGTGAGTATTTTAATACCTTGCTTTTAGTGGTTTTAATTATGTCAACTTGTTAATTGGCAGGTGAATTTTACCACCTTTTTTACTATTTAAGAGTGATTAATTATTGTTTGTATGGGTCTGATGAAGCATTAGCGAAAGCGCTTACCCTACAGCTGTCTGTTTATTTAATGGAATAAAACGTTTGGATTTTTATCTAATCTATCATCAGTGTGCTGTTCTAACAATACCTAGTGGACTACGTATGATTTTTTGGAGTTGGCACCCTGGTTTGCTCCTTTCGTTATCTATTTTATTCATTTTGTTGTTGCTGTTTACGAAGGGGCAATTTATTCCGCTTCAGCACTCATTGGACATTTTCATTCACATATATATATATATATATATATATATATATATATATATATATATATACAGTGAATATAAAAAGTGTATACACTCCTGCTAAAATTACAGGTTTTTGTGATATAAAAAAATGAAACCACAATAAATCAATTCAAAACTTTTCCCACCTTTAATGTGACCTGTAACCTGTACAATTCAATTGAAAAACAAACAAATCTGTTAGGGGGAAAAATATATAAAAAAAAAATAAAAACATATAAGCTGGATGCATAAGTGTGCACACCCTTAAACTAATACTTTGTTGAAGCAAATGATTTATTGTGGTCTCATTTTTATATTACAAAAACCTGGCATTTTAACAGAGGTGTGTACACTTTTTATGTCCACTGTATATGTGTGTGTGTGTATGTGTGTGTATATATATATATATATATATATATATATATATATATATATATATATATATATATATATATATATATATATATATATATATATATATATATATATATATATATATATATATATATATATATATATATATATAGTGGACTTGGTGCTTGTGGCATTCCTTTTTCATTGCTTTTTGCTAGTTTCTTCATTCCAATTGATGTAGTGGCAGCATTTCTCCCCTATTACAGTGTCCTCAAATTACTGTTGCAAACCATTTTTCAGATAGGGTTCTTCCTTAGTTCCTTCTTCTGTAGTTTGAAGTCAGTGGTGACATATGCCTCCTGCTCTATTCTAGATGATTTTGTATATTACTTGCTTTGATTTAGTTTTACTATCATCAGCTGCTTGTTATTCCCTGATCTCTACTTAGTAGTTACTTTGAGTTACATTGTCACTTTGCAGTGGAATGTTTTGTCTGCAAAATCCACCCACATGTTGACAATTTGCACATCACAACAAATTAATATATGTTAAGTTGTCTATCTCGCCTTCATTCTTGCTGGATGGGTTCGGAGCCGACCTCGGCTCCGACTCGGCCACTCTAAAGCTCGAGAGTTGGTTCCACCGGCCCGAGGCTCCCCTTATATCCCACAATGCTAGGCGATAGTTACCTCAGATCTCGTTTGCCGCTACAGCTTCGAGGTTGGTTATTCTACCGGTTCCTGGTGAGTTTTAGCTTTTTCTATAAAAAGTTACTCTTTTTACCCCTTTTTTAGTTTAATTATTCTTAAATTAGTGTAGTTCATTGAACTCTATCCCCGAACCTAATTTTTTTTTTTTTTTCCCGTTTCTTGTTAAAAGAACTTTTAGTTCTTCCCTTGGGCCTTAGGCCTTCCCTTCCCTAGGGAGTGTTTGTGTAGTGTACTACTGTTTATTGTACTTTATTTTAGTATTTTTACTAAAGTTTGTAATTTTGACAGGGTATAACTGGTGTGTTTGAGTGTGTGTTTGTGTTCACCAGTTAGGCTATGTCTAAAGAAGCAAAGGTCTCCGGATTCAAGAAGTGTGATGCGTGCTGTCAGAAAATGTCTCTGACAGACACTCACACTTCTTGTGTCTATTGTCTGGGGCCTTTGCACCTGCAGGACTCCTGTGCTGTCTGCCATGGCTTCAGCCCCAGGGTCCTGCAGGAAAGGAAAAACAAGCTTATTTTGAGAGGCTTGTTGAAACCTGAGGATTCCCTGTCTGTCTCAACAGGGAAGCCCTCCAAGGCATCGAGGTCTTCGGCTCCGGCTTCTGAGCCGAGACCTCAGGTTGTTCAACCTTTGCCTTTATCGGCTCCGCTGCAGCCGCCAAGACCCTGTCCACAGTTTCTGTGGCTTCGGCCCCGGCCGGAGCCGAGGTTATCGAGGTACCCGTGTCGGCTCCGACAAGATCTTCGGAGCCGACAACCAGAAAGAGGTCTAGGTCACCTTCTCTTGGCTCCGCTCATTCGGCTCCAGGATCTCCCCTGCTGTCTGAACGGAGCCAAAGGTCTCATTCCTCTAGGTCATCGAGGCTGTCCGATCATGACCTTCAGAGGGTGGTGAGTCGACTACTCAAGTCTGAGGCACTAGCCCAGATGCTTCAGAGCTCGACTCATCAGTCGGTGCCTGCCCCGTCCATCAACTCTTTCCTCCTTCGACTCTCTTGAGTTCGGAGCCGGGTCGTGTCGGAACCGAGACTGTGGTCACCTCGAGCCGAGACAATTGTCTTCGGCTCCGCCGGCTCCGCTTTCTTCCATGGAGGAATCTCGGCGCCGGACTTCCTCGTCGGCTCCGAGGGGTGAGTGGCATCGGACCCTTGTCCGACCCCTCTCCCTCTCGGTGCTTCGGCGCTGGTGAGTTCGGCTCCGACATCGCCTCGAGCCATCACTGTCGGTGCCGAGGGGTCCTTAGCTCCTCGGAGCGGGACCTCTGGCTCTGCCTGACAGGGGTGCTGAGGTCATGCGGAGTGTGTTAGAGCCTGGCTCTACTCCACAGTCGGCTCCGCCAGCCCCTCCTCTATGCTGCCTCAGGGTAAGTCGACTCACTCCCTCATCCCGGACCGCAGAGAGCCAACTCCTCAGGAGCTCCCTTTGGGGATTTCATCCTCTTCCGAGGCCTCTCCTGATTTGGCAGAAGAGCCCCCTCGGAAGAGGAAGTGCAAGAGGAAGCACATTGACTCACCTGAGTCTATCACGTCGGACACAGATCTGGATGATTCTGAGGGTTCCCCCCGTTCCCCTTCTGAAGATGTCTCATTTGCAGACATCCTGGAGATCCTTAAACAGAGGGGAAATTGGCCAGCCCTCAACCCTTCGGAGGACGAATCTGTGTATCTTGAGGCGTTTGGCTCTCGCCCTTCCACCTCCTGGGTGTCCCCCTTCGACCCCCTCATGCAGGTGGTTGCTAAAAAGGCATGGACGGCTCCTGATTCAGTGGACCCCACTCCCAGGAGACCCTCCAAATTCATCACAGCTCCATCAGACAAGGAATTTTTATCAAAAGGAGTCTCTGTGGATGCTATGGTGGTAGCTGCCGCCACAAAGAAGGAACTGGCTGATCCTTTAGTGCCTGTCCATCCACCTAACAAGGAATCTAGGTCCATGGATAGGTACGGGAAGCGGATGTTCTCCTCAGCAACATTTACTATGCGTTCGCTGAATTACCTGTGCCATTTCACTCGTCTTCAAAGGGACTTGATCAAAGAAGCGAGTGAAATGCTGAAGGACCCTACAGCTACGGGTTTCCAAGAGAAAATGAACACGCAGCTAGCTATCCTTAATTCTATTTCCAACTCCTCCATGCCTCCTCTCTTATGCGGCCGATGGAGCGAGCAGAGCCGCAGGAACAGGGGTAGCCTTACGTAGGCACGCCTGGATGCGGCTATGCAATTTTGGAACCTTTCAAGACGTCTTTCACGAACTCCCTTTTGATGGATCATCTCTGTTTGGTCCACAAGTGAAAGAAACCCTGACTAGGTGCGAGACTGATGGCAAGACCCTTTCTGCCGTCGGAGTCCATTTTTCTACTCCTTCTAGGCCTTACCCCAAAGGCCAGAAGGGGAAAGATGTGGTTCCGTAAACAATCTCAAGGGACTTCGCCTGACGACAGAGTCGGTTCCCGCCAGAGGCAGAGGGGAATAACAATGGTAGACGCCGCCCTAGAGGCAGAGGGGTCCGCAGAACCAGGGCAATCGAGAAACGCCTCCGATAAGCCCTTTCAGCATCCCTGAGGTGTTGCCCGACTGCCCATCTTCGGAGGCAGTCGGGAAGATTGTCACTGTACCCAGAAGCCTGGCTATCCTTGACACAAGACAAATGGGTACAGTCCATCATTTCCGAAGGTTATTCTATTCCCTTTCTTCGCTTTTCCAAATCAGTCAAAAAATCCCTTCCAGATGTTCCACCGCTCAAAGGGATATAGCAGCTTTGGAAATTTCAAAACTGCTTACAAAAGAGCTATTCAGCCAGTGCCAGCAGACCAACTAGGATCCCGAATCTACTCAAGGTTCTTTTTAGTTCCAAAGAAAACAGGGGACTGGAGACCAATTTTGGATCTCAGTATCTTGAACAGATCGGTCAAGAAAACAAGATTTCGGATGGTCACGCTGCAATCCATTCTTCCCCTATTGGGAAAAGGAAACTGGATGTGCTCTATAGACCTTCAGGACGCGTACTATCACATAAAAATGAACAGACGCTCCAGAAGATTCCTCCGCTTCAGGCTGGGAACCAGTCATTTTCAATTCAGGGCCCTGCCCTTTGGTCTCACCACTGCCCCGGGTGTTTACCAAATGCATGGCAGTGGTAGCTTCTCACCTGAGACGACAAGGATTCCAGGTGTTTCCATATTTGGACGACTGGCTCCTCACAGCTCCCACCAAGCATCTCCTTCTGATGGCCAGAGATTACACTTTTCGCCTGTCAAAAACTGGGTATCTCAATAAATTGCGAAAAGTCTGTGTTGTCGCCTTGTCGTACTATTACCTACATAGGCAAATTTAGATACTGTAAACATGTCTGCAACACTAACGAACCAAAGGATATCAGACATTCAAAATTGGTATCACTACTTCTCAACAACAACAGAGCCAAAGCCAGGTTAGTTCTAAAGGTGTTGGGAATCATGGCAGCGCCATACCTCTCCTTCCATTGGCCAGATACCACATGCGGATCCTTCAGTGGATGCTTTTTCTCAATGGTCATACCAGGAACTTCCAATGTCTCACACCATTATGATAACGCAAGCATGCAAAAGCATCTCATGTGGTGGATGTCTTCCCCAGCTCCTGTTGGGGAGACCATTTGTTCCACCTCCTCCGGTTGCTACTCTGACAACGGATGCCTCCCTGATCGGGTGGGGGGCATTATCAGGGCAGGACAGTCCAGGGCACATGGCAACCAAACGAATGCCACTTGCACATAAATGTTCTGGAGATGAGAGCAGTGCTTTTAGCGTTGCAAGCCCTTCAAGACTCTCTTCCCTTGGGAACGATTGCAATCCAGACAGACAATATGTCTGTAGTGTGGTACATCAACAAACAAGGCGGAACCAGATCTTACCCCCTGTGTCGAGAAGCACTCAGACTGTGGCACTGGGCGATTTCTTCTCAGCGTTTTCTGATAGCAACGCACATCCCCGGGAAGTCCAATCACATTGCGGACAAGTTGAGCAGAGCTATTCTCATGCCTCACGAGTGGTCTCTGAAAGACTCTGTAGTGAGAGAGATTTTTCTCAAGTGGGGTCAGCCTTGCTGCGATCTTTTTGCTACTCCCCAAAACAGCAAGTGCAGAGAATACTTCACTCTATTCCCTTTACCAGGCCAACCCAGCAGGGACGCTTAGTCCAAGTTTGGCCCCGGGACTTCTGCATGCATTTCCTCCTTTCCCACTGATCTCTCAAGTAATACAGAAAGCTATCGCTCAGAAGGCCTCATTGATCCTCATTGCTCCTTACTGGCCTCGCCAAGTGTGGTTCCCCTTTCTACATCGATTTCTTTTGGAGCGACCGTGGAATCTGGACCTAGTTCCAGATCTTTTGATCCATCAGTCGGGTCAGTTTCATCGCTCCCTCCCCTCTCTGAACCTCACTGCTTGGTTCCTCCACTTCCAACCGTAGCCAGGCTTCCTCAATTATCTCACTCTGTTAGAGATATTTTGATAGCTTCCCATAAATCTTCCACTCGAAGATTTATTTGAGTAAGTGGAAACGCTTTTCATATTGGGCACAAGGAAAGGACATAGATCCTTTCACCGCTTCCATCCAACTAGTCCTTGATTTTCTTGCTGAACTCTTCCAGGCAGGTTCATCTCCATCTACTCTTAAGGTTCAATTGGCAGCTATTTCTAATTTCCATGTGGGTATTTCTGAATCTGCCCTAATGTCCCACAAACTCTGCAAAGCCTTTTTGAAAGGAGTTTTTCTTCTCAGACCTCCTGTAAGAAATCCTCCTTCTCCTTGGGACCTAAATTTAGTTCTTGCTTCTTTGATTCTTTCCCCTTCGAACCTGCAGCTTCATGTTCCTTAAAGTTATTATCATGGAAAACTCTCTTTCTGGTGGCTATCACATCAGCTAGAAGAATTTCAGAACTTCAAGCACTCAGTTGTCGCTCTCCTTACCTTGTGTTCCATAAGGACAGAGTTTCCTTACGAACTAACCCGTCCTTTTTGCCTAAGGTGGTTTCAGCATCAAATCTAAACCAATGCATTGACCTCCTGTCTTTTTCCGGAGTATTCAAATAGGTCTGAACAAAAATTACACTGTCTGGATGTTCATCGTCAATTAAGGTACTACTTGGACAGGACGAAACAATTCAGAAAATCTGATCAGCTGTTTGTCTCCTATGGAAAGCAGAAAGGGACTTCCAGTTTCAAAGGTATCTTTATCCAGATGGCTAACATCTCTGATTACCCTTGTTTATGAGATTAGACACCAAAACTGCCTAATAAGCCTAAAGCCCATTCCACCAGAGCTTTGGCTACTTCTCTAGCCTTCCAAGACAGACTGCCTATTGACACCATTTGTGCAGCGGCTACTTGGGCTACTCCTCACACTTTTGTTTCCCATTATAAGTTGGATTTAGCTTCTAGGCATAGAGCTAATTTTGGTTCCACTGTTCTCAGGAGTCTGTTCCGTTAGGCCACCCGGGACAAGGTGCTAGGGACGCGGTCCCATCCAGCAAGAATGAAGGCGAGATAGACAACTTAACATATAGAAGTTATGTTCTTACCATAACGCTCCATGTTAGTTGTCTTCTTCTCGCCTTCTGCATCACCCTCCTTGGCCCTGGCCTGGACAGACCTAGAGGAGTTGTGATCGTGACCTCTCTTTCTACCACCTCTTTCTTAGCTATATGCTATTATGCATATTTCTTGTTTCAGGATGTAGGTCACCCTTCTTCTTCCTGTTGTTAGAGGTGGATTCTGTTTTTTACAGTTATACTGTTTCTGTTATAAGCTGGGGTTAGCTTACAAACGAGATCTGAGGTAACTATCGCCTAGCATTGTGGGATATAAGGGGAGCCTCGAGCCGGTGGAACCAACTCTCCAGCTTTAGAGTGGCCGAGTCGGAGCTGAGGTCGGCTCCGAACCCATCCAGCAAGAAGAAGGCGAGAAGAAGACAACTAACATGGAACGTTATGGTAAGAACATAACTTCTATTTTCTTGCCATTGTTTCTCTTTTTATGCCACCGTGCATTGTAGGAAATGGCAAGCAAAATCATTGCCTATAATCCTTCTCCCGTGGTCTGTGTATTTTCAGGAAAAGCAAGGATATCCTCTTCTCATGTTGCAGTAATCATAACTGTAAGGAGGTTTCTGCCTGCAGCACCAGACATCTGGCCAGTATACCAGAGTCTTAGGAGCAGGAGTATGGGCTGCCTTGCTTGTCAGAGCCATAAACCGACGTCTGCTATAAAAGTGATGTCTGCATGTACCCCCTTCAGAACTTTTCTGCTGCAGTGATCTACAGACCTCTGATCGCCATCTCTAGGAATCCGTTCATTGTTTCAGCCATCCAATACATATAAGTACCCCTCTGGGTGTTTTGTTTCCATATTATTGCTTTTCAAATGTATATGTCAACTTAGGAAAGGGAAGTGTGCTTGTGGAAGACAAAAAGACACGCATGATAAGCGCTTATTCTGTTTAGGTGAAGGCCACGACCGTACTTGCGATATTTGCAACTCCTTTATACCTAAAATGCTTCGCAGCTGTGTGGCTGCCTAATCAGAGGCTCTGGCGTCTAGTGTTAGGCATGGGGGTGAGGTAGGTACCTCTGATGAGCTGCCTCAGAAGAAGGCCAAGAAAGTAGGCCTACCACCCATTCTGCACCTTAGGAGTCTGGTGAGACTCTCGAGGCGGATGTTTGCCCATGGTCTCATCGGATGCCTGTTTCACAGCTAGAACCGGGAATCATGTTGAAGCTGGTTCATCGCAAACGCAGAGTATGTCCGCTGAAGTTAATCAGCCCCTGGTTGTGAAGGGGAACCACGGTTCAGAACGTCGGCGGGGCCTACTCTAGCCTTTCCATCCTCCCAGGTGTTTGCCTCTAAGTCAACACATCCTTCTACTCACCTGAAGTGGAAACAGAAATTAAAACATAGGGAACATAGAGAAGCTGAACCAGCTCCTGGATGGGAAGTTTTTTCCCAAAATCTTTTCAGGGCCTTCCAGGCCCTCCAGTCTCGGATACCTGTACCAACCCCTAGACCTGTGCAGGCCTTAGAGGATTCAGAAGAGGAACTCTTCCTCTGATGAATCACTTACCAATTGCTTCCAGGTAGAATCCCGCAAGGACTTCATTACCCCTGAGGAGGAGGAGGAGGACTCTATTAGTCCTGAATATCCAGGAGAGAAATTTTCCTTTGGGACACCATTTCTCTGATGAGAGAACATTTTAAATGGCTGGCCTCAGATGTCTCTGAAGCAAAACAGAGATACTTTGAATTATTGCAAATGGACCAGCCCTCTCCATTTGCAGTCTCTCCCCTGCTTCCAGCCTTTCACGATGCCTTTCTGGATGCATCGCAGACCCCTGACTCTCAGCCCCAGCTGCTAAACGTCCAGATAGATTTTATAAAGTTCCTCAGGATACACAGTTTCTATTCAAGAACTCCCCTGCAGACCCTGCTGTCATTGCACTGTCAGAAGATAAGTCATCCAGACAGCTGCCCTCCATCTCTCTGTTTCCTACTGACAAGGACAGCAAATTTATGGATAGATTTAGGGAAGAAGGTATGTACTTTTTCAACTCTAGCCATTAGGGCCCTAAGCTGTCAAACTCACTTGCCTGGATTTGTTTTAGATGCCCTATCAAAAACTTCTGCACTAATTCCAGATGTGCCAGACTACCCCGCTAAGTCACAACTCTCTGCCGTGCCCTCTACTGCCTCTCAGGTGACCAGGCATTCCATAAAGTGCAGTTATGATGCGGTAGAGACATCCTCCAAATCTGCAGCCTCAAGTTGTGTCCTGAGAAGATATTCTCTGTGAGGTTACAGCCTCTTCTTATGGATGTCCAGACCAAATTGTTAGAGGTACCTCTTGGTAATAAGGCCCTTTTCGTTGCAGCCTCTGCAGATCTCCTTAATTCCCTACAGGAAAAGGTAAGGAGCTACAAAATCTAAAGCATTTGTTAGTCTCTCCAATTCCTAGGTATTATAGGAACTACCCTCAAAGCACCACCTTTGTTAGGAGGCAGTCATCTCATTCCGGTGCCACATAGGCTAAAGGATGGAGGCAAGCTAGGAGATGCACAACTCCTAATTAAACTTCTGCCTCCACTTTAATTCCCTTTCGGAGGCTGCCTGATCAGGACAGTTCTCCTCCACTGTGACTCAAACCCATTACCCAACTCCACCCCTTTATCCCTCTGCTTCACCCTTTCCCTACCCTCCTGGCAGAAAATTACCTCAGAGACTTGGGTTCTTTCCATCATCCAGAAAGGATACTTTATGACTTGGTGGACACTTCCTCCCTTTCAGGGGATACCCCAACTGCATCCAAATTAGCTTCATGCCCCCCCCCCCCAAATTCTGGATCAGCTTCAAGCTCAGGGCACCAAAGAAAAGAGTACCTCCAGAACAGACAGACAAGGGATTTTACTCCAGTATGTTTTTGGTTCCAAGAAAGGATGGCCCTTGGAGGCCAATCCTGGATTTGCCTGTACTCTATCTGTTCCTCAAGGTGCCCACCTTCAGAATACTCACCTTGCATTACCTCCTACCTGTCATCCCTCACCAAGCTTTCATGGTATCCCTGGATCTGAAGGATGCTTACCTTCATATTCCTATTCATCCCAGTTACAGGAAGTTTCTACACTTTTCCATGGGTTCCTAGCATTTTAAATTTTCTGCTTTGCCATTTGGGCTTTCCACAGCCCCCAGAGTATTCACAAAGTTCGTAGCTCCAGTTATCGTCCACTGCAACATGTAGGGCATTCAAATATATTCATAGCTAGACAACCTCTTGATACTTCACCAGGATTGCCACATCACCACCACCTAGGCATGGTGTCCAATACCCTAGCAAACCTAGGGTTCACTGGGAACCAGGAGAAATCTCACCTGACACCCACCCAAGACCTGTTTTTTTTTGAGGTGCAGGATAAAAACAGACCAGATAGCAGTCTTCATTCCCTGCCAGAAGGTGGAAACCATCACACATTACCTCTAAACACTCCTCTCTCTCTCCAAACATTATCAGCCAGGGAATTCCTGAGGGTCCTAGGCCACATGGCACCCTTGATACCCATGCTCCCCTTAGCAAGGCTGCATATGAGAAAATTTCAGTGGGTGCTGAGGAGTCGGTGGAAACATTTACACCCCCTGGATGCTCCTCTACTTCTCCCATCCCTGAAAAAAGAGGTGCAGTGGTGGATTGCAGTCATATGCCAGAACCAGGATATATCTTTGCAGATCCCCACACCCTCACAACAAATCTTCACAGATGCTTCAGACCTGGGTTGGGGAGCTGTCCTGCAAACCCACAACAAACAAAACAAAGTTCAGGGAAAGTGATCCTCCCTCAGACAAAGGGACAACATCATTATCAAAGAGATGAGGCCTTTCTCTCTCTCTCTTGCAAACCTTCCATTCAATTCTCCAACCAGGCACCTTAAAAGTTGTCAGGGAGAATGACTGTCCTGTGGTATATCAACAAGCAAGGGGGGACAAGGTGCTACCCACTCTGCAGCCTGGCAATTCAGATGTGTTCCCTAGCAGCAGAATTTCACATTGACCTGCTAGCTGTGTACATTCCTTATGTAGAGAATGTGATGGCAGACACCCTCAGCAGGACCTCAGCACCTTCTCACGAGTGGATGCTTCACAGGGAGGTGTTTTTGGATCTTATTCACATGTCGGGTATCCCTCACACATATCTGTTTGTCTCCTCCCAGAACAGACAGATGCCTCTGTTTTCCACCAGAAACCCACATCCACAAGCTTGGAAGGTAGAAGTCCTCCTGAAAATCCAGCGGGACAAACCAAAAATCTTGCTGGTGACCTCCTTTTAGCCAAGACAGCATTGGTTTACCCTACTACATCTATTAGCCAAGGGCAGTCACCACAGGTTACCTCACTTGAGGCAACCTACTCACACAAGACAGGGGAATTCTCATCCACCCTCAGGTGCTCAACCTCAAACTGACCCTATGGGTGATAGAATTCTGATCCCCTTCAGACACCTATATTCAGAGGACATGCTCAGTGTCCCGCAGGAGGCCAGGAAAACTAGTACCAGGAGAAATTGTATATCTAAATGGAAAAGATTCTCCAAGTGGTGTCTGAAGAACAAACAGGACCCTTATCTTGTTCCAGTTCCCATGGTCCTCTTACTTGTGGGAGATTCTACATTCAGGGCTGACTTACTATTTGTCAGCCATACCCGCCTGCCTTCCTTTGTTACCTCCTTTGGCATCCAAGTTAGATGTAAAACCCTTTTTGAAAGGGGTGCTTCACATCAGACCCCCCTTGCAGACCTATCCCTCCATCATGGGACCTTAATTTTGTGCTCGGAAAACTCACTCTGCCTCCATTTGAACCAGCTCACTCAGCATCACTTAAACTGTACTTGGAAAAGCTGATCTTCCACAGAGACAGGGTCTCCCTCAGGATCAACCCTTCTTTCATGCCTAAGGTGGTTATTGAGCTCTCCTTGAATCAGACCATTAATCTGCCCGTTTTCTTCCCTCAACCTCAAAACTCCTCAGAAAAAACTTTACATTCTTTGGAAGTTCATAGATAGGTAAGATGTTACCTGGACAAAACCAAAACTTTTAGAAAGTCTGGCCAGCGTTTTGTTTACTTTCACCCCAGGGCCTTGGGGAAGGCAGTATCAAAACAGACAGTTGCCTCTTGGATTTCTAAAGCGATCTCCTTTTGCTATTCCTTTCATAGAAAAGAATTAAATTCCAAAGTGAGAGCTCACTCCACTAGGGCAACTGCTGCTTCTACAGATTTGTTTTAGAGGTGTTGACTACGCTTCCATTTTGGAGGTGGCCACTTGGTCTTCTGTACGTACTTTTACCAAGCATTACAAACTAGATTTGATTTCTAGAGCCAGGGCTGGGTTTGCTAGGTCTATTCTACAGGGTCTCTTCAGTCCTACCTCTCAACCTACCCTCCAGGGTCCTACCTAAAGATTTGGTACTCTCCCTACTAATACTGCAACATGAGAATAGAGGGACATAGAATAGTTGTGTAAGAACTTACCATAACCTTAGATGTCCTTCTCTTCCATGTTGCAGTATTAAGTCCCTCCTCCTACCTCCTCTTGCATTTGTTTATCCTTTCTTGTGTGGGATTCCCCTTGCTTCCTTACATCCAAGCAGGGCACAACTAAAACTGCTGCATTCCTCTATAGTACATTTACCTCCTTGTCTGGTGTGGTATATGTTGGTCTGGGAAGCTTCCTTCCCCCTTATATACCAGGGGTGCTACTGTATGCGGCAGTCAGTTCTAGGTTGGGTACATGCAGATGTCACTTTTATACCTGGCATCGGTTTATGGCTCTGATGTGCAACGTTGCATGTATCCCTTAAACCTAAGACTTTGTTATACTGGTTGGATGTCCAGTGCTGCAGGCAGCCACCTCCCTACTGTTGTGAATATGGCAACATGGAAGAGATGGACATCTAAGGTTATGGCAAGTTCTTGCACAACTATTCTTTTTTTGTAGTCGGTGTTACAGTACTGACCCTTGGGACTTCCTGCCATGCAGAAGCCTGTGACCGGCCCATTTCCCACAGTCTTTGCATCATCCCTATCCGATGGATGTCCTAGGGCCGATATCTAGATGTCTGGGGCTTCTGTCAGTGCCATCTTCAGTTCTTTCTAGATGTGGAGTCTGATGAGCTTCATTGTGTGTGCAAAAAACTCAGTCCATCGTTCAGCTTGTTTTTCAGGAGTTTCTCCTGTCTACCAGTCAGAAAGTATGCTGTTGGGGATTTTCCTCTTCTATTTAATGTTTTAATAAGGTTTACAATTGTTTGAAGTGTGGAAAGCAAAGCCCACTGTTTGGGGCATCAGCACATTGTCTGCGATTGTCCTAATTGGGCTAAACTTTAAACGAAGGCCCATAAAAGCAGGCCCAAAGTCCTAGCTGCTCAAATTGAGTCTTCTGTTTCGGTGCCCTCTGTGTTTTCACAAACCCCGGCTTCTGTCAGCATCATTCTTAAAAAATACAAGGAAGAAGACTCTGAATTTATCAATGAAGCATCAAGCCATGCTACCAGTTTAACTGACAATTCAGGTGAGGGAGTCTCCACCACCTCCTAGTGGGCAACTGCTAGGCCGATTGGGAGGCCACCTTGTTTCCAGGCCTTCCATTCACTTCCATAGGTTCATAGGTGTGTACTAGGCTAATGGCTCTGGGGCCTATGTAAGCCTATCCAATAAGAATCCCTAGTATCATGTCAGCAGATGTTAGTTCCCAATGCCTGTTTCTAGCAGGGCAGCCAAGGTGATCCCAGGGTGAATCTTCTATGTCTCATCCACTCATCAAGATTTCTTTTGAGGAGGGCCAGAGAGGAGCTCTGCTTGATGTGGATGGGGAGACTGTTCCAAAGTATGGGCAGTCTCTGGGTAAGGAACCTATCTCTCCAGCATGTTCTATTTAATGTGGTAAGATTGAGGTCCCTGGAGCATGTGGCACGGCGGGATTGGGTTTTTTGATGTAGCATGTCTAGCAGCTCTGGGTCAGACATGGCTTTGTAGGTTAAGCAGAGATCACCTTTAAGGAGGCGATATGAGACTTGAGTATAGCTGGAGTATTTTGAGTCTGTCAGTATAGGGCATGTGTTTAAGGCCTAGAATCCTCTTGTTGAGGTACTTTTGTGGCCTGTCAAGCTGTTGCAGGTTTCTAGTGAGGTGCATGCCAAAAGGGGCATTGTATTCTATAATAAGTCTAATGAGGGTTGAGTAGAGAGGGACAATGACCTCTAACTTCCTAGATGAGAAACCCTTTGTGATGAGATGTGCCACATAAAAGGATTTTCTAACCACAGTGGTGATGTGGTTGTCAGAGGAGAGGTTACTACCAATCTGTGTTCCCAGATCTCTTATTACACCTTCCAGAGTTAAGTAGAACACAGTTGATATGGTAGTTCATGGACACAGAGTTTTTCCCAAAGGGAATAACGATGCATTTTTTTGGCCTTTAGTTTAAGGCCATGGTTCAGACATCAGTCATTGGTGTCAGTGAGGCCCCTTTGTAGGATGTCTACATCAGCTGGGGATTCTATAATGGCTCCCAGTTTTCAATCATATGCAAACTTGGTCAGCCAGTCCTTTTGTGTTGGTTTGAACTTCTGAGAAGTAGATGCCAAACAGAAGGGACCCAGGACAGATCCATGTGGGACACCACTCATGACTGTTCAGTAGTCCGATTTTGGAGCCTGCAACCTTCACAGTGTGAGTTCTGTCCATGAGCCATTTAGGGGTCAGTGTCTAGATTAGTGAATCTATCGGTTTACTATCAGAATTGCGAACGTCACTCGGTCGAACGTTGTATAGTCGAACGCATAAGGTCAGAAACACAAATGTCGAAGACAGTATAATCAATCGAGGAACGGTTTTACCATGGGTCGAGGTAGGTGTACAGTATAATACCCTACTACAAACATCCTCCCTACCTCGACCCATGGTAAAACCGTTCCTCGATTGATTATACTGCCTTCGACATTTGTGTTTCCGACCTTATGTGTTCGACTATACAACGTTCGACCGAGTGACTTTCGCAATTCTGATAGTAAACCGAGTCTATCAATGATTCCCGAGTGGGGAATGGTATCAAAGGCCTTGGCAAAATCAAGATAGGCTGTGTGTACTACCTTGCCCTCGTCCACTGCTCTGATGAAAGACTCGAAGTCTACCAGACTGAGCAGGCATGATCTACCTTTCACGATTCCAAATTGTGTGGGCTCCAGAGTTTAGAGGCTTCCTGTATCCCTATTTATAAGGTCCACAATGATACGCTCCATAGCCTTGCATATCAGACTAATCAGGCTAATGTAGCGGTAGTTTCCGGTGTCTGTAGTCGTTTCCCCTTAGTGGAGTGGGATGACCGTGGCTATTCGGTGAGTACAAAGCCTGAAGTGAGGCTGTGATTGAGCATGGCACTCAGGTGTGGTGCCAGTTCATTTTGTAGCTCATGTAGGACACATCCAAGGATATTATCGGGTCCCATGGAAGCTGTGTTCTTGGCTTTAGACAGTGCGGTTTTAACCTGAGCAGCAGTAATATTAGGAACTTGACACTCTATAATTGTGATTGGCCCTTTGGGGTGAAAGGGGGGTAAAGTTTGCAATTGGCCCTTTGGGGGTGAAAGGGGGGTAAAGTTTGCACTGAACCTGTCAGCCAATATATTGGCAATGTCAGCTGGGTCGGTATATGTGTTGCCATTGTGCTGTAGCTCAGAGCACACCTGAGTGTTCCTTGAAGATTTTTGACATAACTTTAGAATGCCTTGTGGTTGTCTTTATATTTGCTGCTGTTTTGTTTTCATAGCCAGCTTTAGAGGATTTGATGCGGTATCTCAATTTTTTGCTAAGGCTAGCCAGGGAATTTTTCCAGTCTTGGGACTTTACCCTTTTCTGCAATAGTTTCTTCTTTCTGTTGTAGAGTTTGTTGATGGTAGGGGACACCAGATTCACTTCCTTTTTTTGGAGGTAAGAGTCTTGGTTCTGTTTGGGATGGCTCTATCCATGCACTTTTAAATGTGTTCATACAGCATAATGGTGTGTGACTCAGCAGTCGAGCAGCTATTTTCCATCTGCATGGGCGTAGCAAAGTTTTTAGGAGCCCAAAGTTTGCTTTGGAGACGTTTTTTTACGGTGGTTTCCTTTACGGTGGGAAAGGGGGAGTGTGGATATCCATGGTGATTAGCTTGTGGTCAGATCTGACCAGGGAGGAGTTAATTTCAGGTGTAGAGCAGCAGTTGCTCATGTTGGTTATGACCAGATTAAGGATCTTGTTACCCCTAGTGGGGGGTAAGAACAAGTTGGTTCAGGGCATTGGAATTTTTGAATTCCAGGAATCATTGAGCAAGTGAGTTGGTACTTGAGTAATTTTCCCAGTTTATGTGGGGGTAATTAAAGTCCCTCAGTATTAGGGTGTTGGGTTGCACTTCGGTATTTTCCAGGATGTTTAGGAATGTGGAGTGGGAGTCTTGGGACATGGTGAGGGACCTATAGCAGGCAACCAGCTGGATTGCTGTCTTGCCCAGTATCTCTGAAGTGTTGTGTTGGGCTACTAGTCTGGAGGTGTGTATATCCTTTCTGAATATGGAGACATCGCCGCCTTTAGTGCTTCAGTCCAGGTTTTGAGGCCTATAGGTATGGTATGAATTATAGCCTGGTAGCGCAGGGGTGCTCTCTGGAGCCTTGAACCTGGTTTCAGTTACTGCACAGACATCAGTGTTCTCCATTTTAAGGAGGGTTTCGAGTGAATGCATTTTGAGATTCAAACTTCTAGCTTTGAGTAGCATAACCCTCGGATTCCATTTGGTTGTAGCAGTTACGGTGGTACTTTTGACATCAGGACATTGCCTAAAAAAGGCACTGTAGGGGTGGCAGTATCCGGAATCCCAGGGGTGACAGATGTAGGCCATCTCTGGCGAAGCATCGAGGTCTGTTGATCATGTCATCCCAGGCAGACAGATACTGGATCCCCTTTAGAATGACACCAGAAATTTAGCTAATTGTTGAAGTCAGTCATTTTCTGCTTGTACTGTGATATCATTCTGGGTGATGGCAGGATGCTACTCGCGGCTGGTGTCATACCTGCCTGAGCTACATGGTCCGAGAGCTCCTCCATGTCTCTCTTCATGTAGTCCAGAGGGGTACGTCTCAGCTCGTTCACACCAACATGGACAATGACCGAGTCATATTTGTACCTGCTGTGGAGTGACCTGAGCACCTGCATTATGTGGCGGATCCTGGCACCTGACAAGCAGCTAACTGTAACTTTCTCCTTGTTCAACCTGGTGAGTGGGACATCAGTGTGCCTTACTTTTGAATCGCCTATAACTAGTGTATTGGGTATACTGTGTTGCTTTAGGGGCTTTTTTTTGGGTGGCACACTGTTCGTGTGCACTGTGTTGCACATGGTGTGGTGGTTGCTTGCGTGTCTGCCTTGGAGGTCTCTGATGTTTGGGTAGATTTTAATGAGAGCCTCTGCAAAGGTGGGTGTGTGTGTTGTGTTTTTATGTGAAGATTGTGGTGGTGTATGTTTTAGAGGACTATGTTTCATGTGATATGGTGCAGGTGTTGACCACCTCTTCTTGGCTGGCAAGTCCAGTTGTGGCATGAGAGTGCTTTGCTTCCAACTTGGGTATAGAGGTGCATCTCTCACAAGTCTGGGTGTTGGGAAGTAGGAGGAGAGGGTTGTCTGTGTACATGAGGTAGTTGCTACATTGCCTCAGGATGCCCAGGTTCACTAGGTTTACCAGGAGTGAGCACAGGGAACTGACCTTTAGACATACCTGGAAGGGTGTTAATTTGATAGTACTGAAGTTTAGTGCTGGTAGCAGTAAAAATGCTCCAGTAAATGCTGCAAGAGGCTTTGAGCAAGTGCTAGACTTTGATACTCAAGTTGAGTGCAAACGGATGTTAGACTGACAAGATTTAAGGGAAAATTTGAAGATTAGACTTTTCTGGCACCAGAAGTAGTTTAACCCTAGCTTAGCGGAGCTGCAAGATGTGCAGAACTGCTCAAACACTGTTTTTTAAGGCAGGAAGTTAAAAGGGATATAAATGCTGCCCAAGCAGCCAATAAGCTACAATTTCCAAGTTTGAAACCACTCCTCTTGCGACTGATAGGCTGCCCAGTGCTTACCACTCTCACTCATAGGAGGAGAGGCTTCCCTCGATTACAGAAAGGTATGGGGCACTCAGAAACTATGAAAACAGTCCTGAATACAGCAAAATCTGTAACTGGACTATACTGGTTAAGAAAAAGGTGTGAAGAAAAGCAAACGAGCTAGATTTTTTTTCCCTTTTTTACAGGTAAATGGAGAATACACTTAGCAAGGGCAAATACAGTAAAAGGACAACAGTGCACCGTTTAAAACTCACTACGGTTGCAGTAAATAGGGGGAGAGAAGTTTAGATAAAAAAAAAAAAAATGCCACCAAATATATAAATAATTCAGTCAAGCAAAATAAGACAGTGCAGAACTCTGAACAGTTAAAAAGTGCCAAAATATATACTTGTCAGCTCTGTTTCCAGATTGTTTGAGAAGCACTCTGTCAGAACACAAGGAGATTCTAGCAATGGTATGCAGCAATTTACAAAGTCCTCCACAACATCAGTGTTACTTGGGTCTGAAGTCAATCCATAGACTTCAGTTTCCAGTGTGAGGGACATGCATGATCTTCAACCATGGAACCCCATTCTGAGGTCTTGGTTGGAGAACTGCATCCACAGGTTATCTTGACAAACTGGACACCTAAACTGAAGAGAACAGTCAGCACTCTTGAAGCCCAGGCCCTCTTAAAAATAGTCTGGTTTATGGCCCTTATGAAGTCCATGGAGTCCAGCCACACACAGAAGCCCTACCCCTGAAAATTCAACCCTCTAAAAGGTGTAGGTATGTGGTTTTTCAAGAAGAGGAATCAGATACAGCAGGCCCTGAAGATAAGGACGAGTTGCCTTACTCTGAGTATCTTATCACCCCAACTTTATCCTGACTCAGAGTCTGATAACATCTCTTCTGTTCCTCCCCCAGAGGACCTCGCTTTCAGGGATACCTTTCATAAAGTGATGGCAGCCTTCATTTGGGAAAACAAAACAATTCACGAAAGCTGATCCATTATAGAGATCTACTGAGTTTACCATCATCCAGACTGTTGCCTGTCTCTCCAGTGCATGTGGTGTTTAATAACATCTTTAAAGACATTTCTTTGCACCCTGATTCTGCCCCACCTGAACCCAGGAAGCCTGACTGATTTCTACAGAGTTCTTGACTTGGACAAGCATCATTCAATTACAAGAATTCTTAAAGGGATATCTAAGGTGGGGAACTAGACATCTCCTGCCCAATGAAAGGGAAAGTAGACTATTGGACAGATTTGCCAAAAAAAGCTTATACTTCTGCCCTTTCTATGAGGGCATTTAATTGCCAGTTTTATATACTGAAGTGCCTTGAGTCCCTACAAGATCAAATCATAAATGAGACGGAGACTGCTGCTTGTAGAACATTGTCTAAGGAAGTTAAGGAGATAGCAAGAGCAGCCTTATAAGTCTTCAGGCACTCCTTAAAATGTGGGGTATGAGTCATTGGATGCCTCATGCAGAGCAGCTGCTACTGGCCCAGTCATTCAACTGCATGTCGCAGGACTCAACCTCTGTCATACCAGGTCAGGGCTGAACTGCTGAGTGCTCCACTAGACAAGGAATTCCTGTTTGGACCCCCAGCCAAAAAGGTTTTTGAGAGGCTGGACAAAAAAGGAAAGCAAATAGACTGTAAAGGAATTTACCTGTCACTTATGCCAAGGTATAATAGGAGCCACCCTTCCAATCAGTGGCCTTTCTCCCTAGATAGGATAAAGGGAGGCCTCTCTGTACTAAGAGAATCTGACAGTCTAGGAGGTGGCAGCCTGAGCAAACACAGAGACTGGGAGCTCAAGATAGCTTGCCCAGCACAGCGATCAACTGACTATTCTCAGCCTCTGACTGACTGACTGTGCAACCCCTCAAACCTCTGACAGGAAGCTCTTAGCTAAAGACCATTGGGTATACTATGTCGTAGAAGGGGGTTATTCAGTTCAGTTCAGGAACCCCCCTCCCATTCGTAGGCATTACAAGACCTGCAAAAGTGCAGGAGTCTCTTACCACCTATCCTCTTGGAACTACTAGAACAAGGATCCATTCAGCCTGTTCCTCCAGGTCAGGAGAGAAGTAGTTCTATTTTAGGATTTTGCTAGTCAGAAGAGCAGAAGGTACCTCGAGGCCTAACTTGGACCTTTCAAGGCTAAACAAGTTCCTTTATTTACCAAAATTCAAAATGTTAACTGTGTTCTTTGTGTTTCACTGTTGCAGTCATTACATTTGGGTAATCTGCTGGCAGGTTGCCCTCAGTCGGCGCTGATTAACAAAGTCTTGGGTCCTGTGTCTGTTGCTGTCCCTTCTTTCATGACGTCAGGGGTATAAAACATGCAGCTGACGCCATTACATCAGTCTTTCTTGCTGCATGATGCCCGAAGCAGAAGCAGTTCTCAAGTGCCAGTCGGCCGACTCCTGAAATTTTCATTTTCGAGTCTCAGAACTGAAGTCTTCAACTAAAAGCTAAGTACCCCATTGGGGAAACTTTTTCTTGCTCCTTACCGATGTCAGTAAAAGTTAATAATTGTATTACTTATGGGAAGCAAATACCTCATAAGGATTTTCATTTGTACTGTATCCCTTGCCTAGGCCCTAACCACAACGTGCCTTGCTGTCGGTTTTGTGCTAAATTTAATCAGTGCACTATTAAACGTCGGTATAGTTTTGCTTCTAAATATTTTGGCTCGAGATTTTACTATCCAGAAATGTCGTCGGTTAGCAATCCGACTACAGGAATACCTAGAAAATGCAAAGAAAAGGACAAAGACAAACCGTCAAGGTCCAAAACCAATGACGAAGCTTCTCCTAAGCCAGTTGCCAGTTCGCCGGTACTCAGTGAGGCGCTTCCGCAGCCCTTGATACCCGCTACTTTTGATTCGCAGGCCTCTACTGAGACCCATTCAGAGTCCGGTATGCCACGAGATACTTTAAGTATAGAGCCCCGTGGATGTCTCTATCTTAGATTGGTCTGGAGCCGCTGTGCAGGCACCGGCTTCTGAGGGTGTTTTTAGGCCTAAAGATTTGTATATTAAACAGACTCCATCTTCAAAACTAAGGTAAAAAACTACTACTGTGTCTAAAAACTGATGCTTGGGCCATGTGTACAGGCCCCAATGCCTAAAAATCAAATGATAAAAATGGCTGAGGATTTAATTAACTTGATCAGGGATACCCATCCCCCTCCTATTAAGAGGCCTAGGCAAGGCACTGACTTTGAATCTTCATATCCGGTTTCTATTTCTTCTGATCAGGAATTATCTATTCCCACTTATGTGAGGACTCTGATGCAGAAGATTCCATCCCTTCTGCTTCTCCTCCTGAGGATTTTTTTTTTTGGAGAAACTTTGCATACCTTAAGGGAACACTTTCACTGAGAGAGTCAGGATTTCTCAGAATCTAAAAAGAGACTTGGGGATTTCCTCCTCCTTCCTCAGCATAGGCCTTTGGCTATACCTCCTGTTCTAGACATTGTTGATGATGTTTTGTAAGGATTTATTCATTGTAATTTTTGTTTTGTTTTTTCTTTATTTTTGTAATAAATTTCCTAGCTGTGGTACTGTTAGTGCTCTCACTTTTGTTGCTAGATATTACAGGGTTCCTGACTCCCACAAATTCCTCTTTAAAAACCGTACTGCTGACCCTGAAACCATTTCTCAGGGTCCCAAGGGCGTTAAGGCGTCTACTGCTAAAAATTATACCCTTTCTGATAGAGATTCAAGGGTGCTGGATAGATGGGGTAAGAAGATTTACACGTCTGCAACCTTGGCAATCAGGGCTTTAAACTGTCAATTTCATATGTTTAAATATCAACAGCATGTCATGGGTTTACTTAAACAGAAAATTATGTTGATTTCTGACTGTGTGGAAAATATATATTTGCAGGATTTATTGCATTCAGCTGAACAAGTTGGAAAACATACTTTGCAATGTGGTTTTGATTCCTTGGAAGCCTCTTGCAGGGCTGCTGTAACTGGATCTGTGATGAGAAGGCATGCTTGGCTCAAGGAGAAAAATCTGCTTGACCATGTTAAAGCAAAATTGTTGGATGTTCCTTTACAACAGGACAGTCTATTTGGTAATAAGGCTGAAGAAGTTTTGAAAGAGATGGAAGATAAAGCTAAATCTATGCAAACTGTAAAAGATTTCTTACAAGTGCAGCCACCCAGCTTCAGTAGGCACTGGCCTACTAAAAACTGGTCCTTTCCACTGTCCACTAGAGCTGCTCAGGTCAAAACCAGACATTCCAAAGGCTCCAGGTTTCTGACGCAACGAACTTATAGAACAAAGCAATCGCGTGCCTCCACCTCCAAACCTGGATGTAACAAGGCACCTTCCTATGGTAAACAGTCTCAATGACTTTCCACTGCAATCACCAAGCACCACCCCTTTGAGGGGAAAACTGGCACTTCATGCATGAAACTGGCAACTGATTACCCAGGACAAATGGGTTTTAAATATAGTATCCCGGGGATACAGATTTCATTTCCACACGTTGCCAATCCCGAACGGATGGCCAGATCTGCCTCCAAATCAGTTGGCAGAGGCCCAGAAACAGGTTATGTCCCTCGTGAATATGGGGGCTATTCAGCCAGTACCAGAAAAGGAAAAGGGACAAGGTTTTTATTCAAGACTTTTCCTGGTACCCAGAAAAGACAAATCATGGCATCCAATTCTGGACTTATCCATTCTAAATACATTTCTGGACATTCCAAAATTCAAGATGCTGACTCTCCAACAGTTACTGCCTATGCTAGGCAAGGATGCCTGGTTGGTAACTCTAGACTTAAAAGAGGCTTACCTGCATATCCCAATCGGGGAATCTTGCAGAAGATATCTCCGCTTCAAAGCAGGCTGTTTGCATTACCAGTTCTCTGCACTGCCCATTGGCTTCTCTACTGTGCCCAGGGTCTTCACAAAGTGCCTGGCACCAGTAATTGCATTTTTCAGGCAAAGAAATATTCAAATGTATCCATACCTGGACAATTGTTTAATTCAGGCAGAAAACAAGGACACTCTTCTAAGACATCTGGCATTTGTAAAAATACTTCTAACTTGTCTAGGGTACACCATAAACAAAAAAAAAAAAAACACAACTGGTACCCTCTCAAAAAATTACATTCCTGGGTGCAAGCTTGAATACAACTGCCCAGATGACTTACCTTACGCCAGAAAAACAAATTCAATTAATGACTTACTTCAAACAGGTGGCGACAAAAACCCAGCTATCTGCAAGACAAATTCTGCATGCCTTGGGGTTCATGGCCTCCTGCATTATTCTAATTCCAAATGCAAGACTGCATATGAGGAAACTTCAATGGTACCTAAAAAGCTTATGGAGTCAACATTGTCACAGCCTGGAAACAATGATTCCTATCATTGCTTGCCTGCAGCTAGAGTTCCTGTGGTAGGCAGAGGCCTGCCACCAGAACAAGGGACTGTCATTCATTCAACTCCCTGCTGCCCAAACCCTGACTACAGACGCATCAGATTATGCTTGGGGGGGGGGGGGGGCATCTGGCAGGGAGATGCATTCAGGGCCAATGGAGCCCAAATCAAATCAAATGCACCTACATAGCAATCCGAAAGAGATGCTAGCTGCACAGAATGCTCTGACAGCCTTCAAGGACTACCTTCATCCAGGACAACTACTGATAAAGACAGACAACACCACAGTCATGTGGTACATAAACAAGCAGAGGGGTACCCATTCCTACCCCCTTTGCAGACTAGCCATGGCATTGTGGAACACAGCCTTGACTTATCAGATAAATCTACAAGCTCAGTTCCTGCCAGGAAAGCAAAATACTCTGGCAGATGAATTAAGCAGAAATCTTATGGACCCACACGAATGGAAGCTGGATCCGCAAATCTTCAGCATGTTGACACGCAAATGGGGGAGCCAGGACATAGATCTTTTTGCTTCACCCCAAAAGTATCAGTTGGACAAATTCTGCACAAGAATTCATCACACAAAAGCTTGGAAAGTGGATGCTCTATTCTTCAGCTAGAAAAAAAACCTATCAGTCTATGCCTTTTCCCCTCTGCCTCTGCTTTCCATGGTCTTACTAAAAGTCAGACAGGAAAAACCAAAAATGATTCTAATTGCTCCAGACTGGCCTCGCCAACACTGGTACCCGCTCCTGCGCAATTTGTCGTACCTTCCTCCATGGTACCTGCCTCAGACACCTCACCTACTGTCTCAGCAGAACTATCAAATTCTGCACACTCAGCTCCAAACTCTGAATCTTGCAGCATGGCTAATCAACTAATTTCATCAGTTACATGTCTCAGCAAACCTATGATGGATGTCATTTTGGAGGCTAGAAGGCCTAGTACTAGAAAATCATATGCTGACAAATGGAAAAGATTCTGTGCCTGGAACCAAGCACAAGGAATAAGCACAGCAATACCCAATATTCCTCAGATTCTGCAATACTTAACTGAGGTGCTTCAAAAGGGCCTATCTTTTTCTTCCATAAAAATCCATGCCTCTGCCATTTCAGCTCATTACAACACAGAGCCTCCCCTCTTTTCTCATCCTCTGCTGAAGCAGTACCTCAGAGGAACCAAAAATTTAAGATCTCCCAGTGGAGCACCAACTCCTGCATGGGACCTCAATTTTGTTTTGGAAAAACTCACTCTACCTCCTTTGGAGCTTTTCTTTTAGCAGTCACTTCAGCTAGAAGGATTTCAGAACTACAGGCTCTTATGGCAGTGGAGCCTTTCATTATTTTTTACCCGGACAGGGTGACTCTCAGGACCAATCCAATCCTTTATGCCTAAAGTGGTATCTAGTGTGGCCCTTAATCAGACCATTCATCTGCCAACTTTCTTCCCAAATCCACAGAACAAAGGTGAGCGGATTCTGCATTCATTGGATGTACACAGACAACTAAGATTCTACTTAAGCAGGACAAAATCTCTAAGAAAATCTGAACAATTACTGGTGGCATTTGCTGCAAGGGCAGAAGGAAAGGCTATTAAAAAGCAGACTTTCCAAATGGATAAGCCATTGTATTCATTTCTGCTATATGCACCATGGTAAACCTGTCCCCAAGGGGATCAGATCTCATTCCACCAGGGCTGCATCTACTTTTGCAGCCTTTCTCAGAGGGGTTCCTACCAGAGACATTCTAGAAGCTGCTACCTGGAGCTCAGTTCATACGTTCACCAAACATTACCATTTACCTCTCTTCTCTAAATCCAGAGCAGGCTTTGCCACTGCTGTCCTGCAGGGCCTTATAGCTGCTCCTAATGCTGTATAAATCCATCCTCCCAACCATAGCTTTGGGATTCTACCCAAATGTAATGACTGCAGCAGTGAAACACGAAGAACATAGTACAGTTGTGTACACTTAAACATAAATGTAGATGTTCAAGTGTATTCACTGTTGCAGTCCTGGTTACCCTCCCTCCTGCCCCCTGTTTTTTCTCTAACTATACCTCTCATTTCTGTTACTATCTTTAAAAGCCTTTTTGGTGTATTTGCTTTTGTTTGGAGGTATACGTTTAGGTATTTTTTATTCTACATAAAAAAATATATATATATATATTGCTCCCCATTTGGGGGGCACCTGACATCTGGGGCAAGAAAAACTGATGCAGTGGCGTCTGCTGCATGTTTTATACCCCTGACGACCTGGCGTCATGGAAGAAGGGACAGCAACTGACGCAGGACTCAAGACTTTGTTAATCAGGCCGACTGAGGGCAACCTGCCAGAAGATTACCCAAATGTAATGACTGCAATAGTGAATGCACTCGAACATCTACATTTATGGTAAGTGTACACAACTGTACTTTACAAAAACTACTTTCCATGATCTTCCAGAGTACTTGAATGGTTACTCTAGACCTAAAGGATGCTTACCTCCATGTCCCTATTTCAGACAGTCACAGGAAATAACTGTGTTTTGTGGCAGCAGGCTTGCATTACCAATTCTGTGCTTTACCACTTGACCTGTCTACTGCTCCCAGTGTCTTCACCAAATGCTTAGCTCCTTTTATAACCCATTGCCTAACCCTAGTGTTTCATATTTAACCTACTTGGATGACTCTCACTCAGGAAAAATCTACAGCAGACACTCTATTAAATGCCTTGCAGATCAACACAGACTGCCTCAAAAGGTAGATCCCACCCTAAACCTCCACAAGTCAGACTCTTCCTCAAAGATTCTTTTTCTGCGGACCCTCATAGATTCTGTGCAACAAAATACTTTGCTTCCCCAGGACAAAATGTCTTACCTGACCAGATGCTTGACCAGCTTGCTTCCAAAACAAATTTTTAGCAAGAGAATTTCAAAGAATGCCTGATTACATGGCATCCTGCATCCACCTGATTCCCATTTCAAAGTTGCACATGAAAAAACTTCAATGGTTCCTAAAAAAAAACTCTTGGGAACAGCATTCTCAACCCCTAGAAACTCACCCATCTTTTCTTCCATACCTGAAAAAGTTGCTGTTGTGGTGGAAGAACATCATTCTACAGAATCCAGGTGTGCATTTCTCTCCTCCAGAGCTAGACAAGACCATCACCACAAAGTCTGGGGTACTGATCTAGGCCTTATGAAGGTGCAGGGCATCTGAACACTGGATCAGTGGAAATTGCCAATAAAACCAGAAAGAGTTGTTAACATTTTACCTGGCAAACAAAGCATTTTAACCGAGTTTATCCCCAGATTTGGACAGTTAACTCTACAGTGATGTAGTATGTAAACAAGTAAGAGGACACCCTTTCCTACCCTTTGCGCAGTCTCGCTATGATGATTTAGCTGTTGACGCAAGAACTACAACGGACTCTTGTAGCATCCTACATTCTGAGACAGAACAATACCCTGGAAGATTCTTTAAGCAGGGATCTTCTAGACCCCAAAGAATGGATGCTGAAGAGGGAGATTTTCTTGGACTTAACCCTAAAATGGGGAATCCTCTCACTAGATCTTTTTGCCTCTCACCAAAACAAACATCAGAGGTTCTGCTTCTGAACCCAACACGCAGAGTCATGGAAAGCAGGAGCATTCTTATTCAAGTGAACCAAATTAATCCTATATGCCTTTCTATCTTTTCCTCTGATTCCCAGGGTCCTGATGAAGGTCAGGGCGGACAGACCAAGTGTGTTTCTCTTTGCTACTTCTGGCCAAGACAGCACTGATTCCCCCTCCTGGTGACTCTCAACAAAGACCGATTCCATTCTCTCCCACAGGAGATAAATCTCCTCAGCCAGGCCAAGGGCTCATTATTTCATCCTGGCCACACTCACTGACAGCCTGGGGGATTGGGTTTTGACACTAAAAATATTAGCTATCCCAATGGAGTGGAAAGAGGCAAGGGAACCCACCACCACCAGAAAATCATAGCTAGCAAAATAGAGATTTTTTTTATCTGGTGCCATAGCAAGAACACCAGCCCTCCTCAGGCAGACATCATTTCAGTCCATGAGTACCTTTTGGATTTGTTTAGCCAGGGTGTCTCCTACTCCAGTATTAAGGTACATGCATCTGGCGTCTCAGCTTACCTGCCCTATTCCCCCAGTTATTTACTCTAACCCCCACCTAAAGCTAATTTTAAAAGGGGTCTTTTACTTAAGACCTGGCAGAACGAACCTGGTTCCTACCTGGGATTTCAACTATGTGCTACAGAACCTCACCTTGCCTCCCTTTGAGCTGGCAGCTTCTGCCCCTCTAAAGTTGCTCACTTGGAAGAGTACCTTACTAATAGCTGTCACCTCAGCAAAAACAGTCTCAGAGATACAAGCCCTCATTTGCAAAGAAAACTTTGACTGTCTTGACAGGGATAAGGTAATCCTTAGAAGTAATCCATCTTCCATGTCTATGGTGGTATCGGATCTTTCTCTAAACCAGGTTATCCACACACCAGGTTTCTTTCCAAATCCACAGAACAAAGTAGAACAAGTCCTTCATTGCCTGGACATACACAGACAAGTCTGGTACTACCTAGACAGGACAAAAAGCACAAATAGAGTAGAGCAATTGTTTGCATTCGCAGAGGGCGAAGAGGGGCAGACTTGTCTCTAAACAAACCATAATCAAAATGGATAGCTGGTTGCATTATGTTATGTTATGCCACCATAAAAAAACTCTGCTTAGTTAGGTCAAAGCCCACTCCAGGCACAGGGCAACTACCACTGCCTTCCTCAGAGGTGCTCTTGCCTAGGTCATCCTCAAAGCTGCGACTTGGAACTTGGTGCACACTTTCACAAAACTTTACCATTTAGGTGGAGCCTCCAGATTTAGAGAACATGTTTTTCTACTGCCATCCAGCAAAACCTAATTTCCTAAGGGCCAACCAATTACCTGCCATCCAGCAGGAGAGTCTTCCCAAGAATCAATGCTGCAATATTTATTACAGTACAATTGTATCACACTTGCCATAATTGTAGATGTTCAGGTAGATCAGTGTGGCAGTACAAACTCTGGCCCTTATTGCCCCTCTGTATGCTGACCCTTTTTCCTCCCATGCAGGGAGCGGGGGGAGAGGCAGTTCCTGCAGAAAACTCCTTGCTCCACCATCATCTCCCCTCTTCCTGCCAATGTGTTTTACTTACACACTCAGTTCTGGCAACTAGGAGGTCGTACTGTCCTTAGGCATCAGACTGCTTGTTCTTTGCTTTGGAAAGATATGAAGATTGCACCAATGGATGCACTTTATACCCAGACATCATTTCTTGGAAATCTGTTGGCTAGGGATGAAGTAAAGACTGTAGAAATCGGGCCAGTCATGAGCTTCTGCATGTCAGGGAGTCCCAAGAATCAGTACTGCAACATTGATCTACTTTTGAGTATCTGCCATTATAAGTGTGACACAAATGTACTTTCCTTAGATCTGAGGTAGAACTCCATTTGTAAAGTGGCACAGTAGCCTTTTTCCATACCTCAGAAGCATCCTTGTTTAAAAAAAAATTAAATTCTTACAAATTACAGTATGTTTATCATAGCCAGGAATAAATATTAAGTTTCTAATGAAAGAAGCCAAGTTTCATCAATCTTTGGGCTGAAATTAAAGTACAAAAATGGAATTAGTAAACTCTGAAGAATGAGAGAATAGGAAGATTAAGGTATGATAGGTGAAATGACAGATATAGAAATGTAAGGAAGAAGCAGTTGTAGAATATGTAGGGGGCGAGTGAGTTAGAGGATAAGACAGTGGGGGTCAGTGTTATGTAATTTTGAGAAAGAGAGGTAGGTGGGGTAGGAGAATTAGAGGAGAGAGAGAGCTAAGTAATGAGAAATTAGAGAAGCTCCCTTTCCATGAGATTAGAGAGTGGAAATGGGTAGGATATAGTTCAGTAAAGGATTATTGTTTCAATAGTACCTTTGCTAGTGTATGTCAAAGTAATAGCTAAAAGTAAATAACTTTGTTAGAAAAGAAAGGTTTAAATAAAATAAAGTAAACTGAGCAAATAGTCTACGTGTTTCAGCTTGTGAGCCACTCCATATCAGAAAAAGGTCATCTAAAATGCACCATTTAAAAGTAATTAATTCACTGATCTGAATGTGAACTGCTAGTAATGAGACACACTGCCCTTTAGTCCTACAGATAAATTCAGTTTGTGTGAATGTTTTCCTGCTTTATGTAGTTCTGTTGTATGTCAACATCACTGTGTGTGCTCATTCTTTTGTTTTTCACACCGTACCTGTAGTATACATGTCATATTTTCGAAGAACAGTTAGTTGTGGTAGTAGAGGTCTTACAGGGTAAGAGAACTCCATATTCCCTTACCTGTGTGACTGGCTGCTGTTGACTCTTCAGGCAACTACCTTGTTGCATTCCTGCAGTGAGTGACACCATTGCCATACCTAGGATCTGTTTAAATTGGGAGATTTTTTTAAACACATTCTGTATGTTGAATTATCACTTAAGACACAGGCAAACATACATTTATATAAAAGAAAAATTATATTAACTTGTTCACAGTTACATTGTATATCACCTACGTTCTTTTATACAGTTATCAGTACAGCATTTCATATATTACTCAATTCCTGCCTTCCCTGAAACCTCATTCCTCCTCAAAAACATTATTTTGCATGTATTGTTTCCACACTTTCCATTTTTTTCTATTAATTTGCTCCTACCCTTTTCTAAAGATCCCACTTCAGGTTCTTTTATCTCTGTTACAATATTTACTACTTCAAATACAGTTGGTTTGGACTTTGATTTCCATTTCCTAGTAATTGCTTTTTTGGCAGCCACCAGAATTAAACTTAACAAGGCTTTACTATGTGTATAGGCAATTCAGATCCTGTATTCCAGCTCAAAAAATAATTTCCTTAGTTACACCCATTTGCTCACCCAATTTTTTTGACAGCGTACTCTATAGGAGAATTTTTTAAATTTGCCATCTCATTACAGACTGAAAACATGTGTTCCCAGTTACCACTTTCTTCCCCATCACACCTCTCCAACATTTGCCATCTACATGAGGAAAAGTTCTTTGGAGCCTGTTTGGATTATAAAAATAACTATACAAATGGTTCCAAGCAAAAATCCTAAATCTTCAAGCCTTATAGGTTCATAGGTAGGTACTAGGCTATCTTCCCTGGGGCCTATATATAAGCCCAGTCAAAAAGGTACCTTGGCTTTTGCCACCCAAGAAAATTATTTTCCTGTGCCACTGTCTAGCAGAGCCACAGAGGTGATCCCCGGGGTGAATTTCCCATTTCCCATCCAATCATCAAGATTTTTTTTTTTTTTTTTTACATATTTGGAAGCTATGTAAATGTCCTTCCGTTGTTTCCTTGTGAATTGCTTATCCATTCTCACTTCCCAATCTTTTCTATCCTCCTCTAATGATTCATATAGTTATCATGCAGTTTTAAATGCCTTACTAATTATGCCTTTTTGAACAGCAGTTTTTGTTCCAGATTCAACTAAAAAACATATTAGGTCTTTCACATAGCATTCCCCAATTCCTTTCTCTTTGCCTGTCTTCTGATATCAGTCCCTGATAGGGAAGTTAGTCTCTAGCTTGTAGTCCACATGTCTTATTGGCCTGTTCCCATTCTATTACCTTTCTCTCTCTAACTGTTTGCTCCCAGTATCTTCTTTTCCATTTTTCTCCAGTAAATTCTAGCCTCCTCTTGCCTATTCTCTGTACCCATAATTGCAGTCACCCCTATTGGCAGAATCTCCTGTCTCCATTCTTATGTTTGCTTAGTTTTTAGAATGCTTTCTGCTACTTTGAGTATAATATTCTGTGTTGGTTTTCTCCTTTAGGATCTGCATCCAAAATCCCATGTTCTCCTTATTTCTTGAATCCCCCCACTTCATCATACCTTTCCACTTTGAATTACAGCTTTCTGTTCATGTTATGTATATGAGCCTTAACTGTGTAGCTGTAAAATATCCATTCAAATCAGGTAATCCTAAACCAACTTGTAGTTAGGAGATCTTTTGTTGACTTTACTTCAGCAGCGTGCCTCCATTCATGCTGATTAGGACACACTTCAGTATATGTCATTCCCCTATGCAAAGTGAGCCCAGGGAGTACTCTCTTTGGCAAGATGGATGAGGATGTAGTGGGGGGTCCAGTTTTGTTCATCCTGTGCGTGTGGGCTTAATTAGTGTTTGAGTCTTCACAGTGCATAGTGCCTTTCACACTTCAGAGGATGCAGTAGATTTTGAGGTGTCATTGGCTCAATGTCTAATACTCATAGGCATGGTCACTTCTTTGCCAGCTGTAAACATCCCCAAGCAGCTGAATATATTGGCAGACTCCCTGAACCTCTTCTTCATTCCTTTCCTGAAGTTGAGGACTTGAGTTTCTTGGCTGGTGGTGGTTTTGCATGTAGCGCATCTTGGAGAGTGACCTGTCTACCACACAGAAGAATATGAATGCTGTTCATCTCTTATCTGCTAGGTACAGCAAAGCACATAGAGAGCTGGCAGTGAATGTGTTCTCCCTTTCTTGGCAGGATAAGTTATTGTGTGCATTCCCACTGTTTCTTCTGATTCAAAACATAATTGCAGAATTCAGTGAGGAAAGAACAGAGCTCATTGTTATCACCACTTGGTGGCTGAGAAAGGTGTGGTTAAAGGCTCTTGGCTCCCTGGCAATACTAGAAGCCCTCCTAGTGCAAGTCAAGGAGGTCTCCCTCGGTTAGGGTGACAGCAGGCTGTACCTCAGGAAGTGTTATCTGGTTTAGACCCCTTTATCCACCAAATGCCCCAACTACAGTATCTAATCCCAGTGGAAAAGGTTCTGTACGTCAGTGGAGCATTCCCGTTTGGTCCACATATAGGACATGACAGACATTTTAAGAGAATACTGCATGTCATGTTCTTACACCAGTCAGTGCAGAACTAACTTCCAAAGGACAGCTAAGGACTGTCCCAGGATTGTTGTATAGAAAAAAAAGTGCTACATAATTAGACATCTGAAGCCCAAGTAATAGCAGAATGGGTAGCACTTACACGGGTACCTGAGGGATTGCTATCCAGTTTTGATTCTAAAAGGTTTACAAAGAAACACTTTGCGGTGCTGCAAATTATTCTTTTTTTTTTCTTTCAAATTACTTGTAGCCGCTTTTGGAAGGATTGTACGGCGAAAGAAAGAGACATGGTATTCTCCTTAAGTTCACCTGATTGACAGTAGAATGAATAAGACTTAGACTGGCTGCATTCCTTCTAGGCCATGACACAAATCAAAGACAATTTTTCCTCAGGGTACCTTCCTGAAGGTATCTTCTTTGGGGTTACAGTTAAACCTATGAAGGAACATTTCAAATAGGATATTAAGGATTTGCCCCATGCCTTGAAAAGATACAGATGAGTTCCTTTCTGGAACCTAATCTTTAGCACTCAGCCCAACATACATACTCACACACACACATTCTAAGTGCGTATTGCTCATTCTAAGCCAATCCGTGATCCGGAAAGAGGTACTACTTAAAACTTTTCTCATTCAGGAAGGGGAGAAACCACTTGAGGGCCCATCATTGCTTGTCAACTTAGAAAAAAAATGTGGCATTAAAAGAGTTTATGGTTACTAAACGGACTTTAGCTCTGTCAAGGAAAGATATTTCCTCTTCATCTTGGACATGAAACATACCTACTCCCCCCAACACTACCCAAATGACACATAGCCCACATACTCAGTGTGCCACTCAACTACAGCCAATAAGGCATAACGTGCCCAACACTCTAGTCATAGGTGACTGTATAGTCAGGCACACTGACGTTCCACTCACTAGGCTAAACAAGGAAAAAGTTACTGTCAGCTGCCTGTCAGGTGCCAAGATCCACCACATAACGCACGCACTCAGGTCACTCCACAACAAGTACAAATATTAGATTGTCATTGTACATGTTGGCGTGAATGACCCTGAGACATACCTCCCTGGACTACATGAAAAGCGACCTGGAGAAGCTCTCTGATCTTGTAGCCCAGGCCGGTATGACCCTAGCCCTAAGTAGCATACTGCCATCACCCAGAATGACACCACAGTACAAGGACAAAATGATTGACTTTAACAATTGGCTAAGCCTCTGGTGTCATTCTAAGGGAATCCAGTATCTGTCTGCCTGGGATGACATGATTGACAGACCACGCTGCTTTGCCAGAGATGGCCTGCACCTGTCGCCCTTGGGATTCCAGATACTGGCAAAGGCTCTTGCCACCCCTATAGTGCTTTTTTTAGGCAAGGCTTAAATGACAAATTCACCACTATAACAGGTGCAAGCAAGCAAAATCTGAGGGTAATGCTACTCAATGCTAGAAGTCTAAACCTCAAAATGCACTCACTCGAGGCACTCCTTAAAATGGAGAACATTGACATCTATGCAGTGACAGAGACCTGGTTCAAAGCTCCAGGGAGCACCCCTGCATTACCAGGCTATAATTCATACCACACCTTTCAGCCACCAAACCCGGACCGAAACACTAAAGGTGAAGGCGTGTCCATATTCATTAAGGATATCCACACCTCCAAGCTAGTTGCTCAGCATAATGCATCCGAGATTATCCAAGTTCAACTAACTCTGGGCAAAACTGCAATCCAGATTGTAGCTTGCTACAGATCCCCCACCATACCCCAGGATTCTCACTCCTCTTTCCTTGATACACTGGAAAATATTAAGGTACAACCCAACACTCTAATAATGGGTGATTTCAACTACCCTAAAATTAACTGGGAAAACTACTCATGTACCAACTCTTTTGCTCAATGTTTTCTGGAAATCATCAATTCCAGCACTTTGGATCAACTTATCCACACCCCCACCAGAGGCAGCAATATCCTAGACCTGGTCATCACCAACATGGGTGACCGGTGTTCCACACCAGAGGTCAGCTCTTCGTTGGTCAGATCCGACCACAAGCTAATCACCCTAGACATCCACATCCCGCTCCCACCCCCCATTAGGAAAACAACTGGAAAAAATTTCTCCAAAGCTAACTTCACGCTTCCTAAGATAGAAGTGACAAACGTCATGACACCCATGCAGATGGATAATAGAGGTACGACTGCTGAATCCTACACAAATGCACTTTATAAGCACTTACACGAGTGCATGGATCATGCTATCCCTAACAGAACCAAGATGCTATCCTCCAAAAAAAGGAAGCCGATCTTGTGGTCTTCTGCCATAAACAAACTCTACAACAGAAGAAAGAAACTGTTGCAAAAAAGAGTAAAATCCCACGACTGGAGGAACTCCCTGATCTGCCTCAGTAAGAAGCTGAGATCCCTCATAAAATCCTCCAAAGCTAGTTATGAAAACAAAATTGCCACCGATTCTAAAGACAACCACAAAGCATTCTATAGCTATGTCAAAAATCTCAACGACAACACTCAGATCTGCTCTGAGGTGCAGCACAATGACACTAAATATACAGAACCAACTGATATTGCCAACATCCTGGCAGATAGGTTCAGTGCTAACTTTACCCCCCTCTCACCCCCTAAAGGGCACATCTTTATACCGGAAGAATGGAAAGTTCCTGTAATCATGGCTGTGCAGGTAAAAACTTCACTCTCCAAAGCCAAGAACACAGCATCCATGGGACCTGACAACATCCCAGGCTGCCTTCTACATGAACTACAGAATGAACTGGCACCCCACCTAAGTACCATGTCCAATCATAGCCTCACCTCAGGCTTTGTGCCCATTGAATGGTGCACCGCGACAGTTCTCCCACTCCACAAAGGGGGGGGGCACAACAGACCCCGGGAACTACCGCCCCATTAACCTGACAAGCCTCGTCTGCAAGGCCATGGAACGTATCATCATGGAACTCATAAACAAAGACATTGGAGATCTCCAAACCCTGGACCCCACACAGTTTGGGTTTGTAAAAGGCAGATCATGTCTCCTAAACCTGATAGACTTCTTTGAAGTAGTCACCAAAGCCATAGATGAGGGTAAGGTGGTTCACACAGCCTATCTAGATCTCGCCAAGGCATTCAACACCATCCCCCACTCTGGAATTATAGATAAACTCACTAAACTAGGCATAAATCCCTATGTCACAAGATGGGTTGCCAACTGGCTTACTGAAAGAACCCACACTGTGAAAGTAGCAGACTCCAAATCAGACTTCAGACCAGTGACAAGTGGAGTACCACAGGGTTCAGTCCTGGGTCCTCTCCTGTTTGCTATCTACTTCTCTGAAGTCCAGGCTAACACAGAAGGTCTTTGGCTAACTAAATTCGCAGATGACTGCAAACTAGGAGCCATAATTGAAACTCCTAACGATGTGGACATCCTACAAAAGGGCCTCACTGAGACAGATGCCTGGTGTCAAAGACATGGTCTCAAGCTCAATGCTAAAAAGTGCATTGTCATCCCCTTTGGTAAAAATTCTGTACCCATGAACTACCACATAGGCGGTAGTCTACTTAACACCAAAAGTGTGATAAGAGACCTTGGGACACAGGTGGACAGTAGTCTCTCCTTTGATAATCACATCGCCAAAGTGGTCAGGAAATCCATCTATGTGGCACACCTCATCACAAAAGGTTTCTCATCCAGAAAAAAAGAGGTCATTGTTCCCCTCTACTCATCACTCATTAGACCCATTATAGAGTACAACGCCCCTTTTGGCATGTACCTCACAAGACATCTACAACAACTGGAAAGGCCACAAAAATACCTTACAAAGAGGATTACTGGCCTCAAACAGATGCCTTACGCAGACTGTCTCAAAAAACGCCAGCTTTACTCCGTTGCATATCGCCTACTCAGATTCAATCTCTGCCTAACATACAAAGCTATGTCAAACCCAGAGCTATTGGACATGCTCCACTTGAAATCCCAATCCCTCCGAGCTACACGCTCTAGGGACCCAAACCTTGTCACCACAATAAACAGAATATGCTGGAGGGATAGATTCCTGTCCCAGAGACTTCCAATACTGTGGAACAGACTACCTATCTGTGTCAAACAGAGCTCCTCATTAGCACTCTTCAAGAAAAATCTTGATGATTGGATGGGTAATAGGAAATTCACCATGGGGATCACTTCTGTGGTTCTGCTTGACAGGGGCACAGGAAAATAATTTTCTTGGGTGGCGAAAGCCAGGGTACATTTTTGGCTAGGCTTGTATAGGCCCTAGGGCCAGTAGCCTAGTACCTACCTATGAACCTATCACTGCTCACAGACCCCACAGACAATTTAATTCTAATGTCATGTTTATTTCCGTACTTTTTGATCCCTTTGCTGCATATTGAGTCTTCACCATCAAATGCATGGCTCTGCTTTTTGCTTACCAGAGACAGAGATTGAAGGGATTGGCATTTATCAATATCAGGATGATTTTCATTCAAGCCCTTTCAATGAAAAGCTTCAGAAAGTCCCAAACATTAAAGTACAATGCTTTTAAAGTCCAGGAATCTTTCTAAATCCATGAAGTTTAACTTAAGCCCTACTTAAGAAAGGAAGTTCAAGAACATGTTTCTATTCTGGATAGAAAGAGCTGCCAGATCTCATTCTGTCACAGGACAACACCCAAGCAGAGGTTTTCTTTGGGGCAGTGTGTTACATGACTTCTTCCTGTCTGATGATCCTATATGCAAGGTTATATATAGGGATGGTTCAGGGATCCTTAGAGTCTTTGGAACTAATACAAGCAGTCCACAGAGCATGCATTCCCTCTAATTCTAGCAGTAACCAAGTAATTTAAATGGTAGCACAGTCAGATTTTTTTTTTTGGGAATTCAGTGTTTCTCTTCATCCCAGCAAAATCAAACCAGATGCTAACAATAACAACAAGGCAGTTCCTGGGGATCACTCTTGCTGGAACTTCAAGTCTATCACAAGTGGTCCAGAGAGCAAACAGACACACTTGTAGGAAGTGATAGTTCATCACACTACACTGTTTTTTTTCAGCCTTTTGTGAAACTTGGATAGCATCAGGCAATGACAAGTAACACAGCACTGATGTGGCACATTAGCAAGCAGTTGGGGGGTATCCACTCATACCATGACAGTTTAGGACTTAACAGTCAAGTCTCAACTTGGCTCAAAACAGTGTGCATGCACAGCCAAGTACTCTAGCAGATAACGTAAGTAAGGAATTTGTTGCCATGTAAAGTAGATAAGGCAGCATTTCTGACCAGCAAGAAGTTGGACAGCCTAAAGATGGACTTGTTTGTTTCTGAAGTGAGCTGCTGTATAGCAGCTTTACATACAAATACTTACATATGTACAGATATTTCAGGCACAGGCAGTAATATCCTTCTAGCCTGCCAATATGCCAAAATAGTAATCCCCCAAATTAATGTCAGAGTTGCTGTTAGTGTATTGTTGCACACTGTGACTTACCTTTTAACACCATTGTATGTGACAGAGCCAATTAGTATTTTCACCCAATTGGTGAACAGAGTATGAACTTTAATTGGCAGTTGTTAAAATCATTTTCAAAACGCTGCTGTCACTGAAAATTAAAGATGATCTTTGACCTCCGTGACGTCAACTTGGTGAAAACATGAAATATGTTCATAGGCTTTAATGGATGCATTTTGCACAGGCATAGAAATGTGCCCGTTAAAGTCTATGGAAGAGCCCGTAGTTGACATCACTGAGAAAAATCCTAAATTTATTTGGACCATGGATTGAATAAAATGTTAAAGCTTTTTATTAAAAACATGGTCTAAATTAATACAAACTGACTATGGCAACATGCATCATGGCAGTTTACAAGTGCATCTCGGCAGATAAGTGTGACAGTGCACTTTAAAACTAGTGCTTGCTTTAATATAATTTGGTAGTCTATTCTAGGTGTCAGTTACTGTGTCAAACGACGAATTAGAAAATCTCTCATTCCTATATGATCTCCTATACAAATTCTCTAATTCTGTACTTTCTACGTGGATGGTGTATCAGTAATTGGTGAACAGGTTGATGCAGTAAGTATGTTGGCAAAGAAAAAAGTGTTCTGTATTGTCCAAATCAATGGTAAAACCACCAAGCTCAAAATAGACACGTTCAAAGTGTAATGTTATGTCAGCAGACACTTTCACTAAGGTGAGAACTGATGAACAACTTAATGTGGCCAGTTGTGCGAAACTTGTTGCTTATGGAGGTGAAGAAATTCAAGCCGAAGGCTCGTTAGTGCTTTCATGTTATTTGGCTAGGAACTATTACATCTTACTATTCTACATAGTCCGAAGACCTGTGAAGTTATTATTGGGTCTCAGAGACAGTTTGAGAATGAAATTGCTTTCCTTTACCAAAGAAGTTCATCATGTGCATACATGTCCCTGTTCCAATTTTACTGAAGCTAGTTTTTCAGAGTATGCTGATGTTTGCAATAAGTTAAGCAAACTTCCAGTTGTGTATTCTATTAAGTTAGACCAAGAGGTCAGTCCAGTGGTCAGACTAGCAAAAGTTCTGATAGCTATGCAGGATAAAGTCAAAGCTCAGCTGGATAAAATGGTGCAGCAAGGTGTAATTTGTCCAGTTACAGAACCTACTGAGTGGGTGTCGTCCATGGTAGCAGCCCACAAAACAAGGCTCAGATGAAATCAGAATATGCATTGAGCCAAGATATTTGAAGAAAGGATTAGAGAGACCTCATCCTTCTGTGTGTACAGTTGAAGTCGCAGCCCTAATACCGAATGACACTGTTTTTTTTCTGTCTTGGATGCAAAAAGTTCATTTTGGCAAAAGATGCTTGATCGCAAATCTTCACTACTGACTACTTTCAGTACCCCATTTGGAAGATATAGATTCCTCAGGATGCCATTTGAAATAAATTCTGCAAGTTAAGTCTTTCAGCGTGCAATGGAGCAAATTTTTTCGGGTTATCCTTGTGCCATAATAGATGATCTATTGGTTGGAGGCAATGGTGAAGCAGGGCATGATAGAAACCTTAAAGTTCTGACAGAGCACATGAAGTGAACTTGAAGCTCAGTCCTCTGAAGTAAAAATTCAGACTACCAGAAGTTACAAATGTCTGTCATTTATTCACTAGCACTGGCTTGCGACCAGACCTGTCCAAGCAAGCAGCCATTCTTGAGATGCCAGCACCAGATAATGTCCATGTTCTACAACGTTTTCTTGGTATGATCAACTATTTAGGCAAGTTTATACAGACTTCAGTGAGTTGACAGCATCTTTGAGAGAGCTGACGTGCAGAAATGTTGCATGGTCTTTGTTGGAACAGCACCAGAGTATTTGAAGACCTTGAGTAGAAAATTGTCATCCCACTTACATTAAGATACTATGATGTCAGTAAACCAGTAACTCTTTCCTGTGATGCTTCAAAATTTGGTCTTGGCACAGTTATCCTACAAGAAGGCAGACCAGTAGCTTATGCATCTAGAACTCTTACCCAAATTTAAATGCAGTATGCTCAAATTGAGAAGGAACATTTGGCAATAGTATTTGCATGTTCAAAGTTTCATGATTATATTTATGGTTGAGCTATTCAAGTCAAAAGTGATCACCAGCCTCTCTTTATTATTTTAAAGAAGCCTATGCATTCAGCTCCAGTGAGGTTACAAAGAATGATGCTCAAATTGCAAAAGTACAACTTTAAAATGGTCTATACAAAAGGCAGACGACTTTATCTGGCTGATACCTTATCCAGATCACCCAGAAATGCAACGGAACAGCTTAATATAGAGAATTTTGACTTTGATGTCATGGAAGTGTATAATTGTTCTGCCATGAGACTTGATGAGTTAAAAGATCATACAAAGACGGATCCAATTTTGCAAAAGCTCAACCACTGCATTAATGTTGGATGGCTGTCAAAGCAATGTAGTGTACCACTTGAAGTGCAAGCTTATTTTCCTTACAGAGATGAGATGTTGATGGAAGATGGCATTATTTTCAAACGCCCTAAAATTGTTGTTCCTGCTTCCTTACAATGTGAATATATCCAGATTTTGCATCATGGTCACCTAGGTTCTGAATGTACGAAAAGAAGGGCAAGGCGATTAATATTTTGTCCTTCTCTAGCAAAAGACATTGATAAAGTACTTTTCTTGTTCAGTGTGCAACAATACTAAACCGCATTTGCAAAAAGAACCACTTCAGCTAAGTCCGATTCCTGAACTACCTTGGTCAACAGTAGCCACTGATATATTCGAGTGGAGCATTACTTACTGTTGGTAGACCCTTATTCAAACTGATTTGAGATCAATTTACTACCTAACTTAATGTCCACTGCTGTTATCATCAAGACGCATGTCTTTGGAATGTGGGAGGAAACCGGAGTACCCAGAGGAAACCCACACGAACACAGGGATGACATGTAGACTCCACAGAGAAGACACCCCAGCCAAGAATCGAAGCAGAGAATCTCTTGCTGTGAAGCGATAATGTTAACCACTGCACCACTGTGCCGCCACAAATTATAACTATTCTTTATTTGCATAGATCAAGTATGCATCCTAAGCATGTATTTGATAATGTAACTAGGGGTCAGATCTTATGTATAGCTAGATTAAACACAGAGGATGAGGGACTTAAGGGAAGACCTTGTTATAGACTTTTAAAAGAGAGGCTGTAATGAATTGGACCTAGTAGTAATGAAATTATGCGGGAGCGATCGGCTATGAGTAAACCATTTTTTTTTTCAAGGAAGGGGCAGTGTAGTAGTAACAGAAAAATTACTTACACTAGTAGAATAAGGTTCATTCTATGCTATAATACATGCACTAACATGGTTAAAAATGCCATAAACAACCATTGGCATATTCTCAGAAGTGCTGAAGAATTGCTTGAACATATAGGAGACAGACCTGAGTTTAGTTATAAAAAAGGTACGAGTTTAAAACAGAAACTATGTAGTAAAGAGTTAGATCAAATGGATGCAAAATGAATATGTCAGTGAAAAGGGACCTTTCCTTGTAATTGTATTTTTTGCAAATTTATATATAGAAATAGTAGATTTGTACATCCATTTATGAAACATACCTATAAAAGTTCTGCTTACTCAGACTTTAATTCTGTGAATGTTGGCATACATTGCCTTATGTAATTCCTCTCCGACTTTCTATATTGGTAAAACTAATAGAAAATTAAAAGAATTTCTGACCTTCTGTCTGAAATACAGAGAAAGCTGGATAGTAATGCCCTTTTTAAGTATACAATTGATGTTGATGATGCACATTATTTTAAGTTTGTGGTATTACTATATATACCCTCTAATGTTAGAGGATGTGATATAACAAAAACTGAATGTATAAAATACCACTGGATTAATGAACTGAGGGTAGATAAAAGTCCTGGATTAATCACTGAAAACAATATTAAATCCGTTTTAAAGATTCAACATTTTAGTTAGCTTTAACTATGTGCTTGATTGATTAATTGTTTCACAATTATTGCAGGTATTTAAATGAAGAGCTGTTGCACTGATCTTTCTTACAACTGGAAAAAGCATTTGCAAAAGCCTGCTCGCTTGTTGTCTTCAAAGTGTTTTGTGTGGTTTCTTGAGTTGTTTTTTTTGTTTTTAGCATGCAAAACCCCATTAGCTGTTCCACACTGTTGTTTTTTTTGCCTGCTGAACTCCCTCACCATATTCCCAAAGAAATTAGGACATGTACAAGTCAGACATAAGTTTGATATTCCCTTCCCACAACTGATCAGACTATTTACTGAAACTATAGAGATGTTAGAATGCTTTAACACTACAGCTAACATAATACGATTTTAAATATAAATGTTAATTAGGAAGCTAATATGCCTAGAAAATGTGGTAACTACTTTTATCATTTTAAGTAGCAACCAGCAACAGAAAGCATTTCCATGGAATGCCTGTCTAAATAAGTAACTTAAGAAAGCAAAGTTTTTTTTTTTTAATTAGTGTTGTCTGCTATCCGTTTTTCTTATTATACATACACTATAGAGTACATATTGTATGCTTGCAGGCGTCCTTGTTACAGTAGCATATTTATTTCTTATTTATTCTGGGGAACCATAGAGAAAAGTTCTGTAAAAAGTATATTAAACAACAGTGTCAGCTAGAGTGTCTTCTGTTTGGAGACATGCGTGAATGGGCGTACCTTCGTTGAAGGTTGTGCATCAGGGATGGCAACTCTGCACGTAAAAAAATCTACTGCCAATCATTAGCGGACCAGAGTTCCACTGTGGCGACCCCTAACCGGGAAAAGCTGAAAGACACAACATTAGGGTTTACTTTATATGCAAGTAATGTTTATATTGAATGCTGCATGGATCTGTCACAGTTGTCTTTAAAGTACCTTGTACCAGGTAACAGATACATTTAATAATATAGCACACTATTTAAGCTTAGTGTTCATGTCCCATAGTATTGATATTCATAGAACCAGAATATGTAAATGTAGTGAATGCGGAATGGGTGTAGTGGGCCATAGAAGTAGGCCACAAAGATCTTTACATGACACTGCAGAAAGTGCAACTTGAGAACTGCTCAAAAAGAGTAGAGTTCATTTTTAAAATTTGTATAGTAGTGCTGATCCTTAACTTGCACTGGAAAAAGGTTCCATATTCAATGAATGTATGAGCTAAAAGCACTTCTCCACAACACATGAAATTTCTAGGCGCAATCAGTTTAAACTGATGGTTAGTTTTTATTCTGACGGGCAGATTGCACTGAAGAAGGTTTTCTTTACTAAGTTTTTTTTTTTTTTTTTTTTACAAAATAGTAACTTGTTTGAGATTGTTCATAGGTATTTACTTGAGTGATGATGTGCGAGTATCTTTTGAAGCCTAGACATGCATTCCCAAGATGTTTATAGCCCTTGTATTCTAAGTATGAATAACCCATAGGCCTCATATTCTAAGTATGAATAGCCCAGAATCCAGACATTGGCATGTTACCTTTGTGCATAAGAGACAAAGGTGCTAAACCAGGAGTGCATTTGCTGTTTTTCATCCTTTCATCCAGGTTACTGTTGAATAGAATGTGGAGAGGAAGATGATTCCAGAGAAAGTAGTATTCCATGTGATACATATCTATCCCTCCAGTATGTATTATTTATCTTGCAGAAGAGGTTAAGTTCTTATGAGCAGGCATTTATGCCACCATTGGATTTCTAGGTGTGCAGTAGGTCTGAAAAGATGTGGTTGATCGAGGCTTTGTAAGTGAGGCAAAGATAACCATGAGTAGCCTGTAAAGTACATAGAAGGACAAGGTTTGAGATGGTCAGTGTAACGTTTACAGTTTAGGCCTTTGGCATTATTGGTGAGAAAGTTTTGTCATTATTCCAAATTGTATCAAGTGTTTGACTAGGTACATACCAAAGGAGACCTTATACTCAACAGTCTACCAATTAAGTGCAGAATACTGTAGAATGAACATATTCCTAGACCTGAATGTTATACCCTTACTAATAAACTACACAATAAATAAAGGACTTTCATAAAATAGTGTATAGATGGCAATCAAAGGACAGTTCATTATCTCTATAGGTTCCCAGGGTCCTAACTGCTGGATTAATTTTCATGGATGTTTTGGCAATGTGATACTTGCAGGGGACATCATACTTGCCAAAGGATATTCTTATATATATTTTTGGCATATAGTTTTAGCACATGGTTTTGACACCATTTTGGGA